>NC_092372.1:125928891-126268439 GCF_030028105.1 Mobula birostris | reverse complement strand
ATAAACCTATTTCTGATTTTCATTTTGATTCTGATGATCTGGGTAAGTTGCAGCATCATAATACATGAGAGGGACACCCATTCAGAAGGAACCTACAATTCTGTTCAATTAATCCAAATTGTTCTCCTGCTGTTGTATCTATCTGCTGAGCAGTGTAGAATGTTTCCTAACACTGATTCACAAATCACCCTACCAGTCCAAGAGTCTAGGGACCACTGGCAAGGCCATTACTTATACTCCATACCTGCTGCTGGTGCACTGCGTACTTGAGCTGTGGTAATCCTTCTTGTCGAGGGTCTCACACAGAACTGACTGACAGTGAGTTTCAGGATTTGGACCCTCCAAGATGTAGATATATTTTCAGGTCAGTATGATGTGCAACGTTGAGCAAAGTCTGCAAATCGTGCTATTCCAAGATGGACATTGACTTCAGGCCCACACACACAACCTGGATGCTGATGAGGTCATTTCGTAGACAGTATGCACTGTCCTTGGGTGAGCTATAGCTCCTGTTTACACACCCCCTCCCCCCATGATCAGGATTACATGAAGGCAAGGGGACAGGTAGTGGGTGGTCATATGAGTAGCTGGTGCATATCACAAGTCCTGGTTATGCAACCACTGATGCCAGGCAGCCAGTCTCTGAATATTAATGATGGCTGGGGTCCCCCATCTTGTAAAGACACTGCCCAGAAGAAGACACTTCAGTAGAAAAGTTTGCCAGAACAATCACGGTCATGAATAGAGAACAGAATACAGATAACAGCCTGAAGGGGCTCTAGGCCACAGGCAGTAATCAGATTAAAGACATTTAGAAGACCATGATGGCCCACATCATACGACAGGGCACACAATGTTGATGATGTGCAGTAGCCCAGTTTACCCTGGTGGTGAATGGAATGAATGTTCTGGATGCTGGATGGGAATCCCAATCAAGCAGGCTCCTTGGTCCTGGATGGTGTTCAGTTTCTCAAATGTTGTTGGAACTGCAGTCGTCCTGGCAAATGGAGGATATTCCATCACATATCTCACTCATGCCTTTTAGGAGATGGACATGGTTGAAAGGTCAAGAGGTGAATTATTTCTGATGAAATGCCCAGGTTCTGAGAGCCTTTTGCTGACAAGGTGCTTGTGTGGCTCCTCCAGTTGTGTTTCTGGTCATTGGCAACTTCCCCAGGATATTGATAGTGGATGAGCAGTGATGGAAATGCTGTTGTGCCATGGGTAGATGGTTAGACTCTCCATCAGCAGAGGTGATTGTTGTCAGGCTTTTCTGTGGCACAACTGTTACCTGTCACTTAAACATAGGACATGGAATATTACAGCACAAAACAGGCCCACCAGCCCAGGATATCGTTCAAACCTTTTAACCTACTCCAAGATCAATTAAACACTTTCCTCCTACATAGCCCTCCATTTTTCTATCATCCACGTGCCTAGCTAAGAGTTTCTTAAATGCCCTGATGTATCTGCCCTTCTGACCTCCCTCACAAGATGTTCCATGCACCCACCACTCTCTGTATAAAGATATGAAAATAGAACATAGAACATAGAATAGTATAGCACAGTACAGGCCCTTCGGCCCACAATGTTGTGCCGACCCTTAAACCCTGCCTCCCATATGACCACCCACCTTAAATTCCATATACCTGTCTAGTAGTCTCTTAAATTTCACTTGTGTATCTGCCTCCACCACTGACTCAGGCAGAGCATCCCAGGCACCAACCACTCTCTGAGTAAAAAACCTTCCTCTAATATCCCCCTTGAACTTCCCACCCCTTACCTTAAAGCCATGTCCTCTTGTATTGAGCGGTGGTGCCCTGGGGAAGAGGCGCTGGCTGTCCACTCTATCTATATTTACCTTTGACATCCCAACCCCCCCCATATTTTCTTCCAATTACCTTAAAATTATACCCGCTGGTATTAGCCATTTCCATCCTGGGAAAAAGTCTCTGGTTGTTGGTTCAATCTATGCCTCTTCTCATCTTGTACATATCTATCAAGTCCCCTCTAATCCTCCTTCATTCCAAAGAGAAAAGCCCAGGCTCACACAACCTACTTTCAGAAGACCTGTCCTCTAGTCCAGGCAGCACCTAATAGATCTCCTCTGCACCCTCTCTAAAGCTACAACATCCTTCCTATAATGTAGAAACCAGAAATGAGCACAATATTCCAGGTGTGGTCTAACCACATGTGTGGACATTACCTCGTGGCTCTTGAATTCAACACCTGACTAATAAAGGCCAACACGTCATAGGCTTCCTTAAAATCCGATCAACTTGCACAGCTACCTTTGAGGAATCAATAGACATGGACCCCACAATCCCTCTGTTCCTCCACACTGTGAAGAAACCTGCCACTCTCCCTGTATTCTGCTTTCAAATTTGACCCTCCAAATTGATTCACTTGACATGTTTCCAGGTTGAACTCCATCTGCCACTTCTCAGCCCAGCTCTGCATCCTGATAATGTCCCGTATCAACCTACATCAACCCCCACACTATCTACAATTCCACCAACCTTTATGTCATCTGCAAACTTACTAACCCACCTTCCCACTTCCTCTTCCAAGTCATTTATAAAAATCACAAAGACCAGGGGTCTCAGAATAGATCCCTGTGGAACACCATTGGTCACCGACCTCCTGGCAGAAAACTTTACATCTACAACCACCCTCTGCTTTCCCTGGGCAAGCCAATTCTGAATCCACCCAGCAAAGTTTCCCCAGATCCCATGCCTCCTGACTTTCCGAATGAGCCTACTATGGGGAACCTTATCAAAAGCCTTACTAAAATCCATATTCTCTCCATCCACTGTTCTATTTTCATCAATTTACTTTGTCACATCCTCAAACAATTCAATCAGGCTCATGAGCATGACCTGCCCTTCACAAAGCCACGATGACTCTATCTAATCAGGCTATTATTCTCAAAATATTCATAAATCCTATCTCTAAGAATCCCCTTCAATAATTTGCCCCCCACTGAAGTAAGATTTATTGGTCTCCAATTTCCAGGTGTATCCCTACTCCTGTTCCTGAACAAAGGAGTAACATTTGTCACCTTCTAATCATCTGATACTACTACTGTGGCCAGTGAGGATGCGAAGATCATTGCCAAACCCATAGCAATCTTTTTCCTCACTTCCTGTAGCATCCTGGGGAATACCTGATCTAGCTCTGGGGACTTACCTATCTTAATGTTTTTCAAATATTCTGGCACGTCTTCTTTCTTAACGTTGGCATGTTCTAGGATATCAGCGTGTTTTATGCTGCCCAACTGCATCACGATGGACATAGCACCTTTTCACTTGTTTGTTTTCTGAGATCTTCGGCATTGCTGACAGGGACAGCATTTATTCCCGTTCTCAACTGCTGAAAGTTGAACTTCACCTGGAACTGCTGAAAATACTTTCACAGTACAACATCATATTAATTCTGAATGGGGAATAATTCAACCTAGTATGTCCAATACATAAATGTGTAACTATAACTTCCCTCCTTTAATATCCGTCTCCCAGTTGAGTTCCCACCATCCTCTGAATTTTATATAAATGCCTCTTTTTCTTTTCCTTATTGCAACAATGACAGAATAGACCTTTTATGGATTTCACCTCCCCATTTTGAAAAGGCACCCCTACATTTATATCGCTAATTTTAAGTGATAGCTTGGGAAGAATGTCTGCCACCTCATTTCCTTCAACCCCAACATTAGCAGAAACCTATATGAAATGTATACACAAGTCTAGACCCTACAGTCTGAACAGATGTGTTCCAATCTCAAGAAGATGTCATGGTCTGGTCTGTGAAATCCGCATTCTGGTTCACCATCCTGTTCAGGGATACTTATTCTGGGTTTTCCTGTTTTCCCTCGTTCCATTGAGGCACCTGATTCTTGTTTTGGACTGGCACATAAATATCTCTGCAAACTAAGGATTACCTGCTGGATTGTTCCCTTCCACTTCCTTCTGAATCCTTGCCTGATACTTTCCTCTGCTGCTTCGTCAGAATTCCCCGTCAAGTGAACCCGCCGGAGAGAGACTGGAGCCTTGTCGCATCAAGATAAGGAACAATCTATTGTTGACTTTGGAACTGTCTCTTTGTGTCCTCATGTTTGGTGTTCCGTGTCTAGAAGAGCCCCAGCTCTAAGTCCTGTACTCAAGGAGGGGGTCCTGGCTCGGAGTTCTGTGTACGAGTCCCAGCCCTATGTCCTGTTCCCAACGAGGGGTCCCAGCTCTGTGTTCCTGCGTTCCATGTTCCAGGCGCCGTGTTTCAGTCCTGTCCAAGTCAAGGCTTCGTGTTCTTACCCTGTGCTGGATCGTCCCCATCCAAATTCCCGACAGTTACCTCGGCAGTTTACCTCGCAGTTCCCTCGGCAAGTATCCTCGGCAGTCATCCCGGCCCTGCATCCTAGAAAGGGTCCCGGCCCTGTGCTCCAAGGAGGAGTCCCGGCTCTGTACCCAAAAACCTAACCAAGCTGAGTCCAAGAGCTGAGCCAAACCTAGTCCAAAAGCCTAGTCCTGCCCTGGAGAACCTCTGCCAGCCCAGGAGAACCTCGCCCAGCCCGGTGCTGGAGTTCCCTCATCCTGTCCAAGCCACGTCCAAGAACCTCGTCCAGTCCAAGCCATGTCCTAGAACCTTGTCCAGTCTAAGCCACGTCCTAGAACCTCGTCCAGTCCAAGTCACATCCTAGAACCTCGTCCAGTCCAAGCCACATCCTAGAACCTCATCCAGTCTAAGCCACGTCCTAGAACCTCATCCAGTCCAAGCCACGTTCTAGAACCTCGTCCAGTCCAAGCCACATCCTAGAACCTCGTCCAGTCCAAGCCACATCATAGAACCTCATCCTGTCCAAGTCAAGGCTTTGTTTTCTCATCCTGTCCATGTGCCTCGCCCAGTCCAGGATTTCCATGTCCAGTCCTGTAGCCACATCTTGTCCTCGCCTAGATCCGGGGTCAGAGCCCGAGTCAAGACCCAGGTTCCGGGTCCCTGTCCAGTCCCTGGCTCAGAGTCCTAGCCCAGGCTTCTAGTTCCAAGTTCCTTGTCCTGGTCCTGCTTTCCTAGTCTTAGCCCTAGCCCAGGCACGGTGTTCTTGTCTCGTCCAGGGCCTGTGTCCATGTCCAGCACTGTTTTTTCCTGACTCCCCTTGCTTTCTTGATAAACCTTGTCCTGTTCCTAGTACTTCAGTGCCTGTGTCTTGCACTTGGGCCCACTACCAGCGCCCCCTTATGACAGAAGAATGTCTGGATGACAATTTGAAATACCTGTTTCAATAGGTGTCTAAGACAGAGAACGAATCAGAGCACCAATGCACATATTCAGGGTGTATGTTTTCAACCCATTCCAAGGCTGAAATAATAGCAGCCATCTCAGACATGAATTTTGATACATTGTCTGTTAATCTTTTCTCAGTACACTTCTGAAACTTTGGAACATAAAGGGAAACACCTGTACAACCGCACACTGGACTTTTTGAACCATCTGTGTAGATATGCAGGAATCCATTATATTGCATTGCAGTGATAAACAATCACGCCTCATCTTGATCTTTTCCTGAAGGCCCAAGTCAACCATAGGACAAAGGGAAAACCAGAAAGTGGTAAACTGGGATTATCATCGATATTAAGTAACCCAAGGTTTGTGTCCATTCATTTCCCATCCATCTAAGACAAAATCTTTACAAATACAGTGCTTCCAACACTCTATTAATGTTGTCGATGTAGGATGACCAACTTTATCAAGTCAAGTTTACTGTCATTTAATTATATGTATGCATATTGTTACGTACCCCGTAACTGGGTTGCCAAACCAGCAGAAATGGACCACTTAGTTGGAGTCTGGATTACTGGAACTAAGAAAGTTTTATTAAAGAAATAAGTAACACAGTACTCTAATCATAAGGATATGAATGCAACAGATTAGCAATGATAAAACACACATGTACACAGAACTAGGGTAATAGGAATCAACCAAGCTCTATTGCAGTCTAGGGGTAAAATGATCAGTCTCAAGTGATGCAGAGTTCAGTTCAGCTGAGTACAGTTCGCAGTAATCGCTGTTGTGCCGTTGGAGAGAGAGAGAGAAAATGCAAATTCTGATTCACACAGACCTTTGTTCTTCGCAGTTAGCTTTCAGGTGAATCCTTTTAATGTCTTCTGTGGTCACCGACTGTGACCCTTCTGTCTGGATACGACCGTTCTTCCGCGGTGAACCCGGCACCCAGGCAAGGGCAGACACACACACCAGGTTCCCGCCGATCGTACCTTTTCACCCTGTGCATCTATGGTCGGTCCCGTGACCAGACCTCCAAACTCCCACCAACTTGTGGGAGCACACCGCTTTTCCAGGGTCTCGTTATCTCGTGATCTCGTGGCGTCTGTCATGCCTTAGTGAACCTGTTCTTTTTATCCCCCTGCTGGGGTATCATCTGTCCATCAAACTTCAAACAGTTCAAGTTCAAAGCAACCGGTCTGTCAATACTCTTAATTGTGTTTCTTTTCCGTTACCTCTCTCTCCTCTCTCATTAACATTTTGAACACTTCTCCATTGTCTCCCTTGTCTCTCTGATAACTTGGTTTTTCGTCACAATATAATGTATATAACTATAATGCTCTGGTTAAGAATTTTACTGCAATGTTGTAAGTATTTCATTTTTGCAGTTCTGTAAGCGCAGTATGCTCTGCTTTCAGTCTACTTGGGTTTGAACTGAGATTAGAGGCTTTGTTCTTCAAATTAGGAATGTGGTGTTAGCTAATCAGGATGGTAGAACTGGGAGAAGGTTCTAGAGAACGCTGGAAGGAGAGGTTTTTGTGATGGACACTGGTATGGGCGGGAGCTGGGAGAAGACGGGAGGGAAGGTGGCTGAGGATGCTGCCCCTGTTGCAGAAGGTGCTTTGTGCAGATGAACGACTTCAAGGAGGAAGAACCAATACTGTACTCCCGTGGGCGAGCCCATTTGTTGGACACGGATTTCGAGGGACATTCGGAAGTTGTGTGTTTTCACACAGATCGAGGGTCCAGCTCGTGGTTTGAAGACAATTTCAAGATGAGCTCCAACCCGTGTGCATATTTGGCTGTTTAGTTATGATGGACCCTTTTTTTTAAACAACTGTTGGGTTAAGTTTAAATTCTTAAACACACTTTCTTTATAACCGTACAGTCTATTATTTCCTGCCAACGGCGATAGCGGGGATGTAGTAAATCACACAGCATTCACACAAACCGGGTTTGGGTGGGCGAGACGTCCCAGCCTCACAGGTTTGGTGGGACCAAAGTCGTGCACATCCTCGACGGACGAAGCCAAAGAAAGGTAGTTTCCTCGCAGCGGAGTCCAGTGGCTGTTAACGAGCTGCTTTTCCAGAGATGCCCAATAATGAGGGGTTTCATTGTGGGGGCTGTTGGATTGAACTAATTGTGGGCGCTGTGTGATTGCCCTAAGAATTGATTAAGTGGGCTTGTGTTTAAGACTGTGTTAAACTATTGTCCGGGAAAGTGATTAAGATATGTGGTTATGGGCGCCGCAGTGATTAAGCGTTGATGCAATTCAAAGGCATTGCCTGCAGCTAATGCTTGAGTTCTGGGCAGGGTGAATATCTGCAGCTCAGATGAATTGTTAAGGTTTCAAGTAACGTTGAATTATTAGGGAGAGTGGCGATCATAGAACGGCAGTTCAATCGAACGGTGGGGAAAGAGGTGGTTTTAGTTCAGACTAGCGATGACGAAACGCGAATGGATCTGCCTGGTACCATTGGGGTCCCGGCAGAGGCGGGGCCTTGGGCCGTCAATACTGTCGAAGAAGAGGGGAGCGTCGGAGAACGTGCCGAATTGGATGTCAAGTGTCCCGTAGCTGGGGGTGGAGACTTTCAAGAAACGTTGCTCTCGTTTCCGCGGAGTGAGGGGAAGGAATTTGCTGATGTGGAAGGTCTAATGAACCCTTCAGCTGTAGTTTCAAATTCTGAGCTCGTTTTGGCTATTGCATCATTGGTTGATAAATGCAGAAGTATATCTGCGGAGAGCTGAGGTTATTGTGGGCTGGGAGTGTTTTCTGGGGTTGAGACCACACCCGAGGGGGAAGAAGAAGGCCGAGCAGGCAGTTCAGTTACTGGAAGTGCTCAGAAAGTACTAAAAAACAGACTGGTAGAGAGTTTAAAGGGCCCGGCGGCTGATATAGTGAGCTTCCTGGAGGCAGAAAATCCATTTGCCACATCAATCAATTATCTGCAAGTTCTGGAAGATGGTTTTGGCACTGCTGGAGGTGCAGCCGATTTTAGGATGAAGTTTAGACACACATTCCAAGAGGAAAGAGAGAAGTTGTCAGTCTATATTTTCAGGTTGGAGAAGCTGCTGCACTGTTTATGCCTGAAAGGGGTCATTCGACTGTCTGAGAGAAATTGTTGAGGATGGGGAAGTTGTGAAGGACGCGCTGTCACGTGACGCGATTGCTCTGCGTATTCGGATGACCCGCAAGATGCGCCCTCCTCCATCTTTTACCGAGTTACTCAGAGAAGGTAGAGGAGCAGAACGTGCTGGTGGAGTAGTGGCCTCCGTCAGCAGGACACGGTCCTAGTACAGCGACTCCCTGATGCCACATTAGCGAGTGTTTTGTTGGACGTTGGAAAGATCTGAGGGCCTGCGTATGTCGAATGATATGGGTTGGAGCTGCCAGCAGGCCTGACAAGGGGGATAGTAAACCGAACCCTTTGGTGGGATGTACCAAGGCAAAGGCTGCTACTGAGCGGGGTCTCTTGACTAGGGAAACGATTGATATTTTCTGTTACAACTGTGGAGAAGATGGACATTGTACAGATAATGGGGAAATGATCACTCCCCACTGTTACCCACACTTGATATATCATCTGATACCAGTGTAAGATCTATAGCAGACACAGTGTTGTTAAGTAGACTTATCCCTGTAGTCTTATCATCATTCAAGCACACCAAACATTTTCATCCAGAAAGTCTTCTGCCACCGTTCCATTCACATTTGTATCACTACAACCCCACATAATACTATAAGCATTAAAATCCACACACCATATAATCTTATGTCCCATTTCCACCCACGCTTTCCAATATATCAGGTTTCACCCTTTCTCAAGGGTTATAAAAATTTATTATCTGTATTATTCGTTACCCAAGTTTCAACCACGATTGACTCATAAACAACCCCAATCTGTGTGCTATCTCATTTTTGACAAACGTAGCTGCTACTCCATTGTCCTTTTACCGATCATGTCTTATATCAACATAATCTTCTATCTCAAAACTTAGACAAAATTTCAACCAGGTTTCCTGTACACATATAAAATCAGGTTTATTTGGCAATTCTTCAATAAATTTCTTAAACTCTCGACCATTAGCTAATAGACTTTCAGCATTTCATTTTAGGATCAGAAAACCCATCAGCAACCTTCCTGTGAAGCCTGAACATTCTTTACTCCTCCCTGTGAGGCATCATTAATAACTTCTAGAGTTAAGTCTTTTACTCTAGAAGCTTTTCTGCAGTTTTTAATATAAATTTATTTTTTCTGCCCTATTTTTAAGTTGTGCTCTATAATTTACCACATCTATCATGAAGGTAACAACTTAAGTTTATCAATAATCAAACAATCCTTTGTTATACCATCATACACTTTACACACCGACTTTAAACTGGCTGTATTTTTGGATAGTTATTGACACCGTCTTCTGTACTTTCTGCAGATCCTCTGCATATGATAGGCCCGTTCCCACCCAAACACGTCGCACCTCCACAGATTTCTTATATACAGGACAGACACCCTGCATAAGCAGAGCTAATTCTCCTTGACAGTTGCTGCAACTTAGCGTAATGCCTTCTCCACAATTGCCATAATCATTATCAGCACAGATAAACTATCTGTTCCCACTCTACACATGAAACCCTTTTAAACATTTAGTGTCCACAACTGAGCCTGCTGTTGGGCATTTTTACTC
Organism: Mobula birostris; assembly: GCF_030028105.1. Taxonomy (NCBI): domain Eukaryota; kingdom Metazoa; phylum Chordata; class Chondrichthyes; order Myliobatiformes; family Myliobatidae; genus Mobula; species Mobula birostris. The sequence continues at coordinate 126,258,488 of NC_092372.1, read as the reverse complement.
AGGCAGGAAGGGAAGTAGAGATGGTAGGAAGCCATCCGAATAAATTATTTTAACTTGGTGAATAGATACATCTAGACGCACTCAAGAAATTACTCCCCAAAGCCACTGTTGTTCAATATAATTCCTCAGTAGCACTTTCCTTCCACAGATTTTTATCCCAACGGTTTCCCACATTGCTTCCTATCTTCACAAAATACAAAGAGTGCCCCATCTCTTAAAGGTTTTGCATCTACAACAGACCCACATTCAGAACTCCACAAAACCTTAAACTCCTCCTTCCTTCTTTTATTTAAATCATGCCTACTGCCTTCATCACTGGACAATAAGCCATGACAGCCCTAAATTGGAGTATGTCGGGAGGAGAAGATGGCGACGCGACACAGCTCGCAGCGGTCACTCCAGTGGTGATGTCTGTTATTTGTCAAGCAGGGTGCCGTGCAAAATTCTGATTTGATGGAGACGGATGTGAGATCACGGTGGAACATCTGGAGAAACTTCTGAAATGCCTGCTTCGCTGCTACTGCTACTGTGTGGTCCGGAATCTCCGGAGGAGAAGGCCCGAGTCCTCGGCTTTGCTTGTTGCTCGGCGGCCGGGGCAGGGTCGAAACGCTCAGCAGAGGATGGTGCTCGGAGAGGCTGTATCAGAGGGGCTGGTCAGAGGCTCGAAGTTTTCAGACGGACTCAGAGTCGGCTGCGGTCGGGTGCTTCCAATGGTGCTGCATCGGCAAGTTGGCAGTGCTTGGAGGTTCATGGCAGGGAGAGTTTCTCCCTTCTGCCGCCTGCGTTAGATGATGAGTTGATTGGGACTTTCAGACTTTTTACCATGCCCATGGTCTGCTCTTTATCAAATTATGGTATTGCTTTGTATTGTTGTAACTATATGTTATAATTATATGATTTTGTCATTTTTAGTCTTGGTTTGTCCTGTTTTTTTTGTGATATCATTCTGGAGGAACATTATATCATTTTTAATGCATGCATTTCTAAATGACAATAAACGAGGATGAGTGTCCTCATAATCTAATCTAATTGGCCACTTATGTTTTCATTTCCCAGAAACCTGTCATTCGTCTTCCTCCATACAACCTCTACCTCCCAATACTGTACCACCTCCTGTTCGCTATCTCCTTCTTCTCCATCACTTCCTGCCTGAGAGAAACCTTCCAACAGCAGGCTCAGTCCGAACACAAACAAGAGAAAATCTGCAGAAGCTGGAAACCCAATCCAATCCTCCAAAATGCTGGAGGAACTCAGCAGGCGAGGCAGCATCCATGGAAAGGAGTAAACAGGTGACATTTCAGGCCAAAACCTTTCACCAAGATTGGGAAAAAAAGATGAGGAGTCAGAGGAAGAAGGTGGGGAGAGGGAAGGAAGAAACACAAGGTGAGAGGTGAAACTGGGAGAGGGAGAGGGGTGACACAAACAGCTGGGAAGTTGATTGGTGAAAAAAGATAAAGAGATGGAGAAAGGGAAATCCGATAGAAGAAAGTAGAAGACCGTGGAAGAAAGAAAAGTGGGGAGAAACACCAGTGGAGGTGATGGGCAGGTAAGGAGATAAAGTGGGAGAAGGACACTGCCTGAAGTTCGCGAAATCGATCTTCATGCCATCAGGTTGGAGGCTACCCAGAAATGCGTCCTCATCGCGCCAGTAGAGGAGGCCATGGACTAACATGTCGGAATGGGAATGGGAAGTAGAATTAAAATGGGTGGCGACAGAGAGATCCCGCTTTTTCTGGCGGACGGAGAGTAGGTGCTTGGTGAAGCAGTCTCTCGATCTACGTCACGTCTCACTGATATACAGGAGACCACACCGAGACCACCGGACACAGAATATGATCCAAACAGACTCACAGGTGAAGTGTCGCCTCACCTGGAAGGACTGTTTGGGGCCCTGAATGGTAGTGAGTGAGGAGGTGTAGCACTTGTTCCGCTTGCAAGGATAAGTTCCGGGGGGAGATCAGTGGGGAGGGACGAATGGAAAAGGGAGTCTCGTAGGGAGCGATCCCTGTAGAAAGCAGACTGGCGGGGGTTGGGTGCTGAGGTTGATCCTTTCGGATCTGGTGGAAGTTCCGGAGAATTATATGCTGGACGCAGAGGCTAGTGGGGTGGTAGGTGAGGACATGAGGAACCCTATCCGTGGTGGGGTGGCGGGAGGATAGGGTGAGGGCAGACATGCATGAAATGGAAGAGATGCGGATGAGGCCCGCGTTAATGTCCCCTTTCTTTGAAGATGGAGGATGTCTCCTTAGTTATGGAATGAAAAACCTCTTACTGGGCGCAGATGCGGCGGAGAGAGAGGAACTGAGGTAAGTATCCTTTGTCCTTTGCTTAAAACCCAATCTCTGCCTCACGTGGCCTGTACACACCAGCTGTGTGGTGAAAAAAGGACATCTCTCGCCTCAGACAGTCGAGGAAGTTTGGTATGGGCCCCCAAATCCGAAGAACTTTCTACAGGCGCACAATTGAGAGCATCCTGACTGGCTGCATCACTGCCTGGTAGGGGAACTGTACCTCCCTAGATCGCAGGACTCTGCAGAGTGTGGTGTGGACAGCCCATCGGATATATAGCTGTGAACTTCCCATGATTCAGGACATTTACAAAGGCAGGTGTGAAAAAGGGCCCGAAGGATCATCGGGGACCCGAGTCACCCCAACCACAAACTGTTCCAGCTGCTACCATCCGGGAAACGGTACCGCAGCATAAAAGCCAGGACCAACAGGCTCCGGGACAGCTTCTTCCACTATACCATCAGACTGATTAACTCACACTGATTTGAGCGTATTTCTATGTTACATTGACTGTTCTATTTATTATAATTTATTATAAATTATTATGATTGCACATTTAGACGGGGACATAGCGTAAATATTTTTACTCATTTACGTGAAGAATGTAAGAAATAAAGTCAATTCAATGCAATTGTCACAAATTCAATTCAATTCGATTAATTCAATCGAACTGGAACTGCGGATGGGACATTTTAACATTTGAGAGTTTTACTTCTTTGCAAACTCCCTCTTCCGGCCGGACCACAATAAATTCTTCATCTGTGCGAAGCGCTCTCAGTTTCATTTTACAGAAAACTGCACGTAATAACCCCCTTTCATCCAATCACTGTCTCCGAGTTGCGGTCACCCAGCCCCTATCGCCATTGTATTTCAGTGCAGAGTGTCAGCTAACGGGACAGGCCAGCTTCCAGTTACCCCGCACGAGTTGGAGGTGAGCATCCTGTGGGAAGTCAGTATGGGACACATAGATTCCCAGGGGGAGTGACGGCTGGAAAACCGTTGACAATGGCGGCAGAATCAGATACCCCAGCGCTTCAGTATAACCGGTGTGCTGCCGAGTAAGCACCCTGGCGTTTTGCTTTCCGACAGCCCGGACGGATTCCTGGTCGGTATTCCAACATGGAAACCCCAGAGCCTTTAATTGCCGTAACCAGGAGCAACAAACAATCTGCCGCCGGGGCGCTGCGGGTCCAGCAGGGAACTGTCGGCATTTCGCGAAAACAGGTATTCGGACCGAGAGTTGAGAGAAGAGACGCCAGTTTATTGGGGTGGTGATGGGGGTGAGGGAGGGGCCTTCAGAAACCGGTGGATAGAGTGAACGATAGTGGGCAGAAGCCAGGTAAGGGGGTTGGGAGTGGAGAGTAGGCAGATAATAGGTGAAGGCAAACAAAAGCAAAGATGGAGAACTGACGGCAGGTGGAGACAGCTAAGCTTATAAATCCAGGAACCATGAGGGGGTGAAAATGGGTAATGTGGGCGGGGGTGGGGGCATAGGGGAAAGGGAACAACATTGAGAGGACGGGAGGGGGATTGGAAGGAGAGGGATGGGGGGCACTATTCATGAGGGTTACCCGACATTGTAAACTTTGTTTGAACACTTTACATCTGTTCATTCCAGACCAAAATACTACTTTAAATAGAGACATTCATGGGGTGTTATGTTGAAGTTGCATAAGACTTTGGTGAGGCCTAATTTGGAGTATTGTGTGTAGTTTTGAACACCTACCTGAAGGAAAGATGTAAGTAAGGTTGAAAGAGTAAGGGTAATTTACAAGTATTTCATCGGGACTGGAGGACCTGAGTTATAATGAAAGATTAAATAGGTTAGAACTTTATTCCTTGGAACAGAGAAGATAGAGGGGAGATTTGAGAGGTATGCAAAATTATGAGGTATATAGAGAGGGTAGATAGGGTAAAGGCAAGCAGGCTTTTTCCACTGAGGTTGGGTGGGACTACAACCAGAGGTCATGGGTTAAGGGTGAAAGGAGAGAAGTTTAAAGGGAATATGAGAAGGAACCACAGAGGATGGTGAGAATGTGGAATGAGCTGCCAGCACAAGTGGTAGATGCGATTTTAGTTTCAGAGAAGTTTGGATAGGTATATAGATGGGAGGGTTATGGAGAGCTGTGGTCGATGGGACGAGGCAGGACTAGATAGGTCGAGAGGCCTGTTTCTGTGCTGTAATTTTCTATGACTATAAGAGACTGTAAGATTTCGGGGTCTGGAACATTATTACATTCCTTACATATCAAATTATGGCACTGATCTCCTGTTTTTTCAGCAACTGTCTGACCTCACAGAACCCCCCCCCCCATCCCATCCCATCATCTGGCATTTTTTCCCGTTCCCACCTGCTTCGGGTTTCCCAGCTCCACTCCCCCACACCCATGAAGCTCCATCTGCCTGTCAGCCTTCACCCCTCCTCGGTCCACCAATCACCAACTGGCCTCTGGCTCACCCCACGCCACCTTTCTTTATATTGGTCCTCTACCCTATCTCCACCTTCCATTCGGAGGCAGGGTCTCAACACAAAATGTTGACAATTCTTCCCCCCCCCCCCCCACACCACAAACAGGCTGCTTGACCTGGTTAGTTTCTCCAGCACGTGTTTGTTACTTAAAGTAACTGACCATTGATTACTGTCCCATGTTTAATTTCTGGTATTTGAGTTTGTATAGCCCCTTTCAAAACCCCCAACATATTTCAAAACCTCCAAATTACCTTTGGTAACAACTGACAGAGCAGGGAAATCTGACAACTAATGTATCGATTCCATCACACTCCACACATCAATGAGACAAGACCAACGTGAAAGTTAAGCACTGGAGCAAACCACTTGATTCCTTGAGCCACTCCTCAGTTTAATAAGATTATGGTGGATCTGTCTGTAATGTCAATTCCACAATTCTCTCTACCTGTGGTAAACTTCCACTCCCTTATTAAGAAACCACCAGCCTCAGTTTTAAGAATACTGAAAGAATCTGCTTCCACTGCCATTTTAAAGAAGGACGTTACAAAGACACAGAGAAACATTCACCTTATTCCTTTTAAAGGATGCAAGCCCTGACTTTTAAGGTCAAGTTGGTTCTGGATTCTCCCACAAAATGTAACGTCCTTCTCCACACACACAGGAATTTACAATGACAAAATAGTTGAAACGTAGAGCAGCACAGTAACAGGCCCTTTTGCATACAATGTTCTGTGGAACCATTTAAATTAGTAATCAAATGGACAACTAACTAATCCCTTTTGCCCACACAATGTCCATATCCTTCCCTTTTCCTCACATTCATGTGCCTATCTAAACATCTCGGAGAAGTCTCTGATGTATCTGCCCAGTCAGTGCATTCCAGTATTTTAGTAGTGAAGGAGATAGGATAAATAATGCCTGGTACACCAAAGACCTGGCTCTTAGAAACATGGTCTTGAAAACCCATCTGTTCAACCTGGGCAAAAGACAAGGAATTGGTTGTACATTTCATATAAAAGCAGAATATTACAAAGAGATTAAAAATTCTAATTTGTCAAGTGTGAATTCATCAGTTTTGAATTCAGTGAAGAGAGAACAGTATACTATTGGAATAGTTAGAATTTAGAAACAGTGAAGCTATAGCAGATTCAATGGTTCTATGGACACAGATCATTGAAGTGTTATTGGCAGGTGCAGGTAATTTTCATAAAGGTTAACAAAATCCTGGTCTACTTATGCAAAGGATGACTGTTAGTTGGTGTGATTCCATAGCTATACAAATCCCAATCTAAACCCCACCAGGAATAATGAGAGCTGTTTCTGGCACCATAACTTGAAAAGGTTTTATTTGAAAATGTTCAGCAAGTCGAGCAGCAACTATAGAGAGAAATGGAGTCAAAGTTTCAGGTTGATGCCTTTTAATAGAACAGAGAAGTTTGAAGGCAATTATGTTCTAAATTGTACAAACAGTAGAAGGGTGGAGAGGACTTAATGACCACAGCATTAAGGAGAAATAAAAATGGAAGAGAAAGAGAAATTATTTTCACTATTTGAGGAGCATATTCTGAACATCAGAGACATTTAGAAGTGAAGATATTTTTTAAAAAACTTCAACGTACAGAAGGTGATGGAACTTTGGAAATCTTTGATAAAGTGAGGCATGAGAAAGAGGCAATTATATGGAAAAGGTGAGTATAAAAACATGGAGCATAAGGATGAGTGAGCCATTATTTTTGTTCATGGTTCAAATAGAGAAAATGTCACATTACCAAGAGGCAATGTTGCAGATATATAAGACCCTGGCCAGACCACACTTGGATCACTGTGCTTATTTCTGGTTGCCTCACTACATGAAGGATGTGGAAACCACAGAAAGGGTGCAGGGGAGATTTACAAGCATGTTGCCTGGATTGGGGAGCATGCTTTACGAGAATAGGTTGAGTGAACTCAGCCTTTTCTCCTTGGGGTGAAGGAGAATGAGAGGTGACCTGATAGAGGTGTACAAGATAATGACAGATATTGATTGTCAGAGGCATTTTCCCAGGGCTGAAATGGCTAGCACGAGAGGGCATAGTCTTAAGGTGTATGGAACTAGGCACAGAGGAGATGTTAGGGGTAAGTTTGTTACGCAGAGAGTGCTGAGTATGCGGAATGGGTTGTCGGCGGCAGTGGTGGAGGCGGAAACCATAGGGTCTTTTAAGAGACTCCTGGATAGGTACATGGAGCTTAGAAAAATAGAGGGCTATGGGTAAGCCTAAGTAGGACATGTCCTAAAGTAAGGACATGTTCGGCACAGATTTATGGGCCGAAGGGCCTGTGTTGTGATGTAAGTTTTCTACGTTTCTAAAATTTGCATTTTGTTAAGTATCTCAAAACCAGCTCAAATGAAGGAGATCAGCATCCCATTTGATTCCACGTTTCAAGGCTCAACTGCATTCTCAATTCAAAATTCAAAGAAAACTTATTCTCACAGTACATATGTACCATCATATACAACCCTGAGATTACATTTCTTGCAGGCAAACTCAATAAATCCAATAACTATAACTGAATCAATAAAAGGCCGCAGCAACTTAGGTGTTCAACCAGCGTGCAAAAGACAATAAGCTGTGCCAATACACAAAGAAAGAAATAATAATAATAAATAAATAAATACACAGTAAACATTGATAACATGAGATGAAGAATCCTTGAAAGTGAGTCCATAGGTTATGGGAACAGAGTGCAGGGACATGTGAAGTTATCCCCTCTGGTTCAAGAGCCAGATGGTTGAGGGGTAATAGCTGTTCCTGAACCTGGTGGTGTGAGTCCTGAGGCTCCTGTACCTTCTTCCTGATGACAGCAGTGAGAAGAGGGCAAGACCTGGGTGGTGGGGTCCCTGATGATGGATGCTGCTTTCCTGCAACAACGCTCTGTGTAGATGTACTCAATGTGAGATTTAATCCTTGGAGGCTTTACCCATAATAGACTGGGCTGTATCCACTGCTTTTGTAGGATTTTCCGTTCAAGTAGGGATGAACAATAAGTGAAGGCCTCGACAGCAATGACCCATATTCTAGTACTGCATGTTAAACATTCTTTTTAATGCCAATTCCGTTATCTTTGTTGCTGATGAAAGTATACACAACTTCTTCAACTCCCTCTGTTTAGCAAATTCAATCCATTGATCAACCATGAAGCCGTAATGTAGATTACGGCATCTCAGAGAAAGCTATTCCGCCTTTCCCTTCAAGCAGCCTGGGATGTAGATCCTCATCATGCACAGCCAATAGGGCTACAGAAAATGTGCGTTTCAAACAGAGCCTGGATTTATTCAGCCTATAACCTAGCATAAGTATGCAACTTGCCTTCTGAGTTCATTGTGAACCCCAATAAAGTAAGTGGCATGTTATTTATTTACAACCATTCTGTTGAATTAATCACTTTTGACTTGATTTTAGGGAATGGCTGAACTAACAAGTGACTTTACCAGAAGTGTTGAGATTCAAATTGTCAACAACAGTGAGAACCAGAACTTAAGCTGTCCTGCGTAAGTATTCCAATGTGGGATATGCGTTCCAGAAAACGAGGGGCCTGGGGTTTCCCACCTGCTGTTCTGAAGCCTATCCTGCCAAATGGCACGGGGGTACAGCTGATAGAGTTACTGCCTCACAGCGCTAGAGACTAGATATAACCTGGACCTTGGGTGCTTCCTTTGAGGGGGTTTGCACATTCTCTCTACGACAGTGTGGGGTTCAGAATCAGAATCAGGTTTAATATCACCAGCATATGTCAGGAAATTTGTTGTCTTTGTAGCAGCTGAACACTGGAAGTGTATATATACATGAAACAACCCGGTTTCCTTGGCTGAGTAAGTCTAGGGAAGACAATCTCTGGCCCTGCCAACTCGTGACATTGAGACGCACTTGATCCCACCCCAACCCCCGGTTTGTGTGGATGCTGCGTCATTCGCTACCCTGTTACAAATTAATGCCACGAGGTTTGTGTGGATGCTGTGTAACTCGCTACCCTGTTACAAATTAATGCCATAAAGTAACAGACAGCACACTGCATACAATTAAAGGAATTATATTTATGAATCTTAACTGAAGGGTTAGTAAGGAATAACAAAAAGAAAGGGCCCAGTCCAATTAAACAGTCAAATATGCACAAATTGGAGCTCATCTTGAACTTCACACCACCTTCCGAACGTCGCTCGCAATCCATCCTGAACAAACAAGTCTCCCACTGGATCGTATGCTACAACCGGTTCTCCCCAGCATCTTCTCTCTTCATCTCCTGCCGAACCGAAGAAAACCTCAGGCCCAACCTTATTGTCCCTCACCAAGAAAACCTCCCACTAATTGGATGGCACACATTCCACATCATCCCTCATCTTCAACAATAACCCAAACAGGCTGAAAGCAGAACAGCAGCTCTTACAGAGCTGCTAAATGAAATACCTACAGCATAGCAGTACAGGTGTGGACCAGGGCATTACATACATTTACATATAAAGTTAAATAAAAGGTGCAGAAAGAGAAAGCAGTGAGGTGGTGTTCATGGGTTCAATGTCCATTCAGCAATCAGATGGCAGAGGGGAGGAAGCCGTTCCTGAAACATTGAGTGTGTGCCTTCAAGCTTCTGTACCTCCTCCTTGACTGTAGCAATGAGAAGAGGGCATGTCTTGGGTGCTAGGGGTCCCTAATGATGGATGCCACCTCTTTGAGGCATGGCTCCTTGAAGATGTCCTGCATGCTGGGAAAGCTAATGCCCATGATGGAGCTGATGGATTTTACAACTTTCTGCAGCTTATTTCCACCCTGTGCAGTGTATCTGACTTCAGGCCTGCAAGTTGTTAATTTAATCATCCGTTGTCGTTGTCCTGAGTATGTGCAGGATGTAGGTAGTACAAGCCAGGGCTGGTCGATGAGAATGTCAAAGTGCAGGTTGACATTTTTGTCAGATGCACCAGTAAGATGGTGCTATAGTAATGTAGCTGTTAGTGTGACAATATTTCGGTCAGGGCAACAGTTAAATCCTGGCATCCTCTGTCGAATGCAAGGGTTTTCTCCAGGTGTTCCGGTTTCCTCCTACAGTCCAAAGTACTGGGTAGGGTAATTGGCCATTGTAAGTTGTTCCGTGACTAGGTTAGGGATATCAGGGGTTGCTGGGTGTTGCATCTCGAAGGGCCAGAAGGGCCTCTGAATAAATCGATAAATGTACGTACTCGGGAGTTTAATGAAAAGCTTACTTTCAGCAGCATCACAGACATGCCGCATCACAATAACATAAATTTACAAAATTTTTACAAGAAAATACAATTAGAACCAAAACATGCCCATTAAGTGGTCCCAGTGTTGCTAGACTGTAGTGATTAGGGTTTTGCCAGTTGGTTCAAGAACTGAATGTTTCAAGGGAAGTAGTTGTTCTTGAACTTGGTGGTGTGGGACTTCCGGTATCTGTGCCTGCTGTCTGATGGTAGCTGCAAGAAGATGGCACAGATACCCATGTGGTGGGGATCTTTGATAGACGCAGTGTCTCCTATAGATACAAAGCTCCAAAATCCAAAATCTTTTACAACACTGACATGACATCACAAATGGAAAATCCCACAAGGCGCAGGGAAGTTTCACAGCGATATACGTGTCTCTGCGCACCACAGACAGTTCTGAAGAGTGACCTCACATATGTGATGAACAGAAGTTAATGAAAAATAGAAAAACATTGCATAAAGTGTTGTGTATTGAAAGAGTGGACTTGTCAGCTTCAGTGAATATGTGTCACTTAACTTTATGCTGATAATGAAACAAAGATCTATCACAACAAACTGAAAACTGAAGGTAATTGTGAAGAAGAAATTTAAAAAAAGGTACCGTATTAAATTACTTAAAGCATCTGCTGACCGTGAAGCAGCAGGAAAATTCATTGATGAGTTTGCAAAGATTGTCGCTGAAGAAAATCTAACACCGGAAGAAGTCTGCAAAGCTGATTGTTTTTATACTTTACATAAATCTCCCCGCAAAAAAGGAAAATACAAATACAGTGTAGTGTAACCTTTTAGTCAAAACATGGCACTGTAGTTGGAGACTGGAATCCTACTGTTGTTTGTTGTTGGACAACCGAAACATAGAAAACCTACAGCACAATACAAGCCCTTCAGCCCACAAAGCTGTGTTGATCATGTCCTTACCTTAGAACTACCTAGGCTTACCCATAGCCCTCGATTTTTCTAAGCTCCATGTACCTACCCAACAGTCTCTTAAAAGACACGATCGTTTCCGCCTCCGGCAGCCCATTCGACATACTCACCACTCTCTGCATAAAAAACTTACCCTGGACATCTCCTCTGTGCCTGCACCCCAGCACCTTAAAACTGTGCCCTCTCGTGCTAGCCATTTCAGCCCTGGGAAAAAGCCTCTGACTATCCACATGATCAATGCCTCTCATCATCTTATACACCTCTATCAGGTCACCTCTCATCCTGCGTTGCTCCAAGGAGAAAAGGCCGAGATCATTCAACCTATTCTCACAAGGCATGCTCCCCAATCCGGGCAACATCCTTGTAAATCTCCTCTGCACCCATTCAATATTAATGGTTTGTAGTAACTTTCCCTGTTGATATATATGTGTTATGAACAAGTGTAAGACAAAGATTGCTTACCAGTAGCACATAAATTCAGAGTCAGAAATGATAGGGATCCCAATCTATCTCATTATAGATTCCAAAATCCAAAACAAGCACTTTGGATAAGTGGTACCCAACCTGAACTACCGATGGTGGGGAGGGATGTGTCTGTGATGTATTGGGCAGAGTCGACTATGTTCTGCACCTTCTTACATTGCAGCCCATTTGAATTACCATACCAGACCATGGTGCAACTGGTCTGGTTGCTTTGTTAATGTTCAGTGACAGTGTGAACCTCCTTGACCTCCTGAGGAAAATGTACCAGTGCCTTTGGGCTCATGATAGGTAATCTGATATGTAAATGTTGTGAATTTAAAGCTGCTGACACTCTCTGCCACCAATCCTCCAATGGAGACTGGCATATATTTGCCCTCCTTCCCCTTCCTGAATTCAACAATCAGCTCTTTAGTTTTGCTGACATTGAGTGAGAGGTTGTTATGGTAGCACCAGTCAACCAGGTGTCCTATCTCCATAAGAGCATAAGACATAGGAGCAGAATTAGGCCATTTGGCCTGTCGTGTCTGCTCCGCCATTTAATCATGGCTGATCCCCTTTTTATCCCCTCCTCAGCCCCACTCCCTGGCCTTCTCCCCATAACCTCTAATGCTGTGGCCAATCAGAACCTATGAAGCTCTGCCTTAAATACACCCAATGACCTGGCCTCCACAGCTGCCTGTGGTAACAAATTCCACAAATGTACCACCCTCTTCCGAAAGGAATTTCTCAGCATCTCTGTTTTAAATGGATGCCCTTCTATCCTGAGGCTGTATCCTCTTGTCCGAGACTCTCCCACCATGGGAAACATCCTTTCCACATCTACTCTGTATAGGCCTTTTAACATTTGGAAGCCTTTAATGAGATTTCCCCCTCATCCTTCTAAATTCCAGCGAGTACAGACCCAGGGTCATCAAACATTCCTCATATGATAACCCTTTCATTCCCAGAATCATCCTTGTGAACCTCCTCTGAATGCTCTCGCATCCCAGCTCACCATATCTTAGATAAGTAGCCCAAAACTGTTCACAATACTCAAGGTGAGGCCTCACCAGTGCCTGAGAAAAGCCTCAGCATCACATCTCTGCTCTTATATTCTAGAGTCATGAAATGAAACGCTGGCATTACATTTGCCTTCCTCACCACACACTCAACCAGAAAGGAGCATAAGGGAAGGGTAAAAGATCAGATTGATATACGATTGGTGTCAATAGGTAGCTGATCATTGTTACAGATTTGGTGGCCCAAAGTGATAGCTTCTGTGCTGTTTCTTTTTTCTTACTGCCCATTACACCTGCTGGTGTTCAGGGCAGCAATGAAAGTCCTCCATCACAGACGCAGAAAATGGCAAGCTAGCAGTCCAGCACTCCCATCTTAATTTCATTGACTACAACATAACACCAAAGCAGAACTTCCGAGATGCTCGCATTCTGAAATAAAAACAGAAAATGCTGAAAATGCTCAGCAGGTCAGGCAGCATCCATGTATATAAAATTAACATTTTTGATGGAAGATTCTCTATCGTTATGTCCCTACTACACTGCCAAAATTAAGTATTTCATTACAGATGTGCACACAACAATATACTTGACATTTGACTGTGACTTGAAACATTAACATTGTGTCACCATCCTCTAAAAGTACCTGTCCTTCTGAATTGTCCCCACATTTTCCAATTTTTGTCACAGAAGTGTTCTGAGTCACAGCATGTAAATGATATATGGCAGCTTCTGGACTCTTTTTACAGAGGGTAAACACGAGATTCTGCAGATGCTGGAAATCTAGAGTAACACACACAAATGCCAGAGGAACTCAGCAGGTCAGGCAGCATCGACGGAGAGCAATAAACGGTCGATATTTCAGGCTGAGATATTTAATCAGGATATTGAGCCCTGATAAAGAGTCTCGGCCCAAAACACCAACTGTTCATTCCCTGTTGATGCTGCCTAACTTGCTGAGTTCCTCCAGAATTTTTTATGCGTTCCAACAGATAGTGCTCTATTTACAAATATTTTAAATGCGGCTGATAACATGTTTAAAATAAGGCAGGCAGATGTTTTGAAATGAATGTGTAATGCCATATACAGATTGTTTATTTATTTATTAAGATAAAGCATGAACCCTGTCCCTGTTGAGCCGCATCACCCAGCAATCCCCTGATCTAATCACGGGACAATTTACAGTGACCGGTTAACCTACCAGCCAGTATGTCTTTGGACCATGGAAGGGGACCAGAGTGGCTGGAGGAAGCCCACGCAGTCACAGTACAGGGAGAATGTACAAACTCCTTACAGGCAGCAGTGGGAATTGAACCCAGGTCACCTGTATTGTAAAGTGTTGTGCTAGCCACTACACCTCCATGCCGGCCTAATGTTATGGATGAATTTGTACGAGTGCCTTCTGGTTAAAGGAACTAAACGTACTTGGGCTGGAAATCCAGGAACGTGATCTAAGAGGAGCTCACCCTTAATGCCCTGCTTTTGTCTTTGTTTATTTTCAGAGTTTACCTTTACAGCGGTTTTACTGCCACCTCGCCAACACCCATTATTCAACCTGGCCATAAAGGAAATGCTGTTTTTGTGAGGACCTCACGTACAGCTCGAGGCAGTGTTGGTGTGCTGACATATGGATTTGGTCAGACCCAGATCTCAATGCTTTTCTCCAATCCATATGATTACCACTTGTACCCAATGGTTTCTGCTCTGTACATCCCTCCTGTGCCTGAATTAACAGACGAAAGCCTATATGAGAAGATGTATTATGAACTGTCACAGAGTGAGCACTTTGCGAAAGCAGAGCTGGGCACTGGATCTGCAAAGATTTCGGTTACTGGGGGTAATCTTGTCATTTCAGCCACGATTAAAAAAATGGAGACTTCCCTCATTGATGTGGTTATCAGAGATGTTTATCAGCCGAGTAAACTCTGAACTGGCAGCCCAAAATGTAAACTGTTTACTCTTTTCCATAGATGCTGCCTGGCCTGCTGAGTTCCTCCTGCATTTTGTATGCATTGCTTTGGATTCTTAAGCGATTTATTTTCTTTTGATTTGATACACTCTCCATCGTTAATAAAACTACCCTGATCTTTTCATTAAGTCTTAATATATGTTCACAATATTGAGCTAAAGTTGCACTTCCATCATTTTGATTTTTATTCAAATTGAAATACTTAGCAGCACACACTCTGCGGTGTTTGTTGGTACAGCTTTAACAATTCTACCGTATTCACTGTGCACCGTGTATATATTGTAACAATGTTTATGATGGATGTTTTTAAAATTATTCGGCCTTTTGAGACATGCTGTATGCCTGTGTGAGAGTTGTTGGAGTTAATCATCTTAATTTACCTGCTCGTCGAAACTCACTTCCCCGTGGGAGGCGGGGACTGGTCTGTGTAAGGAGCATTGTCGCCCCCTCCCCCGGCTTCTATTTAGCTGATGTCGTTGTAGGTTTCCGCAAGTAAAATGAAGTGAGGCGCAAACAACAGGAATTCTGCAGATGCTGGAAATTCAAGCAACACACATCAAAGTCGCTGGTGAATGCAGCAGGCCAGGCAGCATCTCTAGGAAGAGGTACAGTCGATGTTTCAGGCCGAAACCCTTCGTCAGGACTAACTGAAGGAAGAGTTAGTAAGAGATTTGAAAGTGGGAGGGGGAGATCTAAAATGATAGGAGAAGACAGGAGGGGGAGGGATGGAGCCAAGAGCTGGACAGGTGGTTGGCAAAAGAGATATGAGAGGATCATGGGACAGGAGGCCCAGGGAGAAAGACAAGTTGGGGGGGGGGAACGCAGAGGATGGGCAAGGGGTACAGTCAGAGGGACAGAGGGAGAAAAAGGAGAGTGAGAGAAAGAATGTGTATATAAAAATAAATAACAGATGGGGTACGAGGGGGAGGTGGGGCATTAGCGGAAGTTAGAGAAGTCAATGTTCATGCCTTCAGGTTGGAGGCTACCCAGACGGAATATAAGGTGTTGTTCCTCCAACCTGAGTGTGGCTTCATCATTACAGTAGAGGAGGCCGTGGATAGACATGTCAGAATGGGAATGGGATGTGGAATTAAAATGTGTGGCCACTGGGAGATCCTGCTTTCTCTGGCGGACAGAGCGTAGGTGTTCAGCAAAGCGGTCTCCCAGTCTGCATCAGGTCTCGCCAATATATAGAAGGCCACATTGGGAGCACCGGAAGCAGTATGTCACCCCAGCCGACTCACAGGTGAAGTGTCGCCTCACCTGGAAGGACTGTCTGGGGCCCTGAATGGTGGTAAGGGAGGAAGTGTAAGGGCATGTGTAGCACTTGTTCCGCTTACAAGGATAAGTGCCAGGAGGGAGCTCAGCGGGGAGGGATGGGGGGGACGAATGGACAAGGGAGTCGTGTAGGGAGCGATCCCTGCAGAAAACAGAGAGGGGGGGAGGGAAAGATGTGCTTAGTGGTTGGATCCCATTGGAGGTGGCGGAAGTTACGGAGAATAATAAGTTGGACCTGGAGGCTGGTGGGGTGGTAGGTGAGGACCAGGGGAACCCTATTCCTAGTGGGGTGGCGGGAGGATGGAGTGAGAGCAGTCGTGCGTGAAATAGGTGAGATGCGTTTGAGAGCAGAGTTGACGGTGGAGGAAGGGAAGCCCCTTTCTTTAAAAAGGGGGGACATCTCCCTCGTCCTGGAATGAAAAGCCTCATCCTGAGAGCAGATGCGGCAGAGACGGAGGAATTGCGAGAAGGAGGTGCCATTTTTGCAAGAGACAGGGTGAGAAGAGGAATAGTCCAGATAGCTGTGAGAGTCAGTAGGCTTATAGTAGACATCAGTGGATAAGCTGTCTCCAGAGATAGAGACAGAAAGATCTAGAAACGGGAGGGAGATGTCGGAAATTGACCAGGTAAACTTGAGGGCAGGGTGAAAGTTGGAGACGAAGTTAATAAAGTCAACTTTAATAAAGTCAGCCCTCCTCTTTCTAGATCTTTCTGTCTCTATCTCTGAAGACAGCTCATCCACTGATGTCTACTATAAGCCTACTGACTCTCACAGCTATCTGGACTATTCCTCTTCTCACCCTGTCTCTTGCAAAAATGCCACCCCCTTCTCGCAATTCCTCCGTCTCCGCTGCATCTGCTCTCAGGATGAGGCTTTTCATTCCAGGACGAGGGAGATGTCCTCCTTTTTTAAAGAAAGGGACTTCCCTTCCTCCACCATCAACTCTGCTCGCAAACGCATCTCCCCCATTTCACGCACGTCTGCTCTCACTCCATCCTCCCGCCACCCCACTAGGAATAGGGTTCCCCTGGTCCTCACCTACCACCCCACCAGCCTCCAGGTCCAACTTATTATTCTCCGTAACTTCTGCCACCTCCGACGGGATCCAACCACTAAGCAAATCTTTCCCTCCCCCCCCCTCTGCTTTCCGCAGGGATCGCTCCCTACGCAACTCCCTTGTCCATTCGTCCCCCCCATCCCTCCCCGCTGAGCTCCCTCCTGGCACTTATCCTTGTAAGCGGAACAAGTGCTACACATGCCCTTACACTTCCTCCCTTACCACCATTCAGGGCCCCAGACAGTCCTTCCAGGTGAGGCGACACTTCACCTGTGAGTCGGCTGGGGTGACATACTGCTTCCGGTGCTCCCGATGTGGCCTTCTATATATTGGCGAGACCTGACGCAGACTGGGAGACCGCTTTGCTGAACACCTACGCTCTGTCCGCCAGAGAAAGCAGGATCTCCCAGTGGCCACACATTTTAATTCCACATCCCATTCCCATTCTGTTATGTCTATCCACAGCCTCCTCTACTGTAAAGATGAAGCCACACTCAGGTTGGAGGAACAACACCTTATATTCCATCTGGGTAGCTTCCAACCTGATGGCATGAACATTGACTTCTGTAACTTCCACTAATGCCCCACCTCCCCCTCGTACCCCATCCGTTATTTATTTTTATACACACATTCTTTCTCTCACTCTCCCTTTTCTCCCTCTGTCCCTCTGACTATACCCCTTGCCCATCCTCTGGGTCCCCCCCCCTTGTCTTTCTCCCCGGACCTCCTGTCCCATGATCCTCTCGTATCCCCTTTTGCCAATCACCTGTCCAGCTCTTGGCTCCATCCCTCCCCCTCCTGTCTTCTCCTATCATTTTGGATCTCCCCCTCCCCCTCCCACTTTCAAATCTCTTACTAGCTCTTTCTTCAGTTAGTCCTGACGAAGGGTCTCGGCCTGAAACGTCGACTGTACCCCTTCCTAGAGATGCTGCCTGGCCTGCTGCGTTCACCAGCAACTTTGATGAAGTGAGGCCCTTTACGTTTAATGAAACCCATAACACATTTTATTGAACTCCACCCGCCCTCCAACCCAAAAAAATTTCACCAAAACCAGCACCGTGAGCCTGTCCGGAGCTGGGATGAGCCGCCCGGCTCGGGTCCTGTGTTCCGTGGGTGGAGTAACAGCAGGTGCCTCTGGCTCATCCTGAGGCGTGTTGTCACACTCATGGTCATGTCGAGACGCCAGGGTTCAGGTTCAGGTTTACCCATGATAAAACTAATTTCTCCTCATTCCAAAACGCAGAACGGACCACCGTAAGGGGGCCGAAGGGGATGTGAGTGCGAGTCATGGCAGACAAAAACAAATGAGGCGGAATGTCGTAGTAGGCAGCCGTCGATCCCAGGGGATGGTGGGTTTGCAACTGTGTCCTCTCCAGGGCGCAAGCCTGGACGGGAAGATCTGAGGAGCCGGCTGTTGCCCATGCAGCGGGTCTCCCCTCTCCATGTCACTGATGTAGTCCAAGGGAAGGGCAAGTGTTGATACAGCTTGGCTCCAGTGTCGTCGCAGAGGTTGTCGGAGCAAAGTTGGAAATAACATTAAACTGCCATAGGGACCCCGGCTCCAGATTGCTTCCTCAGGGTTTACTCCCAAAGCACTTCCCATGAGCGGGCATGGCCGCAAGGCAGCAGAGCTTTAAAATCAGAGTTTTCCTTCTCCTAGGCGGGCTGCCGTCCAAGGCTGACAAGCCCCACCTGCCCGAAGCAACTGGTTCTGAGGCGCCAGTGGTCCGCCTTCGCCCCTTGTCAGCAGAAACAGTTCCGCCGGGCCTAGTAGCTAAGCCACACGTGAAGGCCGAGAGTTGGACTTGGTTGTCAGAGGCTGTTAGTGACGCACACCATTTGGAGCACTTTCGAGGTTGTGAGAGCTTAACCTCACTACCACCCCTTAAGAACCAGGCAGAATGGAGGAACAGGAACCCAAAAGTGCTGTACTCCATGATAGGAGATAGGAATAGGTGTAAAGGAATTTAGTGAGGAGGGTGGAATGTACGCCAGGATAAGAGATAGGAGTAGGTGAAAAGGAATTTAGTGAGGAGGGTGGAATGCTGTTGAGGGGTCGACCAGCTGGTCATTTTACAATATGAAATGAGAGCTATAAAATAGAATATAAAATGGCCTACTCCAGCACCTATTGTCTATTGTCTATTGTCATGGCTTCAGGAATGAAATCACCTGGCACTCAGAACGGCTGTCCGTACGCCAACTCTGCCATGGTCGACTGCAGATCCGCTTTTGGACCGGTACTGGGCCCCAGCAGGACCCATGCGAGACGAGTGTGCTGACACTCAACCATCGGGGAAGCCCTCAAAGCAGTCCTTAAGGACGGGTGAAACTGCTCACATAGGCCATTGGACTGCAGGTGATATGCCATGGTGTGATGTAGCCTAATGCCGAGGTTCTGGGCCATTGCGATCATAGGAAATATGAGAGGGGGTGCCAGACTGAGCAACCCAGGTTCTGATGAACGGTGAGCCACGTCTGCGGCCATCATCAATGTTAGAGCGACGACCTCTGGCCACCTGGTGGTACGGTCCACCATGGTAAGGAGGTGTGTGCAACCATGGGAGGGGTGGGGGAAGAGGACCACAAGGTTTATTTTGACATGGTCAAACAGTAACTCAGGGACCTCAAAAGGTGCTAATGGCCCCTGAACATGATGGTTTATTTTTGTCTGCTGGCACTCCACACATGCTGCTTTCCAATCACGCACGTCCTTCCTAAGGCCGTGCCAGACAAACTTCAGTGCAGCCAGTTTCTGTGAGGCCTTCCAGCCCGGCTGCGATGGTCAAAAACAGTCTGTCTCCAGTTTATGGGCACTACGGGGCGACAGCGACCAGTTGAGACATCACAGAGGAGAGAAACCCCAGCTTCCCCGAACCTAATGTCTGCCAACCGCAGGCCTGTGACTGCTGTTCGGTAAGCCTGGACCTCTGGGTCAG
This sequence comes from Mobula birostris, assembly GCF_030028105.1. NCBI lineage: Eukaryota > Metazoa > Chordata > Chondrichthyes > Myliobatiformes > Myliobatidae > Mobula > Mobula birostris. The sequence continues at coordinate 126,238,826 of NC_092372.1, read as the reverse complement.
GAGCTTGGTCGGCTGCCATCGCAGCACAGTCAACCCCTATGTGTACGGCCCCAATGGCTGGCCGTGAGGGGCAATCATGCACAGTATTATTTTTCCCCTTGATATGTTGTATATCCATTGTGAGCTCAGATATGTAGACCAGGTGGTGTTGCTGCCGTGCAGACCAAGGTTCTGATATTTTGGACATCACATGCACAAGGGATTTGTGGTCAACGAATGCTGTGAAAATGGCGACTCTCCAGAAGAAAATGAAAATGGTGGACAGCCAGATAGAGATTGAGAAGCTCACAGTTAAACCTGCTGTACTTACTTTCGGGGGGGGGGGGGGGGGCAGAGGGAGCTGCTCACTGAAGAAGGCGAGCAGATGCCTCTGAAAACCTCTGAAAAGACAGCACCCGCAGAATGGTCTGAGGCAGCAGTTGTAATGGCCATGGGCGCGTAGGGGAGTGGGTGCGCCTGTAGGGTCATGTGGGAAAGAGCTTCTCTGGTATCATCAAATGCCCTGGCATGTCCGCTGACCTGTCAAGCACATGATCGAAGCTTCAAAGGTACAATTTAATGTTAGAGAAATGTATACAATATACATCCTGAAATGCTTTTTCTTTGCAACCATCCATGAAAACAGAGGAGTGCCCCAAAGTCCCCCCCCCCAGCTCCCCCCTCCCTCCCGTGCGTAAGCGGCAGCGAGCAACAATTCCCCCTCCCCCCACCGGCAAAAAAAAGCATCAACACCGCCACCGAGCACGAAAGCGTGGGCAAAGCAACAGCAAAGGCACAGACTTGCAGTACCCCAAAGACTATGCGTTCACCCGGTATTTGACAAACCACAGACTCTCTCCCTGGTAAGGGAAAAGGAGGTGTTTCCATTTTCACAGTGAAATGGGAGACGTAACAAACAACTCCCTGGTTTACATTGTTAAAAGTCCATTATGTTGCTTTTTTCGAGCTCTGTGCCTGAAGATCGCAAAGATCCTGGATCTCCAGGCACACAGCTGTAGATATTTCCTCTCCCACGACGACACATGGGTCTCCTGAGGTGACACCGACCCTCGATCCGCCCGTCTCCAGAGCTCCGAGATCCTAGGCTTCCGAATTCGAGCCGGACTCTTAGGCCAAGCCCTTGGCGTACCAAACAACGGCCAGTTATGGAACTCCGAAAGTGGGTCCCATTGATGCAAAGAACTATAGTCAGCGTGTAAGTCCAAGTCAGGCCTTCAAAAAAAGCCCTGAAAGGGAAAAATAGAGATATCAAAGATGGAAATAGAGTTGTTTCCAAAGATGCAAGCAAAGGAGTTGCCGTTAGGCGCCATCGTCCTCCTAAGCTCTGCCTTTATGATTAAGAGGTATTGCATTTAAACACACTATATACAGGAGAGCATAAGTTCAACAGCTCGCAGAATGAATCGGTGATAGAAATTCACCATGCTTAAAAACTGTTGTCGTTTTTTTTAGCAGTGCGGGCATTGGGAAATCTATAATAGCGGCTACTTTTGATGGGGGTTTCGCACCTTCTGTAGAGATATGATGGCCAAGAAAGTCAACGGTTGACAACCTAAACTGGCATTTAGTAAGGTTAATAATCAACCCGTGTTGGCTTAAGCATTCGAAAAGCGTGCGGACATGAGATTCGTGTTCGGATTTGGATGTACTGGTGACAAGTATGTCATCCAGGTAAACAAAAAGAAAATTTAACTTTCTTATTACAGTCCATTAGCCATTGGAAAGTCGGTGCTGCACGTTTCTGCATACATAGCACTGAGGATCTCACGTGGTCTGTACTTACGGGCTGTGTGGTGAAAAAAGCACAACAGCGTCTCTTTCACCTCAGACGGTTGAAGAAGTTTGGCATAAGTCCCCAAATCCTAAGGACTTTCCACAGGGGCACAACTGAGAGCATCCTGACTGGCTGCATCACTGCCTGGTGTGGGAACTGTACTTCCCTCAATCGCAGGTCTCTGCAGAGAGTGGCGCAGACAGCCCAGCACATCTGTCGATGTGAACTTCCCACTATTCAGGACATTTACAAAGACAGGTGTGTAAAAAGGACCCAAAGGATCACTGGGGACCTGAGACACCCCAACCACAAACCGTTCCAGCTGTTACCATCTGGAAAAACAGTACCGCAGCATTAAAGCCAGGACCAACAGGCTCCGGGACAGCTTCTTCCACCAGGCCATCAGACTGATTAATTCACACTGACACAATTGTATTTCTATGTTATATTGACTGTTCTGTTGTACATATTATTTATTACAAATTACTATGATTTGCACATTTAGACAGAAACGTAATGTAAAGATTTTTTACTCATGTATATGAAGGATGTAAGAAATAAAGTCAGTTCAAATTAAGAGTCTTTTCAGAGGTTTCTGGATAGGTACATGGAGCTTAGAAAAATAGAGGGCTCTGTGTAACCCTAGGTAATTTCTAAAGTAAGTACATGTTCAGCATAGCATTGTGGCCCAAAGGGCCTGTATTGTGCTGTATCTATGTTTCTAAATTCAATTCAATATTCCAAACGGCAAAATGGGGTTATTGCAACTGTTTTGGGAATGTCCTCTGAGCACACAGGCACCCGCTGGTAGCCCCTAACTATATCGACGTTGGAAAAAAATAACTTTCTGTCTAAATGTACCGAAGAGTCATGTATGTGTGGGTCAAATTTGTGGGGACAAAATTTTCATTCTGTTTGTCAGTTTGTCCCCTCAAATTTGCCCAAACGGTGCATTGAAGCGGCACTTTTTTGACTAAATAGACTTAAAATGCACTAGCTTGGCGAATGCATGCAAACTTCAGGGTTATATTTGTATAAAATTGCTCACTCGTCAACAGGCCCCGCTTTCCACACCCGATTCCAGCTTTCATGGAAACCATGGCGCATGCGCACGGCCAGCCTCAGCAGCGACACTAACCGCAGCAAAAGAGCGGGGCAGCTCTACTTCCCGCGACCACATTCTGATGATCAACATCAGCACATGCAGGATTGGGACAGGTCATCAAGTAGGGCGACAAAATCGAACTATAACTTCTGAATGGGTGGTCCCCTATAATGCCCAACTGTTGAGGCCGTTCGATTGTCATCTAATGTGCTCATCTGTCAAGTCCATCAAATACGTGATCAAGTGTACCATGAAGGGGAGTGATCCGGCAATTTTTGGAGTGAATAGAGAAGACGAAATCTCACAGTATTTGACAGGCAGATATATCAGGCCCTCTGAAGCTGTCGGATCGATACTTGGATTTCCAATTCACCAGAGGGAACCAGCCATTGTTCGCCTTCAAGTGCACCTTCCCCAACAGCATCAAGTATTCTTTCGAGATAATGCTGCTGTGCAACTGAATAATGATATGGCAAGAACTACTTTAACGGAATTCATGGATCTTTGCACTCACGATCCACTTGCAAGAACCCTGTACTATGCAGATATTCCCAGATTCTACACTTGAACTAATAAGAGATGGGAAAGAAGAAGAATGGGGAATAGAGTGGAAGAGTACTCCGGGATTTTTGAAGCAAAATGTTCTGGGTCAAGTGTATACTGTTCTACTTGAGACTTCTTCTTCTTCTTCACATAAAGGGGCCAATATCTACCGAATCATTGAAAAAACAAGATGGAGATATCCTTCCATCATTCAAAGACGTCTGCAGAGAGAGAGGATTGTTGCAAGCTGACGATCATTGGCAGCAAACTATGGAAGAAGTCGAGAGAACAAGAATGCCCAGAGCAATGAGAGATTTATTTGTCGTCTTGCTAATACTGAAATCAATGATCCACAGCAATTATGGAACTGGTTCAAGAATGCAATATCTGAAGATTTCTTTCAAATTGAGAGGAGAACTATCAATGATCCTAATATTATGATCAGTGAGAGGCATCATGGACAAGCTCTTCTGTATTTCCAAGATAAACTTGAGAACTTGGGCAAAACACTTGAAGAATATAACTTGCCGACACCAAGAAACAGTACAATTACTCAAAGTGCTGGCAATCTGGAATTATTGTGTGAACTGCAATAAAACAGAGACGAACAGCAGGAATTTGTTTCACAGAAGGAGCCCCTTTTGAATAATGAGCAAAGATAAGTGTTTGTATATGAATATGTGTGCGACTGCTTGGAAAAAGGAATCTCTCTTCAATGATTTTCATTGATGCACCAGGAGGAACGGGCAAGACATTTATCATCGACTTGATCCTCACTAAAGGTAGGGGAGATGGAGGTGTTGCTATTGCTGTAGCATCATCATTGCAGCAACATTGATGCCTGGTGGTAGGACAGCGCATTCAAGATTCAAGATACCCCTCAAAGTCAATGAAGATGCCCTTTGTAACATCGATAAAGACACCAATACTGCAAAATGCGAGGGTTATTCTCTGGGATGAGTGCCCCATGATTAGGAGGGAGAGCTTCAAAGCCTTGGACCAGACTCTTCGTGATGTATGCGGCAAGAATGAGGCATTCAGGGGTATTTTAACCATTTGCTGTGGCAATTTCCGTCAGCTTCTGGCAGTTGTGAAACAAGGAAATGATGCTGATGTGAAGAATTCATGTATAAAAAAATCCTACTTTTATTGGCTAGGAGAGCCATTTTGCTTAAATGGAAGGATTCTAATCCACCTACTGTTTTTATTGGCTTTCCTCCGTTATATCCTGTCTAAGTTTAGAGAAAATAAGAAATCGGACATTTGATACATCCTTTAAATTTGAAGAAACCTGGCGACCTTTTATTCAATATTTTCATATGGTTTGATTTATTGCTCTTCCAGTTACGTTCACAAAACTTTGGATTTGATCAGAAAGTTTCTTTTTCTTCTTGCTTTTACACTCAGTATGGGCTGCCCAGTCCTTTTTTCTTTTTCTTTTTTTTACTTTTTGTTTTTGTTTGTAGAGAATAGTGGGGTGCTTACATATATATATATATATATATATATAAATTATAAAAGTTTCTTTATCTTTTTTCTTTTCATGAAATGATAAGAGGAGAATTGATTATCTTATTTTTTATTATATATTATTAGATTAATACTATGTATGATCTTCATAATGTTTATTTTACCTTTTATATGTATTGTTATCTATATAGATATTTGAGATAATTCTCCTCTTGTTTGTATATATGTACTTTAAAAAATTAATAAAAAGATTGATAAAGAAGAAAAAAGTCCTACTTATGGAGAAGCTTCATCAAGTTTCAATTGAAAAGAAACATGCGACTGAGTGAGGGAGAAGGACAATATTCTGAGTTCTTATTGGATGTTGGAGAAGACAAGATTGAGAAAACTGAAAATGATGAAATCAAATTACCTGAAGATATGATTCTGCCAACAATAACTATGGAAGAATGTATTGATTTCATCTACCCGACATTCGATAATCCTGCAGAACTGTTCTGGAGGAATTCTATCTTGGTTCCTCTCAATGAAATGATGCGAAAAATAAACTTCACATGCATTAGATGCTTCCCTGGAATAATGAAAGAATACTGTTCCTTCAATACCGTATGTGAAGGAGCTAACACCACTCATTTTCCAACAGAATTCCTTGATCTGTTCGAACTCTCTGGATTGCCACCATATAAACTGGAATTGAAGAGGGGATCTCCCATCATTTCAATGAGGAACTTGGATCCACCAAGACTTTGCAATGGAACGCAAATGATGGTGGAAGAACTGCACGACAAGCTCATTGTAGCAAAGATAAACATTGGTGCGTTCAAAAATGAGATTGTCATGATCGCAAGAATTACTCTCAGTTTATCAGAAGGGGAAGATGTCCCTCATCAGCGGAGCCAGTTCCCGATACAGTCAGGCTTTGCAATGACTATACACAAGGCGCAAGGCCAAACCATGGAGAATGTTGTTGATTTATCCGGAGAAACCGGTATTCCAGCATGGTCAGCTGTATGTGGCTTTAAGCCGGGGAAAAAGAAATGAAAACATTAAATACTCTTGAAGGGTGGCAGGTCAACCAGAAATGTTGTCATCAAAAGTGTCCCTCGTTCAACGAGGAGGAACTATATTTGTCTTGCTATGCATTTTTTTTCTTTAATAAACTGAGTTTTTCTTCTTCAATTTCCAAAGCAAAGTGATAGCAATAGTATTCCGGGAAATTTAATGTTCATTCTGGTCACAGCAGACTGCACTACCTTTTTCTCAAAGGGTGCCCCAATGGGTCACCGGTTGTCTAGTAGCCATTACAGCTGCTGCCTCAGACTGTGCTGTGCACCAACAGCTGGCCGGCGGCGTGCGGCATCCACTCGCTTTCTTCATTTGGCAGCAGAGTTGGTTTGAGTACTGCGCAGACGCAATAGGAGCATTCCCGATCAGGTCCGACAAAGATTTTTGATGGGAAACCCAGTCTCTCTTCAAAAAAAGAGGTACCGCCTAGCGGAGTGCTCATTGTGGGACCGGTCGTCAGAATAGTCTGAGGCAGGTAGGAAGGCTTTGGCTCAACGCCCTGTTCAGCGAGAACAGACTAGGTAAGTTCATTCCTCATTTCTTATTCAACTCTAGAGAGAATAGGGAGTATGCCTACAGAGCGAGTGTTCTGTTCTGGGTGTCAGATGTGGGATTCCAGGAGACTCCCAGCCTCCCCGATGGCCACTGGAGCTGCAGCTTGTTAGGGAAGGTGAAGCAGTGATAGACAGGAGCCACAGGGAGGTCATCACCCCAAGGCTACAGCAGACAGATAAATGGGTGACTGTCAGGAGAGGGAAGTGAGGAGAGCACCCCTGTGGCTGTCCCCCTCAACAATAAATACTCTATTTTGAGTACTGTTGGTGGGGAGGGGGCAGCCTGCCTGCCTGGGGGAAGCAACAGCAGCTGAGCCTGGCCCTGTGGCTCAGAAGGGTAGGGAACAGAAGAGGATGACACCAGTAATAGGGGACTCTGTAGTTGTGGGCACAGATAGGTGACTCTGTGGGCGTAAAAAGGAAACACTGCCTACCAGGTACCAGGGTCCGACATGTTCCTGGACGTGTCTACAACATCCTGAAAAGGAAGGGTGAGCAGCCAGAAGTCATGGTACATATTGGTACCAATGTCATAGAAAGAGAAAGGGAGGAGGTCCTGAACAAAGAATATAGGGATGTAGGAAGGAAGCTGAGTTGTTAAGCAGGACTTCAAGGGAGGTGGTCTCAGATTGCTACCTGTGCCACACAACAGTGAGGGTAGAAATAGACTGAGGTGGTAGATAAATGTGTGGCTGAAGAATTGGAGCAGGGGGCAAGGATTCTGATTTCTGGATAATTAGGACCTCTTCCGGGGTAAGTGGGACCAGTACAAAAGGGATGGGTTGGACTTGAATCCGAGGAGGACCAATATTCTTGCGGGCAGATTTACTAGAGCTGTTGGGAATGGTTTAACCTAATATGGCAGGGGGATGGGAACTAGGATGATAGGGCTGAGGATGAGCCAGCAGGTTTAGAAGCAGATGATGAGCGTAACGTTAATGTAAGAAAGGACAAGCCAATGACTGGGTACAAATGCAAACAGAGGTAATTGTACCACAGAGACTAAATTCAAAAGGGTGAGGAATGCAGGACTGAAGGTGCTGTATTTAAATGTGCATAGCATTTGGATAAGGTGGATGAACTCGTAGCACAATTAGAGATTGGCCGGTATGACGTTGTGGGCATCACTGAGTCGTGGCTGTAAGAAGGCCATAGTTGGGAATGTCAAAGGATATGCTTTGTATCGAAAGGACCGGCAGGGAGGCGTGGACAGTGGTGTGGCTCTGTTGGTAAGAAATGGAATTACATCTTTAGAAAGAGAAGGGTCAGAGAATATTGAATCTTTGTGGGTGGAGTTAAGAAATTGCAAGGTGAAAAAAAAACATTTTTTGGGAATCATATATAGGCCTCCAAATGGTAGCCAAGATGTGCAGTTGAGATTACAAGGGGAGGTGGAAAAGGCATGTAATCAGGGTAATGACACAATTGTAATGGGGGATTTCAATATGCAAGCGGATAGGGAAAAGCAGGTTGGTGTCAGATCGCAAGGGGGGAATTTGTTAAATGCCTACGAGATGACTTTTCAGAGCAGCTTGTGTTTGAGTCTACTTGAGGAAAAGCTATCTTGCATTGGGTGCTGTGTAATAACCCAGATCTTTTTAAGGAGCTTAACATAAAGGAACCCTTAGGAGGCAGTGATCATAACATGATTGAATTCATAGTGCAATTTGAGAGGGAGAAGCACAACTCACATGTATCCGTATCACAGTGGAATAAAGGGAATTACAGAGGCATGAGAGGGGAGCTTTCCCAGGTGGATTGGAGGAGGATACTGGCAGGGATGATGGCAGAGCAGAGACAGCTGAAGTTTCTAGATATAGTTGACAAGGTGCAGGATAGATATGTCCCACAGAGGAAGAAGTTCTCAAATAGCAGGGGTGGCTGACAAAGGAAGTTAAGGACTGCATAAAAGCCAGGGAAAGGGCATTTAAGATAGTAAAGGTGAGTGGGAAGTTGGATGATTGGGGAGCTTTTAAAATGCAACAAAATACAACTAAAAAGGCTTTAAGAAGGGAAAAGATGAAATGTGAGAGCAAACTAGTCAATAATATAAAGCAGGATACCAAAGGTTTTTCCGTTATATAAAGAGTAAAAGGGAGTTGACAGTTAATATTGGGCCACTGGAAAATGATGCTGGTGAGGTACTAATGGGAGATAAGGAAAGGGAAGATGAACTTAATGGGCACTTTGCATCTGTCTCCACTGTGGAAGGCAGTAGTGGTGTGCCAGAGGTCCATGAGTGTCAGGAAGCAGGAGTGAGTGCCATTGCTATTACAAAGGAAAAAGTGCTAGGCAAGCTCAAAGGTCTTAGGGTGGATAAGTCACCTGGGCCAGATGGACTACATCCCAGAGTCCTGAGAGAGGTTACTGAAGAGATAACGGATGCATTGATTATGATCTTTGGTTCTAAGAATCACTTGTTCTGGCATGGTCCCAGAGGACTGGAAGATTTCAAACGTCACTCCACTCTTTAACAAGGGAGGAAGACAAAATAAAGGAAATTATAGGCCAGTTAGCTTAAGCTTAATGGTTGGGGAAGTGTTGGAGTCTGTTATTAAAGGTGAGGTTTTGAGGTACTTGGAGACTAATGACAAAATAAGTCAAAGTCAGCATGGTTTCTGGAAAGGGAAATCTCGCCTGAAACATCTGCTAGATTTTTCAAGGAAGTAACAAACAGGGTGGACAGTCAGTGGATGTCATTTTCTTGGACTTTTAGAAGGCTTTTGACAAGGTGCCACACATGAAGTTGCTTTAACAAGATAAAATCCTATGGTGTTACAGGAAAGATACTGGCATGGATAGAGGAATGGCTGACAGGCAGGAAGCAGAAAGTGGGAATAAAAGGGGCCTTTTCTGGCTGGCTGCTAGTGACTAGTGGCGTTCCTCAGGGGTCAGTATTGGGACGGCTGCTTTTCACATTGTTTGTCAATGATTTAGATAATGGAATTGATAGTTTTGTGGCAAAGTTTGCAGATAGTACGAAGATAGGTGGAGGGGTAGGTAGTGCTGAAGAAGCAATGTGATTGCAGCTGGATTTAGACCAGTTGGAAGAATGGGGGGAAAATGGCAGATGGAATACAGTGTTGGGAAATGTATGATAATGCATTTTGGTAAAAGGAACAATAGTGCAGACTATTATTTAAATGGGTAGAAGGTTCAAACATCAGAAGTGCAGAAGGAATTAGGAGTCCTCATGCAAGTCTCCCAGAAGGTTAATTTACAGGTTGAGTCTGTGGTAAAGAAGGCAAATGCAATGTTGTCATTTATTTCAAGAGGAGTAGAATATAAAAGCTAGGAGGAATATAAAAGCTAGGAGATGATACTGAACCTTTATAAGACATGTCAGACTGCACTTAGAGTATTGTCAACCGTTTTGGGCCCCATATCTCCGAAAGGCTGTGTTGTCATTGGAGACAGTCCAGAGGAGGTACACAAGGATGATTCCAGGAATGAAGGGGTTAACATATGAGGGGTGTTTGGCAGCTTTGGGCCTGTACTCACTGGAATTTTGAAGAAGGGGCAGAGATCTCATTGAAACCTACTGAATGTTGAAAGGACTAGATAGGGTCAATATGGAGAGGATGTTTCCTCTGGTGGGAGTATCCAGAACTGGAGGGCACAGACTCAAAATTGAGTGGCGATCCTTTAGAACAGAGGTAAGGAGGAAGTTTTTAGCCAGAGATGAGTGAATTGGTGGAATGCTCTGCCATGGACTGCGTAGAGGCCAAGTCCGTTCATATATTTAAGGGGGAATTTGTTCATTTTCCGATCGGTCAGGGCATCAAAGGATATGGTGTATGGGGTTGAGTGGGATCCAGGATCACCCATGATGCATGACGAAGCAGAAGCAATGGGCTGAATGGCCTAATTCTGCTCCTATGTCTTATGGTCTTATTCACCAGTGTTCAATGCCAAGTCCTTCCATGTTGGCAAATTCAGCCTTTGCGATTACCAGCTTTTCTGGGTCCAGTCTACATGCGTGAGCATGGGCTGTCAGGCCAGTTGTGGGAATATGGTGTCCAACCCTCATGTTTTGTGTCTGTGGTGGAGAATGTGGGCTGAGTGAGGTTCGGGTATTCACTCAGAGTTGAGTAAACTCACATGCAGTGGTGTATGTGCTTGACAGAGTCATTGTGGGGAACTTACTGGGGGAGCAGGATAATGACCCAAAATCCTTGGCATGCACAAGCCGGCAGTTCTTAAGGTCGACTAACAGTGCTTGGACTCACAGGAAATCTGCACTGAACAGAGGTCCAGCCACTTTATTCGGGACAAAGCCCCACGTGTAACGTTACTCACTAAAGCAGAGCGTCACCCATAAGTCTAGATCCTACTACTGTTGGCAGCCTCCAGCGAGGTTTCGTCGCTCTTTGCCTTCTCATCATTGGGCGATGCTGGCAGCACACTCACTTGAGCACCAGTGTCACACAGAAAGTGTCGTCCTGAGAGAATATCCATAATGTACAGTAGGCGACACTGGCAGCTGGAATCCATGGTGTTCACAGACCTGTGATGTCCTGATGAGCTGGCACTGCTGAAGCTGCAAGGTGGAGGACGTTTAACGTTCCTACAAAAGCGAGTGTGGTGAAAGCACAGGCCCAGCATCACCTGTTTTGCGGCTGCGGGGGCCTTGCTGACTGGGCTTATTGAGGTAGAGAAAGGAGGAGGAATGATGCACCGCTGCCTGGCTGAGTGTAGACCATCAGCCATTTAACAAGCTTCCTATAGACCTCCACAGGTGCATTAGCAAGTGAGTGAAATTGTTCAGGTATTTGCTGCATGAAGAGTTCTCTAAAAATAAAACAAGGATGCTGATTTCCCAGGAGAGACAGCATGTGGTCCATATGCTCTGAAGGGCTACAGCGTCACTGAGGCTGAGCAAGGAGAGCAACTGTTTTGGCACGTTCAGACTCTGGAAGTCCAAAATCTGTAAAAGGTGAGCTTTCAGCAATCGCTATTTCTTGTGTTCAGGCAGATATTCAAGCAGACTCACCCCTCTCGCAGCCGTGGAGTTGCTGAGTGATGCTACCACATAGAGATATTTGGCGTCATCCACTGTGCTTTCTTGCACAGCGAATTGGGCCTCTGGTTGTACAAACCGAGCAACGACATTTTTCAGCCCATTTTCCAGCTCCCTCTGCAAGCCATCATAGCGTTCCTCTCTGTCCACTGTATCCCCAGTCTTGGTGTTGTCCGCAAAATTGCTGATCCAGTTAACCACATTATCATCCAGATCATTGATATTAATCAGTGTTTCCAAACCTTTTTCAGGCCAATGCCCCTTAACCCCCCAGCATTTTCATATTTGCCAACACCCCTCGGGCACAATATACTTTCCAGCGTGCCCATAGTGTAAAACCATGTCCACCATATGCCAATGAGAAAAATTATTCTGCATTAGATTTTTATTTGTCTTTGAACCTAGCTTACACAGTACCTGTGCACTGTACAGCAGCTTCGATATCAACGTGATCCTTGAGCTTGATAGTCTTTAGCAAGAGTTCAAATATCTGGTTCAGGTTGTGACAGCAAAAGCCCCAAGTCCACACGCGTAACAATGTCCAAGCGGTTTTTGTTTCTGGTGAGTCTGCGGTTCACTGCACTGAACCCTCTTTCAACAAGGCAGAAGGTTGGAAATGCAAAGAAGAGCAGTTTGGCTCTTCTCCAAAGACTAGGAAACTTTGTCTGACAGTATAGCCACATCCAACATAAGACGTCATTTTTGAAAAGCATTTTTGCTTCTTCGTCATTCTGAATTTCGATCATTTCTTCTTGTAAGCTCTCTTCCTGTTCTCCCACCTTACAAAGAAATGGATTAATTACCCAGTTCGGAATTTCCAGGTCATTCAATCTTTGAATCGATTCTAAAAATCCTTCTTCAGTGACTGCAGGTGCAAGCTGTACTCTTGCAAATCACTGTCTGTGAAAAAGAGTGCCATACTTTCCATGAAGGGAAACTATGAGAGCATTTTTCTCCCAATGTTTTGCTTATAAATTTTCAACTTTCTGATGAAAGTGGACACTGCACTTTTTGCCTGGATTATATTGAAATTCTCACTCTGCAGTTTCATATTTGGAATGTTCATTTTGTCATTCAGATTGGCTAGGTATATCACATCTCCATGTAGAAGTTCAATCTTGTTTCCCAAACTCTTGTCAACTTTGAGCGAAAGTTCAACCAGTGTCAAAAAGATCAAAGAAATCTTTTAAGCAGCTGCCTTTTGACAAAAAGTGTTGAAACTCTTAAACAACAGGAATTCTGCAGATGCTGGAAATTCAAGCAACACGAAGGGTCTCGGCCTAAAACGTCGACTGCACCTCTTCCTAGAGATGCTGCCTGGCCTGCTGCATTCACCAGCAACTTTTATATGTGTTGTTGAAACTCTTCATTGTTATCTTGGAATAACTAGCAAAATATTCTGCTATTTAATGGATGAGCTTTAATTTTGTTGATAGCAGATATTACAAGAGTCAAAGTCCTGTCCCAAGCCTTTGTGGCTCATCAGGCTGGTGCTTATGCTGAGTCATGCTTGAAAAAAGTTGCTGGCTGAGGTTTTTGGCTCCGAGATGTTGAAGATGAATTACGCAATGGATTGAAAACAGACTTAGAATTTCTCTTTCCCATTCTGACATATAGACTTCTCATTCCTATTCCAATATGTCAATCCATGGCCACCTCTACTGTCGCAATGAGGCCACACTCAGGTTGGAGGAACAACTCCTTGTATTCTGTCTGGGAAGCCTCCAACCAGATGGCATGAACATTGATTTCTTGAACTTCCAGTAATGCCCCCACACCCCCCACCCTCTGCTTCTCCTGTCCCATCCCCTTTTCCCTCTCTCACCTTCTCTCCTTGCCTGTCCATTGCCTTCCACTGGTGCTACTCCCACCTTTTCCTTCTTACATGGCCTTCTATCCTCACCTATCAGACTCCCCCTTCTCCAGCCCTGTATCTCTTTCACCACTCAATTTCCCAGCGATTTACTTCATTCCTCCCCCTCCCAGTTTCACCTATCACCTTGTGTTTCTCTCTCCCTTTCCCCACATTGTAAATCTACTCATTTTTTTCTCCCATCCTGCTTAAGGGTCTCGACCCGAAACATGGCCTGTGCTTTTTTGCATAGATGCTGCCAGGTCTGCAGAGCTCCTCCAGCATTTTGTGTGTGTTGCTTGGATTTCCAGCATCTGCAGATTTTCCTTTTTGTAAATGCCACTAAACCAGCATGGTGCCCTGTCATAATGGTGTTCCATCTGCTGCACAAGAAATCATGTTCTTAATTGAAATACTTTTATCCTTAATATACACTTCGATCTCATTGTAGTTTGATTCTCTGTTGATAATTGTTTTAACCTTTACAAAAGAGAATCTCTTCATAAACTTTTCCATTTTTGATAAACCATACATATGCCATTAGTAATGCCTTGTTGTCTCATACAGTTGACTCATCCAGTTGTATCCCAAATTCTATTTTTGTAACTCTGTGCATTGTTGATATTCAATGTCTTCACTCATTTTGTCAATACAATGAGTTACAGAGTTATTTCTCAGAAGAATTGATTTAAAATGCCGCTATCTATTTTGAGAACAGTGGTGAGCACTTCTGATACAGCAGGCATTATTAATGTTTCACCAATTGTATGAGTTTTGCCACACTTTGCTCTCATTTCAGAAATGTTATAACAAGCAATGAGACCACTATCAAAGTCATCTTTTGGCTTTCTTGGCAAATGACTGAATTGTGCATCGCTATTCAAATGCTTCTTTCATCTTCTGGAACTGAATAATACCATAGATAGACTTTTCAGGGGAGTGTTCCTGCAATCTTCATGGTTTCTTGCCCTCATTAGAGAGTACAGTATTACAAATAAGACACATGGGGCATCACTGATCTGACGGGAACAGAATTAAACCAAACTCCAGGTATATAACATTGTCTTGATGCACTTTCTGCAGTTTCTATTTCTTAGCAGGATTAGCATTTAAGGCTTCACCACCTTCAGCCACATAGAGATCACGCGGTACATACTTATCCACCATTAACGGGGCTAAATTAAAATAAAAAATTAACACAAACTGGGAATGTCTATTGGATCAACACACATAAAAGTTGCTGGTGAACGCAGCAGGCCAGGCAGCATCTATAGGAAGAGGTACAGTCGAAGTTTCGGGCCGAGACCCTTCGTCAGGACTAACTGAAAGAAGAGCTAGTAAGAGATTTGGGAGAGGGAGATCCAAAATGATAGGAGAAGACAGGAGGGGGAGGGATGGAGCCAAGAGTTGGACAGTGGATTGGCAAAAGGGATATGAGAGGATCATGGGACGGGAAGCCGAGGGAGAAAGAAAGAGGGAGGAGGGAAGCCCAGAGGATGGGCAATAATGGATGGGGTACGAGGGGAAGGTGGGGCATTAACGGAAGTTAGAGAAGTCAATGTTCATGCCATCAGGTTGGAGGCTACCCAGACGGAATATAAAGTCTTGTTCCTGAAGCACCTTCAATTACTCCAAAAGACTAAGGTTAGGTAAAATACTGAAAGGCTTTTATTCGCTGTACAATACGACCTCCACAGTGAGTGTCTGCCCCCGGACTGAGGGGGAGGGGCAAGGTGAACACCTTTATACAGGACTCTGTGGGAGGAGCCACAGGGGCAGTCAGCAGAGGGGTGTGTCCAGACAGTTAACCGAGTTACAACATATATACATGGTTTACCACATTCACCCCTCCTTTTTTTTAAAAAGAGTCCCGCGGGGTGAAGTGACTGACAATGTTTACAAGAAGTATATTTACAGGTTAAGTCTATCAGGCGGTCGAGTCCGTCGCTGTGACCTACGTAGCACCGGCGGTGATTGCACCGGCGATGGCGGTTGTGCTGGCTCCGGCCTGACTTCAGGTGCCAGCACGTTAGGCATCGCTAATCCCTCGTGCGTGTGCGTCGCGCCCGGTATGGGAGTGTCGTGTGGTGTCTGTATAGGATGTGGGGTGCGCAGTGTCTCGTGGGTACAAACATCGGTGGGTACGGGGTCAATAGTCACCATGGAGTGTTCAGGGGCCCGGTGCTCCTGCGGGCGCCAGGTCGCGGATGGAGACCGTGTCCTCCCGCCCATCAGGTAAAACCACGTAGGCATACTGGGGGTTCGCATGAAGTAAGTGAACCCTCTCGACCATCGGGGAGTATTTATTGCTCCTCGCATGTTTCCGGAGCAGCACTGGCCCCGGGGACGTCAGCCAAGATGGTAGGGTGGTTCCAGTGGTCGATTTTCTGGGAAAAGAAAAGAGCCGCTCATGAGGGGTGGCATTGGTGGACGTGCATAACAGGGAGCGGATGGAGTGGAGTGCCTCGGGAAGGACCTCCTGCCGGCGGGAGACCGGCAGTCCCTTTGACCTGAGGGCTAAGAGTGTGGCTTTCCACACCGTGCCATTCTCCTTCTCCACCTGTCCATTCCCCCGGGGATTATAGCTCGTGTCCTACTGGTTGCAATTCCCCTAGCCAGTAGATATTGGCGCAGCTCGTCACTCATAAACGAGGACCCTCTGTCACTGTGGATATTGCATGGGTATCCGAACAGAGTGAAGAGCTTGCGCAGGGCTTTTATAACTGACGTGGTAGTGGTGTCGGGGCAGGGGATGGCGGAGGGGAACCGCGAGTACTCGTTGATAACGTTAAGAAAGTACACATTGCGGTCGGTGGAGGGAAGGGGGCCCTTAAAGTCAACACTCAGTCGCTCAAAGGGGCGGGTGGCCTTGATGAGTGGTGCCTTTTTGGGTCGGTAGAAGTGCGGTTTGCACTCTGCGCAGACTTGGCAGTCCCTGGTCATCATCCTGATCTCCTCAAGGGAGTAAGGCAGGTTCCGGGCTTTCACGAAGTGGAAAAGCCGGGTGACTCCCGGGTGGCAAAGGTCTACATGTAGGGCGTATAGCCGGTCGATCTGCGCGCTGGCACGTTCCCCAGGATAGGGCATCGGAGGGCTCGTTGAGCTTCCCAGGCCTGTACATGATGTCATAGTTGTAGGTGGAGAGTTCGATTCTCCACTGCAGAATTTTATCATTTTTGATTTTGCTCCACTGCTGATTATTAAACATGAATGCGACTGAGCACTGGTCAGTTAGCAGGGTGAACCTTTTGCTGGCAAGATAGTGCCTCCAGTGCCTCACAGCTTCCACTATGGCCTGGGCCTCTTTCTCTACCACAGAGTGCCGAATTTCAGGGCCTTGAAGGGTACGGGAGAAGAACGCCACTGGTCTTCCTGCCTGGTTGAGGGTAGCAGCCAGCGCAAAGTCGGAGACGTCACTCTCTACTTGGAAGGGTTGGAAGGGAATGGCCTCATCCACCGCATGCATTGCTGCTTTGGCAATGTCCCCTTTTATGCGGCTGAAGGCCGCATGGGCCTCGGCAGAGAGGGGGAATGTGGTGGACTTGACCAGGGGGTGGGCCTTGTCTGCATAGTTAGAGACCCATTGAGCGTAATATGAAAAGAAGCCCAGGCACCTTTTGAGGGCTCTGAGGGTATTGGGAAGAGGGAGTTACAACAAGGGGCGCATACGGTCGGGGTCAGGGCCAATGACTCCATTCTCCATGACACACCCAAGGATAGCAAGTCGGGTGGTCCCAAATACACACTTGTCCTTGTTATAGGTGAGGTTGAAAGATTCGGCCACTTGGAGAAATTTTTGGAGGTTGTTGTCGTGATCCTGCTGGTCGTGACCGCAGATGGTGATGTTATCCAGATATGGGAACGTGGCCTTCAGTTGGCACTGGTCCACCATCCTGTCCATTCCCCTCTGGAAGACAGATACACCATTCGTGACACCAAAGGGGACGCGCAGGAATTGATAAAGCCTGCCGTCCGCCTCGAAGGCAGTGTAAGGGCGGTCCTCCCGGCGGATGGGGAGCTGATGGTAAGCGGATTTTAGGTCTATGGTCGAGTACACCTTGTACTGTGCTATCTGATTGACCATATCCGCGATGCGGGGTAGAGGGTACGCGTCGAGCTGCATGAACCTATTGATGGTCTGGCTATAGTCCACGACCATCCCATTCTTCTCCCTGTTCTGAACAACCACCACCTGCGCCCTCCAAGGACTTGTGCTTGCCTCAATGACCCCCTCCCTGAGCAGCCGTTGCACCTCCGACTTAATGAAAGCTCTGTCCCCCGCGCTGTACCTCCTGCTTTTAGTTGCCACAGGTTTATAGTCAGGGGTCAGGTTGGCGAACAGCGGTGGGGGAGGGATCCTGAGGGTGGAGTGGTGTCGGTAGTGTGGCAGTTGGCATGATGTTGGGTGGGATGTGCGGGTCGGTGTGTGTCTGGTCAGTAGCGGGGTACATGACATATCTCTACAAAACAGGGGATTTATGACAGTAATTGGTGGGAGGGGCCCGTCATACTTCATTGTCACGCTTTTCAGGTGGCTCTGGAAGTCGAGCCCCAATAGCACAGGGGCTCACAGTTGAGGCAAGACCAGTAACGTAAAGTCCCGATATTCTGTGCCCTGCACCACTAGTGTCGCTACACAACCCCCCGGGATGTCTGTTGTATGCGACCTGGAGGCCATGGTGACCCTCCGACTTACTGGCCATATCATGAGTCCACAATGCTGCACCGTGGCCGGGTGGATAAAATTCTCCGTGCTGCCTGTGTCAAACAGGCAGCTTGTCCTGTGCCCCTCCACCAGGATGTCCATCATTGACCTTGCGAGCTGGTGAGGGGCGCTTTGGTCAAGGGTCACAGAAGCCAGGGTGGGGTCGCTGTCTTGGTCCGGCGTGGTGGGGTGCCCCGTGAGCACCTGTTGGTCGTAGGTGGTGGGAGGTGGTGCCGACCAAGATGGCCGCCCCCATGTCTCGCACGTGGTGGTGGCGTGCAGGGAAGATGGCGGCAGGCAAGATGGCGACCCACACGTCTCGCACATGGTGGCAGTGTGCAGGGAAGATGGCAGCAGGGAAGATGGCGGCCCCCATGTCTCGCACGTGGTGGCAGTGTGCAGGGAAGATGGCGACCCCCACGTCTCGTACGCGGCGCTGCTTGATCCCGCTCGCGGTTTTGACTTACAGACCTTGGCGAAGTGGCCCTTCTTTCTGCAGCTGGAGCAGGTAGCTTGTTGGGCCGCGCAGCGTTTCCGGGGGTGCTTCTCCAGTCCGCAGAAGTAGCACTTCGCGGACTCACGACTGGCTGTAGCCGAGGTCAATTCGGCGGCGGGTTGCGGGCTCTGCAGCACCCACGAGGCCATCGGGGGATCGTGTGCCTGGAGAGCCTCGGAGTTATGCAGAGCGGCCTCCAACGTATCAGCCAGCTCCATCGCCGAATTTAGGGTAAGATCGGCTTTTTCCAGCAGCCGCTGGCGCACGTACACTGACCTGGTCCCTGTAACGAAGGCGTCTCTCACTAGGAGTTCTGCATGCTGCACCGCCGTCAGCTCCTGGCAATTGCAGACCCGCACGAGTGTCTGTAGGGCCCGGACAAACTCAGCACTCGATTCCCCGGGGCGTTGTTGCTGTGTTGCTAAACGGTGCCGAGCATAGACACTGTTTATCGGCCGCAGGTATTGTCTTTTGAGTGCGTTCATCGCGCCGTCGTAGTTCGGCTGGTCTCTGATCAGCGAATAAACCTGTGGACTGACCCTGGAGAGTAGAACTCTGCGCTTCGCTACGGGGTCGGTCGCTTTAATCTCCTCTAGATACGCTTCGAAGCAGGCCAGCCAGAGTTCGAAAGCGTTTCCAGCGTCAGGCATTTGCGGATGGAGGTCTAATTTTTCTGGTCTCAGGACCTGTTCCATGTTTTAAAACGTAAAGCGAATAAAATTGAAGCACCTTCAATTACTCCAAAAGACTGAGGTTTGGTAAAATACTGAAAGGCTTTTATTCGCTGTACAATACGACCTCCACAGTGAGTGTCTGCCCCCGGACTGAGGGGGAGGGGCAAGGCGAACACCTTTATACAGGACTCTGTGGGAGGAGCCACAGGGGCTGTCAGCAGAGGGGTGTGTCCAGACAGGTAACCGAGTTACAACATATATACATGGTTTACCACAGTTTCTCCAACCTGAGTGTGGCTTAATTTTTACAGTAGAGGAGGCCATGGATAGACATATCAGAATGGGAATGGGACGTGGAATTAAAATGTGTGGCCACTGGGAGATCCTGCTTTCTCTGGTGGACAGAGTGTAGGTGTTCAACAAAATGGTCTCCCAGTCTGCGTCGGGTCTCGTCAATATATAGAAGATCGGGAGCACCGGATGCAGTACATCACCCCAGCTGACTCACAAGTAAAGTGTCGCCTCACCTGGAAGGACTGTCCGGGGCCCTGAATGGTAGTGAGGGAGGAAGTGTAAGGGCATGTCTAGCAATTCTTTCCAAATTGTTCCAGCAATTTTTAATGTGTGTTGCTTGAAATTCCAGCATTTGCAGATTTCCTCATGTATGCCTATTGGATGTTGATGACGGCAGTGAGTTGACACGGTCAGGCAGGTCTTGTGCCTCGAACTACTTACTGCCTCCCTGCCCCCCAAGAATCTTGAACAACACCCCCCAATGATTTGTATTTCCCCTAACGTGTAACCACACCGATTAGGAATCACTGATACAGATGATAAACAACAAAGGACCCAGTATCGATCCCTGTGGCACACCACTAGTCACAGGCCTCCAGTCAGAGAGGCAGCCCTCTACTACCACTCTCTGGCCTGTCTTGCAAAGTCAATGTCTAATCTAATTTACTACCTCAACCTGAATGCCGAGCCACCGAACCTTCCTGACTTGCCTTCCATGCGGAACCTTGTCAAGTACCTTACTGAAGTCCATGTAGACAACATCCACTGCCTTGCCTTCATCCACTTTCCTGGTAACCTCCTCAAAGAACTCTATAAGATTGGTTAGACGTGACATACCACACACCCATGCTGACTGTCCTTTATCAGTCCATTTCTATCCAAATACTTGTATATCCTGTCCCTAGAATACCTTCCAATAACTTTCCTGCAACTGACGTCAGACTCACTGGCCTATAATTTCCTGTTTTCTGCTTAACAGCGGAACAACATTGGCTATCTTCCAATCCTCTGGTACTTCTCCTGTCACTAAGGATGTGTTAAATATCTCTGCTGGGCCTCGGCAATTTCTGCACTTGCCTCCCAAAGGGTCTGAGGGAACACTTTGTCAGGCCTTGGGGATTTATCCACCCTGATTTGCCTCATGGTAGCAAACACCTCCTCTTCTGGAATCTGTACAGGGTCCATGAAGTTGATGCTGCTTTGCTTTGCTTCCATAGACTCTGTATCTGTCTCCCGAGTAAATACAGATGCAAGGAAAGCATTTAAAATCTTCCTCCATCCATTTTAGCTCTACACATGGATTACCGTTCCAGTCTTCCAGAGGACCAATTTTTGTCTCTTGCAATTGTTTTGCTCATAGTATATCAGAAGGATTCTGCAGATATGTTAAGAGCAAAAAGATTGCATGGACCACAACCTCTGGCTGTTCACCCTCCCTAAGAATGCTGAAGTGAGATATCCCAGATCCTGGCACCCAGGGGGCAACATTCCTTACGGGAATCTTGTTCTTGCTCACAGGATCTCCTGTCCATTCCCCTACCTAATGAACCCCCATCAACACAGCATGCCTCTTCTCCCTCCCCCCATCCTTCCCTTCTGAGTAACAGAGGCAGACTCAGTGCCAGAGACCCCACCCTTGTGACTTTCCTTTGTTAGGTCACCCCCCCCCACCCCCCGAACAGTATCCAAACTGATATACCTTTTATTGAGGGGAATGGCCTCATGGCTGCTCTGCACCGGCTCCTTAACCCCTTTCCCCTTGCTGACTGTCACCCAGTTCCTTTGTCCTGCACCTTTGGTTTAAGTACCTCTCAATATGTCTTATCTATCGCCCCTGAATGATCTGGAGTTCATCCAGCTCCAGCTCCAACTCCTGAACATGGATTGGTAGAAGATGCAGCTTCTGTCAGTTGTAGTGGTCAGGAGCACCGGAGACCTCCCTGCCTTCCCACATCCCGCAAGAGGAGCATTCAACTATGCTGCCTCGCATCTCTACTGTCCTAACTGAGCAGATGTAAAGAAGGGAAGGGAAAAAAAAAACAAATTAGACCTTTTCTTTTCTTTGCTTTCTGTGACTCAAAATTGAAGAGCTCCGAGGATGACCACTAAACTTGCCCCTGTCTTCCTTTAACTTGCTCTTGCCAATCAATCCCAAATGCTGATTGGTCATTTGTCAGACCTCATTTACGCTGCTGTGATCCACTCTGCATTTTTCTACTTGGGCAGCAGACCTGAGTGAAAATTCCCTCCTCTCAAACTTCTGAGGTCTGGATTTGTTGCTGGTCAATGTGCTGGTCAGATTGCAGTTGAAATCTCTGCTAAATCTAATTTGCATAATTCCAAACATACAGGCTTCAAAAAACCAATGGAGTCCAACAATATAATGCAATATAAATGATCGTTTTTCTCTTTCCGTGAAACAGTAATGGCTGAGTATTTTGCAATGCAATGAAATGTACTTAAAAAGACCAACCATTTTCTTCTTTCGATTGTTCTTTCTTTCCTCTCCTTTCTGTAGGTGTATACCTCAGATAAATATGTGGAGATTTGTGACAAATATGATTATATGATATATATGTACAGTATCTGAAATACATCTTATGGAAATGTTTGTTTGACAATGAACTTCAATAAAAAATAAATTACAAAAAAAAAGACAATATTGAACAATTCTGAACTTTTGAGGAAGTAGAGAGGCTACAGAAGGACTTAGACAGATTAGAAGAATCAGCAAAGAAATGACAGATGGAATGCAGGGCCACAAAATATATGGTCATGCACTTTGGTAGAAGAAATGGAGAGAAAATACAAATCACTGGGGTGCAAAGGGATTTGGGCGTCCTTGTGCAGGATTCCCTAAAGGTTAATTTATAGATCGAGTTTGTGGTGAGGAAGGCAAATCTATCCTAGCACTCATTTCAAGAGATCTAGAATATGAAAGCAAGGATGCAATGTTGAAACTTTATAAAGCACTGGTGAGGCCTCACTTGGAGTATTCTTAGTAGGTTTGGACCCCTTATTTTAGAAAGGATGTGCTGAATCTAGAGAGGGTTCAAAGGAGGTTCATGAAAATGATTCCAGGATTGATTGGTTTGTCACATAAAGAGCATTTGATGGCTCTGGGCCTGTATTCACTAGAATTCAGAAGAATGAGGCGTAACCTCATCGAAACCTATTGAATAGTGAAAGGACTTGAATGTATGTGGAGAGGACGTTTCCCATGGTAAGTTAGTCTAAGACCAGAGGACACAGCCTCAGATTAGAGGGTGTACTTTTAGAACAAAGATGAGGAGGAATTTCTTTAGCCAGAGAGTGGTGAATCTGTTGAATTCTTTGTCACGGGCAGCTGTGGAGGCCAGGTCTTTATGTATATTTAAGACAGAAGTTGATAGCTTCTTGATTGGTCATGGCAAAAAGGGATGCAGGGAGAAGGCAGGAAGTTGGGACTGAGAGGAGAATTGGATCAGTCATGATGAAATAGTGGAGCAGACTCGATGTGCCGAATGGTCTAATTCTGCTCCTATATCTTATGGTCTGAGTTCAGAAACTATTAAGTTTCTCAGTAAATCAGATTTGATTGGAGAAAATTGAAAATGCACCCTTTAGTACCCATCCATCAAGAAAATGAGAAAATTTGAATCATCTTAAAAGAAACCAACGGCTTGACTCCCAAAGTTTTGACCACAGGGTGTGTTTTATGGGGCCAGTTTTATGAGGAAGGTCTACTCCAATCAAATGAATTTTTAGCCATATAAAAACACACTGCAGGAAACCCAGATATTGACTGGATATAACTGAATGTAATTCCACATCACTTTTACTGTTTTGGGATTCATCTCTGTGCTGACTGACTAAGTTTAACAAATATAGATGGGCCCCCTCAATTCACATTCTGGTGGTTCTCATAGCAGCCGTCAAAGATTTGTATTGAATGATACAGCTAGCACAACTCTTCTTAAAAAGAAGTCAGTTGATTGGCATTGCCCTGAATACAGTATAAATACTCACCCTGCCCTGTGAACAGACTACTGCTGAAGGCTTCATGCAATTGTCACCATCAGCCTCAATAGGTATTTCTCACCAGAGGTACATTGAGTATCTGTGTGAAATGTGTTGGAGTGACCAATGGAAGGAAGGTTGAGTGGGGTCACCTACCATCTTTGAGTTGTACATGTCCAAATCCAATGCGAAATACCACAGTACCTACTTGAGAAAGTCCCCAATACAGATTGCCATGTAATCAGATTTAGTGAAAAAGGATTAGTGTCCACTCCTAAGGGGGTGGAATCTCTATTTTCCATTTTGCTTTAAGGTGGGGAAGAAAAGGGAGAGAGAGAGAGGGAGAGGACAGAGAGAAAGAGAACATAAGAGGGCTGATGAGGAAAAGGGAGGGAGTGGAGAAAGAGTGAGATTGAGGAAGAACAGTCGTGCATTCTTCACTCCTGTACAGCAAAATCCACGACATCCAGAATCAATATAAACTATCATCCACAACAGCACATTACCAAATGCAGAGTCTCTTCAATAATGTCCAGTCTTCAGTTGTTCCACGTTACTTCTGTCTGTACACTTGTTACTACCCAATGTGATATACACTGATGTTATGCCTCATATTGATGCTAGGGATAACATCCATAAACTGTAAGTTACTCTAAGATACACCATTGCTAAACAGCACAATTTATACCACTGTAAACATATCTCTTCTCCAACACCTTGAAGGCAGGATGGAGATACATCTCTATGAAAGGAAGTGCAAGGTGCTTCTTCCCTCTCCTAGACTGCAGGTCACCCTTGCCCCCCGATCAGGGTCATGGTCACGTGAAGCCACGGGAGCAGGTGGTGGATGGTCCTATGAGCACCTGCTGCAGATCACAGTGGTTATGCAACCATTGACGCCAAGCAGATAGTCTCTGAAGAGTATCGATGATGACTGGGTCATCTAGCTTGCAAAGAGACTGCTCAGAAGAAGGCAATGGCAAACCACTTCTGTAGAAAATGAGACCATGATTGTCTGCATCATACAACATGGCACATAATGATGATGATCTCCAAAACCACAATGCACACCCGGCTATGGTAACAAGCCGTTTTCAGCAAATGCTGGGCATATCAACTTCAATTGCCATGAAACCCACTAGTACCTACCATCTGAATCCTGTACTTCTGATATCTCAGTTAGCAAATGCCAATGCTAGCCTTACTTATCATTGTGTATGCAGTACTTTCAGATGATAAAACCAGAAGGCATTGGTTTGATTTGAGGCGTAGATTTGAAGGATGGGAGTCTACAGGCCGTATGCTGGAAATGGGATTAGTATTGATGCTCACAGCTGTGATGGGCCAATAAGCCTGCAGGAGATGCCAATGATAATGCATAATCATTGTAACACAGAGAGTACTGTGCAAAAGTCTATATATATAGCTAGGGTGCCGAAGACTTTTGCAAAGTACTGTAGTAATTAGATGTATTGCACTGCGACGCCGCCACACAAAAAATACATCAAGACATGTGAGTGATGATAAGCCTGATTCTGATACAGGTCTCTATTGTGGGTTGAGAGTGGGATGGGAGTAGGGAGAGGGGAATCATAGTTCGAGAAAGTGAGAGGGGAGAGAGCGGGAAATACCAGGGAGACCTTCTGTAATGATCAACAAACCAATTGATTGGAATCGAGTGACCTTGCCTGGTGTCTCAAGGCTTGGTGTGTCTGCACCCGCACCACCCCCGCCCCTGGCATTCCTTCTCCACTACCTGTCCCACACACCTCCCACAGCTCCATCCTCGCCATTCCCAACATCCTTTGCTCCTGCCAGATTTACACTCACTCTCCGCTCCCCGTTGACAAATACAGTATTGTACAAAAGTCTGGCACATCCTAGGTATATATCTGTGCCTAAAACTTTTGAACAATACTGTACCATCACCAGTATAGTTGGCATTGCCAGTCACTATAACAACTGTTTTATATATATATATATATATATTTGACTTCTCTAACTTCCGCTATGCCCAACCTCCCCCTTGTACCCCATCTGTTATTTATTTTTATACACACATTCTTTCTCTCACTCTCCTTTTTCTCCCTCTGTCCCTCTGACTATACCCCTTGCCCATCCTCTGGGTTCCCCCCCCACTTGTCTTTCTCCCTAGGCCTCCCGTCCCATGATCCTCTCATATCCCCTTCGCCAATCACCTGTCCAGCTCTTGGCTCCATTCCTCCCCCTCCTGTCTTCTCCTATCATTTTGGATCTCCCCCTCCCCCTCCCACTTTCAAATCTCTTACTAACCCTTCCTTCAGTTAGTCCTGATGAAGGGTCTCGGCCTGAAACGTCGACTGTACCTCTTCCTAGAGATGCTGCCTGGCCTGCTGCGTTCACCAGCAACTTTGATGTGTGTTGCCTATATATTTAGTTATTGCTTGGCTTTGTTAATCACGAAAACCTCACCAGGCACCTTTATGTATGAAGACAATGCAATACACAATGGCACTTTATATATCCATTCACCATCAGAGTTGTGACACTTTAATCTATCACTATCTGACATGGTAATTACAATTGCCATTCAGAAAATACTCTTTAATTTTATTGAATTAATTGTTCTGACTATGTGTGGGAGTTGCAGTAAAGACAACGATAGCCTCGGGGCATCTGTAGTCAAGTGAGAACACTGGAGACACCACTGCTTACAACAGAGGAGATCGACTGCAACAGCATGTACTCAAGCCAGACAAATGAGGGCTCTGTAGTGATCTTTTTCCAGAAAGTTCTGCCAGAAACATCCCGTCCCCTTACACATTTAAGGGGTGCTGGAAACAGGTGAGATAGGAAGAATAGAAGGATGTGAAACTTCCCAACAACTAAGGCCCAATTATCTTTACTGACTTCAAAATGTCATCAGCTGTCTGCTTGAAGTTTCGATTGACTTTATCACCTCTATTACGAATGGTGATTGATCTTGCGAGTAAGGAATTCAAGCATATACAATTTACAATAATCATTATCTGTAACTGATAAGCTTATTGTCCATAAAATGGCAGATATTTTTTGTTCAGATTTCAGAACAGTGTGGGTGCACAAGTAAAATAAAAATATATGTTTGAGTCAAAAGAGTGCGTCTGTCCTGGGCCCAGTCACTTTATTTCATTATCGGTGATGACAGTTACTTTGACATGCATCTAAACCGTGCTTAATTCCAAAGCTGATCTACATCTCCCACTTCTACCTTCAGTGGAATAACATTGAAAGATATCTCCAGTTCAGAGCAAAACAACCCTTGGACTTTGTATTACAGTGTAGTGTCTGTCATTGATACAGAAAATACACAGAAAATTGAATTCACTAGCCAATCCTTTATTCCTATCACATAGTACATTCTCTTTTGTGTGAGCTGAATGGTTTCATAGGTGTGATATCAAAAAGTTCTTTCTCTGAATTATCCATAAATCATTAAGCAAAAAAAACAAACAGTACAGTTGGTAGATTATATTTTATTATTGTTGGAAATGTAATAATAAGCTGTCAAGTTGCCCAATAAACTTTAAACTGTTCTTCACAACAGAAGAAGTTAAAATATTTACTTGTCAAGCATTGAGTTAATAGAAACTGGAATGAATTTTTGGCTATTGCCACTGTAGTCATGTTAGTACATTACATTAAAGAAAGAAATGAGAAACAATAACAGAAAGATTAAAGATGATATGAAAGCCTGGGTGATCGGATGAAATTATCGGTAGCACTGGTAAAGTGGTTTCACTATGCTGAGATGTGTAACCGTCACTAACTGTTACAGCTTTAACAATGAGTTAACTTAAGCATCTCTGATATCTATTTTGAGAATTGCTTTCTTCTCGTTAGACATCGTGGCTGAAACAAATATACCCCTTTTTGTGATGTTCAGAGATGGGTTACCCTTTCCCAGCGATGTCTTTGTGAAGGAAGCCGATTCCGTTAGCTCGTTGTACATCTTGTTATACAAGTTGTTGTCAGTCGGAGTGGGTATGTCAGGGACATACAGAGCATACTCAATGCTATATTTGTTGTAGTCGTAAGGGTTGGAAACCAGCAGGGAGATCTGGGTGTTACCAAAACGGTAGCTCAGCACTCCAACAGTGCCGCAAGCTGTGTATGGAGTCTTGATGAAGATGCACACTCCTTTCTGTCCCCGGTCAATGGTGGGGGGTGGTGGACTGTATACTCGGCCACTGTAATTGTAGGTCCTGAGAGAGACAAATCACAACTGTATTATGATCTTCAAGCAACACACATCAAAGTTGCTGGAGAACGCAGCAGGCCAGGCAGCATCTCTAGGAAGAGGTACAGTCGACGTTTCGGGCCGAGACTCTTCGTCAGGACTAACTGAAGGAAGAGCTTGTAAGAGATTTGAAAGTGGGAGGGGAATCTTCCCCTCCCCCTCCCACTTTCAAATCTCTTACAAGCTCTTCCTTCAGTTAGTCCTGACGAAGAGTCTCGGCCCGAAACGTCGACTGTACCTCTTCCTAGAGATGCTGCCTGGCCTGCTGCGTTCTCCAGCAACTTTGATGTGTGTTGCTTGAATTTTCAGCATCTGCAGAATTCCTCGTGTTTATGTATTATGATCTTGTGAAGCGCACCATTTCTCACCATTCTTTAGATATCACGTTGCTTCGTCCTTTATATGTAGAAAAATCACCACCTTCACATATCTGACATAAAGGCATGCAAGCTAAAATACCTTGTATTTAAAAGTGGGAATAGGGATTCTGCAGGGAGCGCTCATGGAGTGAGGTCGTCTCTCTGGCTTCGCTCCATTCCCGTTATTCTTTTTAACCTATGATCTCCTTGATCTAATCAACTTTAAGTACACCAGAAGACTTACTTTATCTCTCTGAATTATCGATTAATTGACTTCCTTTTGTCAATCGCAACTTTTGAGCTTAAAGAAATGAGTACGAGATCTAAAACCAAAGATGGGAAAGACGCTGATGGGAACGGAGGAAAGAAGAAAGGTGACTCTAAACCAACGGAATTAACTTACGAAGTTATGGTGAAGTGTTTGGAGGAAATGTTTGAGCAGCATCGGATAAAATTATCTGAAAGTTTAACTGCTCAATTTGAACAACATCGTTAAAGCCTTAATGAAGATTTAAAATCAATCACGGAATCTTTGAAATTCCTGAATGCTGATGTTCAAAAACAGGATGCAAAAATTTCTGAGCTGTATATTAAATCTCAGAAGACGGATACAAAAGTTGAGATCTTAGAGAAGAATCTAGCTTCCACTACTAAACAGCTCCAACAACTTAAATCCAAAGTTACTGATCTTGAGAATCGATCGAGAAGAGAAAATTTACGTTTAATTGGCCTACCCGAGGATGTTGAGGTTGGAGATCCTGTAATATTCTTTGCTAAACTTTTAAAGGATTCGTTCGGTTCAGTTTTTCCCAACGATCCTCCATTACTCGACCGCGCCCATCGTACACCGTGGGTAAAGTCGGCAGCGGCCGTTTCCAAACCCAGACCAGTTATCCTTCGTTTCCATTATGTTAATGTTAAAGAACAACTTCTCCAGATCGCTCGTCGACAAGGGATGATCAAGTATCACCAGCATTCCTTTAGAATAGTTCAAGACTACAGTCCTGAAGTAATGAAGGAACGACTGACTTTTAAACCTTTAATGTGGGAATGCTATCAAAAAAATCTCAAACCGGCACTACTGTACCCTGCACGGCTCAGAATCTCTCTTCCCGATGGAAATCGTCGTGTTTTCCACTCTACAACTGCCGCTCGGAGCTTTTTGGATGATAATTTCCCATCTGATACAGATACCCTCTCTTAATCTGTGTCGGGTGCTTCCAGCACCAATTTTTTTTCTCTCTGGTGTTTTTCTTCAAAATAAACCTTCTACTACTGTGCGATGAAGGTTTTTTATAAGTTTAAGATTTTTGTTCTTTGTTTTTTACTATAGTGATTATAACTTATATAGAATATTTATCTTCTGTGAATAACATCACTTTCCCTTAGTTAACCTTTTGTTTTAATCTATCCTTTTTTTGTTATTACTAATGATCCGATCTGACGGTCATTTGTAGTTATATGCTTCCTATTTTTGATTTTCGCATTATTAAAATGGCGACTTGTCTTTCTTTTTCTGTAATTTTTTTTCGGGACGCCATGTTCTTATGCTTCTTCTTCCCATAATCCAGTTTTCTTATTTTGGAAGCGTTTTTTTTTATTTACTCGTTTATAATTAACTAATTATATGCACTGATACTGGTTTCTTTTATTTTATATATTTTAGTAATTTTTACTATGGAGACTAATTTACAATACTGTTTATTTTTCACATATTAGTCTTTGGGAGGTCACTTATCTAACATATATTTTTGGAGTTGCCCCCTGCAGAAATGGGGTTAAAGTTAGTATTAGTTAGCGCTTTTTTTCAGCCTTCTCTGGCTCAGTTCGGGTTTCTATTTGGGGTTGGGGGAGGGGGTGGTCTTTTTCTTTTTTAAATTTTTCTATTGGGCTGATTCAGAACTACAAAGATGTCCCCAGTGTCGAGATTTCCGGTTCCTCTCTAATCATGTATTCCTCTTCCGATTTCATGAGCTCACAGTATGGTTAACCCCTTACTCACCAAAGGGTTAATTTTTAGTTATGGCTCATTCTATTAATTTTGTCTCTTGGAATACAAATGGTTTAAACCATCCAATAAAATGGAAAAAGATTTTCAAAATATTCCAAAGACTGAATGCTCATATTATTTTTGCTCAAGAGACTCATGTAAGGAAAGAGGACAGTCAACGCTTCTTTAAGTTTTGGAAAGAACAACAATACCATTCAAATGCTCAAGCCAAAATTAAAGGCGTTTCAATTTTTATTGATCCCTCAATTACATTCATTCATCAAGACATCATTTCGGATCCTAATGGCAGATTTCTGTTAATTACAGGGGTACTTTTTAATAAAAAGGTCGCTATGGTTAATGTTTACGCTCCGAATGTGGATTATCCTGAATTCTTTAAACATTTACTTACTTCTCTTCCTAATTTAAACGAGTATATGTTGATAATGGGCGGTGATTTTAATTTATGTTTGAATCCCATGTTGGATAGATCCACAAGTAGTCCGGCTTTACCGAATAAGTCGGCTACTATTATCAACTCTTTTATGTTGGATGCTGGGATTTCAGAAATTTGGAGATTTCTACATCCAAATGATAAGGAATTCTCCTTTTTTTCACATGTTCACCGTTCTTTTTCCCGAATTGATTATTTCCTGATTGACTCTCGTTTGATTCCATATGTAGTTGATTGTAATTATGACGTTATTGCTATTTCAGATCATGCTCCATTGAAACTTTCCATCAAGTTAATGGATACCTTTTGTACTACCAGACAATGGCGATTTAACCCTATTTTGCTTCAAGATCAGGACTTTGTCAAATTTATAAAGGAGCAGATTGATTTCTTCTTTTCAACTAATACTACGGATGAAGTTTCCAACGGAACTGTTTGGGACGCCTTTAAAGCTTATATCCGTGGTCAGATTATTTCCTATTCGGCCGGTTTGAAAAGACATATTAACAATGAAATACTTCTACTGGTTGATAAAATTAAAGAAGTTGATAAAAAATATGCTATTTCTCCTAGCAAGGAGCTGTACAAACACAAGAGTTGAACTCCAATTGGAACATAGTTTATTATTAACATCCTTGATCGAAAATCAATTAATGAGAACTAGAAGTGATTTTTATATTCATAGTGATAAATCGGGTAAATTACTGGCTAACCAATTGAAATTTGATTCGGTTAAACGTCAAATTACTAAGATCCGCAAACAGGATGATACTTTCACAGTTGATCATGTTGGGATAAACCAAACCTTTCAAGAATTTTATACCTCTTTATATCATTCTGATTTTCCTCATGATTCTAATTTCATGCATGATTTTTTAAGTAAATTGAGTTTTCCGAAACTATCTCCCGAAGATTGCCTATCATTAGAAACTTCCATTTCAGAGGAAGAAATAATAACTGCAATCTCATCATTAAATTCCGGTAAAGCACCCGGTCCCGATGGGTTTACAGTGGAATTTTTAAAATTTTTTTCCTCCATTCTTTCTTCTAAATTGTCTAGAATATTTAAGGAAGCAATTAGTTTAGGTAAATTACCACAATCGTTTTATGAAGCCTCTATTTCCTTAATTCTTAAAAAGAATAAAGATCCTACGGATTGTGCATCCTACAGACCGATATCTCTTCTGAATGTAGATTCAAAAATTTTTTCAAAAATTGTAGCTACTAGACTGGAGAAGGTGTTACCTCAAATTATTTCCAAGGAGCAAACCGGATTCATTAAAAATCGCTATTCATCTTTTAATATTAGGAGGTTAATGAATATTGTTTATACCCCCTCACTTACTACCCCGGAATGTATTATCTCATTAGATGCTGAGAAAGCCTTTGACAGAGTTGAATGGCCTTATTTATTTAATGTTCTTGAGAAATTTAATTTTAATTTGACATTTATATCTTGGATTAAATTGTTATATTACTCCCCGGTAGCCTCGGTCTGCACAAATAATTATAGATCTCCTTTTTTTCGTCTTTTTCGCGGTACTAGGCAAGGTTGCCCTCTTAGTCCTTTACTATTTAATATTGCTCTTGAACCTTTAGCAATTGCTATCCGTGACTCGCCAAATATTGTTGGTATTACCCGTGGAAATGAAATACATAAACTATCATTATATGCAGATGATTTGTTGTTATATATCTCTAACCCGGAGAAGTCAATTCCTGCTATCTTAGATCTGTTAGCTCAATTTAGTAACTTTTCTGGTTACAAATTGAATCTTAGTAAGAGTGAATTATTCCCTTTAAATAAGCAGGTACCTATTTATGGACGTTTACCATTTAAATTGGTTACTGATTCATTTATATACTTAGGGATAACAATTACCAAAAAATATAAAGATTTATCTAAAGCTAATTTTTTACCTTTAATTGATCAGATTAAACTTTTATTTACCAAATGGTCCCCAATCTCTTTGTCTTTGATTGGTCGGATTAAAGCTATTAAGATGATCATTTTGCCTAAATTTTTGTATATATTTCAATCGGTTCCAATTTTTATCCCAAAATCTTTTTTTGATAATGTAGATTCAAAAATTTCCTCATATATTTGGCAGAATAAAAATCCTGGGTTAGGTAAGAGATATTTACAGAAATCCAAGAAGGAGGGGGGACTTGCCCTCCCAAATTTTAGATTCTATTATTGGGCAATAAATATTCGATATTTAAAATTTTGGCTACAAGATTTGGACGCATCTTTAAACCCTCATTGGGTAAATCTTGAATCTAATTCATTACAAGGGTTTTCCTTGGGTTCGGTTTTAGGAACTTTACTTCCTTTTACTTCTTTTAAATCATATAAACAAATGAATAACCCAATAGTTAAACATACTTTACGTATATGGTTTCAATTCCGAAGATTTTTTGGGTTTAATCAATTCATTCTAGCAAGTCCCATTATATCAAATTTTCTTTTTCAACCTTCCATGATGGATCAAGCTTACTTTGATTGGAAAACCAAAGGTATAATATCTTTTCGCGATTTATTCTTGGATAACTGTTTTATGTCTTTTGATCAACTCTCTAATAAATATAACTTACCCAGATCTCACTTTTTTAGATATTTACAGATTAGAAACTTTTTAATTACTGTCTCTCCTAATTTTCCACACCCATATCCAATGGACACTTTGGAAAAAATCTTAGACTTAAATTTTTCTCAGAAAGGTGTAATAGCAATTGTATATAATATAATTATGAATTTATGTCCTGATGCCTCTAATAAAATTAAAGCTGACTGGGAAAGAGAACTTGAGATTAATATACCGACTGAAAAATGGGAAAAAAATTCTTCAGTTGGTGAATTCATCCTCTGTATGTGCTAAGCATAGGTTGATACAGTTTAAAGTAGTTCACAGGGTTCATATGTCCAAAGATAAACTATCTCGTTATTACTCTTATATTAATCCAATATGTGACAGATGTGAGTCTGAGATAGCTTCTTTAACTCACATGTTTTGGTCATGTCCCTTGTTGGAGAAATATTGGAAAGATATTTTTGATATTATTTCAACGGTCCTAAATATAGACTTACAACCTCATCCAATTACTGCTATCTTTGGACTACCAATGATAGACTCAAATAATTTAACCTCTTCATCACGAAGGATGATTGCATTTATTACTTTAATAGCTAGAAAGTCCATCTTGTTGAATTGGAAAGAGATCAACCCTCGTACAGTATTTCATTGGTTTTCACAAACTATGGTGTGTCTGAATTTGGAGAAAATTAGAAGTGCAGTTTATGACCCTTCTATTAAGTTTGAAAAAATTTGGAGGCCATTTATTCAGCATTTTCATTTGATGTAATTTGATCATTTCCAAACTGGTTTTATTTCTCTGTACTGTTGTTGGAGGGGAGTGGAGGCGTCGACGCTGAGGTTTTCTTCTTTTCCATTTTTAAGTTGTTAGTTTTGCCCAAGTCTTTTAGTTTAGTTTAGTTTAGACGCTGAGGTTTTCTTCTTTTCCATTTTTAAGTTGTTAGCTTTGCCCAAGTCTTTTTTTTGTCTTTTTCCTTTTTTTTTGCTCTATATTATCCGTGATCAGTTCTACATGTATGGGAGTTTTGGTAATTTCCACTATTTGGTTTTGCAATTACTCTTTTTTTAAATGTAACAATACATCTCATATTATCTGTATTATTGCTATGTTTTGTTTCTATATTTTGAAATTATTAAAAAGATTGAAAAAGGGAAAAAAAAGTGGGAATACCATCAATAAAGTGAAAGATTCCAAAGCAGTTCTGATATGAAGCTGGACACATTGCTAGACGAGATGGTATTAGAGCAAAATTTGGAGAGTGAGCTAGAGAAGGACAAAGGGTTTGAGTTCTTGAAACCTTTATAGTCCAGACAGCTGATGGTAAGCCTGTCTGTGGTAGAACAATTAATTCAGAATTGGTAAAACAGAGATTGATGAGGCTGTAGAACTGAAAGAGTTAAAGATTTGGGAAGGGACATTTGAAATCAAAGAACAGAAAAGGAGAATCAAAGCATTGCTTAACTGTGTCCAGGCCACAGAGCTTTTCCGTAGAGGAAAAAGATGGGAGATAAATGGGATGAAAAGGCCTGTTTAGTGAATTATGTGTTTTGAAAAATGCATCTGAAAAGTGGATCAAGTGCGACTGTAAATTGGTAATGGGCATGACAGTTCTTGGTGTTAGTTCCGACGTGGGCAGCAGAGCTGAGCTGGTTAACACTGAGTGGAAAATGGGAGCCTGGCCAAGTTGGAGCCAAAGTTTTTTCTGAACTCAGCCAAGCATCTGGATCTCTAAATTTTGATCCTGCCTTTCACTTTGAAATGCTGAAGTTTCTGGTTGTAGCAGAAGTATTCATCTTTGGAAGTTGTATTTGTGCATTCATTTGTTTTACTAAAACTGTATCTAATTTTTTTGAGCAAGACAAGGTTAGCCATTTTTTTTTGTTTTTTATAAATTCGAATTCTGTAAAATTCCTTGGACACAGAATGATAGCACTAGACTGAATCGCCATATTGCATCAAAAATATTTAACTAAACAAAATACTTTGTGCTTTTCTATTCCAATCCAAAGAAAGAAATACAGAGAAATTTACTTACACAGGTTCAGTTAAAACATAAGACATGCTTTTGTTGGAAATTTCAATCCCCACACATCTGGAGGAGTCGATGGTTTCCATTATTTCTTCAATTGACTTGGACATTGTGTAAAATCTGGAAAAGCATGGGTAGTTACTGTAAAAAGTGGATTTTTTTTTGGAAATGTATCAACACATTACTTTGAAAAAAAATTGAATTAATTTACTCACCGTGTTTTGCACTGATAAACAATTCAATTTCAGGATTTGGTCCGTTCTCTATATCTGACAGAATATGCTTGCTGTTTGATTCTTGGACTGAGGAAATGGGAATATGTTGGAACCAGGGAAACGCCCTTGTGACGGTTCAAACCTGGAAATACCAGTTTTTTTTTCTGCTTCCAGATGAAAAATTGCAGCTCAGAATTTCCTGAACCACCCATAACTAACTGCAACTGCATACAAGGCATAGGAGAGAGCTTAAAGTTTATTGCTAAACACTTAAAATGGTTAATAAATAAGCCCTAATTTTGATACATAATTTTGCACAGAAATATCAGTACATGGTCTCAGATCTACTGCTTATTCTGCATTTGAAATTGACTTCCTTCAATTTCTTATCCTTTGGTGTTCAGAAGAATCCTCAAGCCTACCTTTCTGGCTATTCCAATGTGCACAAGGCTTTGATAAAGATTTTAGATACCTGTCCAAATTTCTTCTCGTTCTTTTCTTCAGCTCCATGTTAGACTGATGCATGTATTATGGCAAACAATGTTTTTTACAAAGTTACACATTGGAAGTTGGTAATGCTATAAATATCATGTGATTTAAAGATTACAGGTAAGTGCCTGACAAAGATGCTATAATATCATGTGATTTAAACATTACAGTTAAGTGGCTCACAAAGATGCTATAATATCATGTGATTAAAAGATGACAGGTAAGTGCCTGACAAAAATGACTAAACACAAGGAACTTTGCTCTCGTGAATTGCCCACAGACATAAATACATTTTAGGGAGCAATTTGAAAATAAACATAACTGAGACCTGAAGGAAACATGCCTGTGTCATCAGGGTGCAACTTTTTACAGGAAGCCTTGTGCTACTTGATTCCATCAGTTCAACAACAAACCCACAGGAACTCAAAGTTCAACGTACATATATGTCACCATATGCAACTCTGAGATTCATTTTCTTGCCAGCGTACTCAGTAAATCGATAATAGAATTATAACCATAACAGAATCAACGAAAGACTGTGTCAACTTGAGCATTCAACCAGTGTGCAAAAGATAACAGTGTAAAGACAAAATGAAAGAAATAATAGTAATAAATAAACAAGCAGTAAATATTAAGAACATGGGATGAAGATTCTTTGAAAGTGAGTCCATAGGTTATGGGAACATTTCAGTGATGGGGCAAGTGAAGTTGAGTGAAGTTATCCCCTCTGGTTCAGGAGCTTGATGGCTGAGGGGTAATAACTCTTCCTGACCCTGGTGGTGTGACTCCTGAGGTTCCTGTACCTTCTTCCTGATGGCAGCGGTGAGAAGAGAGCACATGCTGGGTGGTGGGAATCCCTGATGATAGATGCTGCATTCCTCTGTCAACGCTTCGTTTGGATGTGTTCAAAGGTGGGGGAGGGCATTACCCTGATGGATGGGGCCACATTCACTATTTTTGTAGGATTTTCTGGTCAGGGGCATTGGTGTTTACATACCAGGCTGTGATACAGCCAGTCAATGTGCTCTCCGCTACTCATCTATGGAAGTTTGTCAAATCTTTGCAAACTCCGAATTAGAGGCACTGCTGTGCTTTGTTGGTAATTGCACATACGTGTTGGCCCAGGACAGACCCTCCAATATAATAACAGTGAGGAATTTGAAGTTGCTAACCCTCCCCACCTTCTGATCTTCTGATGAGGACTGGCTCATGCACCTCTGGTTCCCTTCTAAAGTCAATAATCAGCTCCTTGATTCTGATGACATTGA
This sequence comes from Mobula birostris, assembly GCF_030028105.1. Taxonomy (NCBI): domain Eukaryota; kingdom Metazoa; phylum Chordata; class Chondrichthyes; order Myliobatiformes; family Myliobatidae; genus Mobula; species Mobula birostris. The sequence continues at coordinate 126,201,618 of NC_092372.1, read as the reverse complement.
GTAAGAGGTTGGTTTCATGGCATCCCTCAGCTGGATTTTCAATCTCCCTCCTATAGGCTGATATGTCACCACCTGTGAGTTGGCCTACGACAGTGGTGTCATCACCAAACTTGAATTTAGCACTGGACCTGTGTTAGCCACACAGTCATAAGTGTAGAGTGAGTAGAGCAGGGGGCAAAGCACACAGCCCTAAGGTGTATCTGTGCTGATGGAGATCGTGGAGGAGATGTCGTTGCCAATCTGAACTGACTGGGGTCTGCAAGTGAGAAGATTGAGGATCCCCTTGCACAAGGAGGTATTGAGACCAAGGACCTGGAGCTTATTGATGAGTTTTGAGGGGACGATGGAAATGAATGTCGAGCTGTAGTCAATGAAAGGCATCCTGATGGATGCAACTTTTGTCATGATCCGGTCCATGAAGTCCACATTCCGGTTCACAGTCCAGTCCATCGTTCCTTATTCCAGGTTTTCCAGTTTTCCCTTATCCTGTTGTGTTCCTTAATTGAGGCACATGATTCCCATTTTGGGCTGGCTACATAAACAGCTCCTGGGTTCAGCTTCAGTTGCTGGACTGTTCCCTTTCCTTCCCCTTCCTTCTGTAGCCCTCACCTGCTACCTTCACCTGCAACCTCGCCTGCTACCTTCACCTGCAGCCTCGCCTGCTACCTTCACCTGAAGCCTTGCCTGCTACCTCACTTGTGTCCATGCCTCCACTAGGTAGGTCCAGCTGTTTGTCACTACCTTATGTTGGGAACTGTCTCTGTGTCCATGCCTTCACTAGGTAGGTCCAGCTGTTTGCTGTTACGTTGAGTTGGGAACTGTCTCTGTGTCCACATGTTCCCTAGGTAGGTCTGGCCGTTTGCCACTACCTTGGGTGGTGATCTGTCTCTCAGTATTTTGTCTATGAGTCCTGGCCCTACGTCCTGCTCCCTAGGAGGGGTCCTGACTCTGTGTAGAGCCCCGGCCCCAAGTCCTGTTCCCAAGGAGGGGTCCCAGCTCTGTGTTCCATGTCCCTGTCCTCCATCCACCAAGGCTCTGCCTTCCTGTCCTCCCTTGACCAAGGCTCTGCCTTCCTGTCCTCCCTCAACCAAGTCAAGGATACGTGTTCTCATCCTTTTCATGAGCCTTGCCCAACCCAGGAAGTACCTTGCCCAGCCTGGTGCTGGGGTTCTCTCACCCTTTGCTGGGATTCCCTTGTCCTGGCCTGGAGTCTCATGTCCAGTCCTGTTGCCACTCCTCATCCTGTAGCCACGTCTTGTCCTCGCCTGGATCTGGGGTCCGAGCCCAAGTCAAGACCTAGGATCCGGGTCCCTGTCCAGTCTCTGGCTCGGAGTCCTTGTCCAGGTTCCAAGTTCTTAGTTCCTCGTCCAGGTCCCGCTTTCCTAGTCTAGTCCTAGTCCAGGCCCTGTATCCTAGCCTCGTCCAGGACCTGTGTCTTGTCCAGAACGTTTCTTCCCCACTTCCCTTGCTTGCTTGACACACCTAGTCCTGTTCCTAGTACTTCAGTGTCTGTATCTTGCATTTGGGTCCGCACCCAGCGTGCCCCCCCCCATGACAGAATAGTCCAGACAAATATGGACCCAGCGACACATGCACTGTCATTTTACTCTTGCCACCCAGGTTCCCTTCTATTAAATACCCTCCCACCCGCCCGTGTTGTCCTTAGTCCTGGAGAGCCTGTTCGGTCTCCAGGAGGCTCCTATAGAGGGGCCGGGGTGGGTGCGGTGGGTACTGTCATGGTCCAGTCCGTGAAATCCGCATTCCGGTTTACGGTCTGGTCCATCATTCCTTATTCCAGGTTTTCCGGTTTTCCCTTGTCCTATTGTGTGCCTTAATTGAGGCACACGATTCCCATTTTGGGCTGGCTACATAAACAGCTTCTGGGTTCAGCTTCAGTTGCTGGACTGTTCCCTTTCCTTCCCCCTCCTTCTGTAGCCTTCGCCTGCCACCTTCGCCTGAAGCCTTGCCTGCTACCTCGCTTGTGTCCACGCCTCTGCTAGGTAGGACCAGCCGTTTGCCGCTACCTTGAGTTAGGAACTGTCTCTGTGTCCACGCCTTCACTAGGTAGGTCCGGCCATTTGCCGCTACCTTGAGTGGAGATCTGTCTCTCAGTGTTCTGTGTATGAGTCCCAGCCCTATGTCCCACACCCTAGGAGGGGTCCTGCCTCTATGTAGAGCCCCAACCCCAAGTCCAAGTCCTGTTCCCAAGGAGGGGTCCCGGCTCTACGTTCCATGTTCCTGTTCTCTCATGACCAAGGCTCTGCATTCCCGTTCTCTCATGACCAAAGTTCTATGTTCCTGTTCTCTCACGACCAAGGCTCTGCCTTCCTGTCTCCCTCGACCAAGTCAAGGATTCGTGTTCTCGTCCTGTCCATGTGCCTCGCTCAGCCCAGGAGTACCTTGCCCAGCCAGGTGCTGGGGTTCCCTCATCCTGTCCAGGAGTCTCATGTCCAGTCCTGTTGCCACTCCTTGTCCTGTAGCCACGTCTTGTCCTTGTGTGGATCTGGGATCTGAGCCCGAGTCAAGACCCAGGTTCTGGGTCCCTGTCCAGTCTCTGGCTTGGAGTCCTTGTCCAGGTTCCAAGTTCCTAGTTCCTCATCCGGGTCCCGTTTTCCTAGTCTAGTCCTAGTCCAGGCCCTGTATCCTAGCCTCGTCCAGGACCTGTGTCTTGCCCAGAATGTTTCTTCCTCACTTCCCTCGCTTGCTTGACACACCTAGTCCTGTTCCTAGTACTTCAGTGTCTTTGTCTTGCATTTGGGTCTGCTCCCAATACCCCCCTATGACATCTTTGCCGTCTAGATGTTTCAGGGCTAAGAGAAGAGCCAATGAAATGGCATCTGCTGTGGACCTGTTGCTCAGCATTTTGTGTGTGTTGAATGAGAGGTTGAAAATGGATTAAATGTAAACACAAGAGATTCTGCAGATGCTGGAGATCTTGAGCAATACACACAAAATGCCGGAGGAACGCAGCCTGATGAAAGATCTTGGTCCGAAATGCTGACTGCTTTTCCCCCTCCATAGATGTTCCCAGCTTGTTGAGTTCCTCCAGTGTTTTGTGTGTGTTGCTCAAGATTTTCAGCATCTGCAAAACCTCTTGACTTGCTGAGTTCCTTTGGCATTTTGTGTTCTGATGCTTTGGATTAAATGTGCATCTGTTAGGACTTCTAACATCATTTAAACTGGTCAAAGAACTACAGAAACTGATTTACCCTAAAGTACAACCTTTGTTTGATATTCTTCCCTCTTTGTGTTGGTTTGACTAATTCCAAGCACATTTATAAACCCTAATGGAAGTTTTCAGCAGATCTCGGATCTCATGGTTCATCCAGGCTTCTGGGGAAGACTGAATGATTTTGTGGGAAAACCCTTGTCTACAACTGTTTTAATAACGTTCATGACAACCACGCTGTATTCATTCAGATCCACTGATGAGTCCCTGAACACGATCCAATCCATTGGCTTGAGGCTTCCCATCATTGCTTCTCTGCCTCCCATGTCCTAATCTCTGGACCTTTGCTCTTTAACAGAAAACAGGAAATTATAGACCGGTTAGCCTGATGTCAGTGGTGGGAAGAATGCTAGCGTCAATTATAAAAGATGAAATTATGACACATCTGGATAGCAATAACAGGATCGGTCCGAGTCAGCACGGATTTACGAAGGGGAAATCGTGCTTGACTAAACTTCTGGAATTTTTTGAGGATGTAACTATGAAAATGGACAAGGGAGAGCCAGTGGATGTAGTGTACCTGGACTTTCAGAAAGTCTTTGATAAAGTCCCACATAGGAGATTAGTGGGCAAAATTAGGGCACATGGTATTGGGGGCAGACTACTGACATGGATTGAAAATTGGCTGGCTGACAGAAAACAAAGAGTAGTGATTAACGGGTCCCTTTCGGAATGGCAGGCGGTGACCAGTGGGGTACCGTAGGGTTCAGTACTGGGACCGCAGCTGTTTACAATATATATTAATGATTTAGATGAGGGAATTAAAAGTAACAATAGCAAATTTGCCGATGACACAAAGCTGGGTAGCAGTGTGAAATGTGAGGAGGATGTTATGAGAATGCAGGGTGACTTGGACAGGCTGGGTGAGTGGGCAGATGCATGGCATATGCAGTTTAATGCAGATAAATGTGAGGTTATCCACTTTGATGGTAAGAACAGGAAGGCAGATTATTATCTAAATGGAATCAAGTTAGGGAAAGGGGAAGTACAACGAGATCTAGGTGTTCTTGTACATCAGTCACTGAAAGCAAGCATGCAAGTACAGCAGGCAGTGAAGAAGGCTAATGGCATGCTGGCCTTCATAACAAGGGGAATTCAGTATAGGAGCAAAGAGGTCCTTCTGCAGCTGTATAGGGCCCTGGTGAGACCACACATGGAGTACTGTGTGCAGTTTTGGTCTCCAAATTTGAGGAAGGACATTCTTGCTATTGAGGGAGTGCAGCGTAGGTTCACAAGGTTAATTCCCGGGATGGCAGGACTGTCATATGTCGAAAGACTGGAGCGACTGGGCTTGTATACTCTGGAATTTAGAAGTCTGAGAGGGGATCTTATTGAAACATATAAGATTATTAAGGGATTGGACACGCTGGAGGCAGGAAGCATATTCCCACTGATGGGTGAGTCCCAAACCAAAGGCCACAGTTTACGAATAAGGGGTAGACCATTTAGAATGGAGTTGAGGCAAAACTTTTTCACCCAGAGAGTGGTGGATGTATGGAATACTCTGCCCCTGAAGGCTGTGGAGGCCAAGTCTCTGGATGCTTTCAAGAAAGAGATGGATAGAGCTCTTAAAGATAGTGGAATCAAAGGTTTTGGGGATAAGGCAGGAACTGGGTACTGATTGTGGATGATCAGCCATGATCACAGTGAATGGCAGTGCTGGCTCGAAGGGCCAAATGGCCTACTCCTGCACCTATTGTCTATTGTCTATTTGTTATTTAGCCTCTGCCTATATGCAGATTGGAGAAGGACAGTCAAGTGATCAGATTTCCTGAAATGTGATCTGTACGTGGAACGGTAGATATTCCTTAGACCGGTTAGCCTGACCCCAGTGGTTGGGAAGATGTTAGAGTCAATTGTTAAGGATGAGGTGATGGAATACTTGGTGACACAGGACGAGATAGTACAAAGTCAGCATGGTTTCCTTCAGGGAAAACCTGCCCGATGAACCTGTTGGAATTCTTTGAGGAGATTACAAGTAGGATAGATAAAGGGGATGCAATGGATGTTGTCTATTTGAACTTTCAGAAGGCCTTTAACAAGGTGCCATACATAAGGCTGATTACCAAGTTAAGTGCACATTGGATTACAGGAAAGTTACTAACATGGTTAGAGCATTGACTGACTGGGAGGAGGCAGTGAGTGGGAAATAAAAGGATCCTCTTCTGGTTGGCTGTCAGTGACCAGTGGTGTTCCGCTGGGGTTGGTGTTGGGACCACTTCTTTTTATGCTGCATATAAATGATTTAGATGATGAAATAGATGGCTTTGTTGCCAAGTTTGCAGATGATACAAAGATTGGTGGAGGGGCTGGTAGTGTTGAGGAAACAGGTAGGATGCAGAAGGACTTAGACAGATGAGGAGAATGGGCAAGAAATTGGCAAATGAAATACAATGTTGGAAAATGCATGGTCATCCACTTTGGCAGTAGAAATAAATGTGCAGACTATTTTATAAATGGGGAGAAAATCCAGAAATCTGAGATGCAGAGGGACTTGGGAGTCTTTGTGCAGAACACCCTGAAGGTTAAGTTGCAGGTTGAGTTGGTGGTGAAGAAAGCAAATACTATGTTAGCATTCATTTCAAGAGGTCTAGAATACAAGAGCAAGGATATGATGCTGAGGCTTTATAAGGCACTGGTGAGACCTCACTTTGATTATTGGGAACAGTTTTGGGTTCCTCATTTTAGAAAAGATGTGCTGGCATTGGAGAGGGTCCAGCGGAGGTTCACAAAGATGATTCCAGGAATGAAAGTCCCCAAGTATGATTTGAAATGCATCAGAATGGACTGTTTCTTGTTTAGAGATGGCATCATGCAGTATCTCAAGCGTTTGATTAACTCTTCAGCATTTCTCAGGGTAGCAAAGGTCTATTTCACCAATGGAATCCTGGAAATTGTTAACAGCTCTCAAAATTCTTCCCAATGTTCAAAAACAATGGCAAAATACACTTCTACTTTCCAATATAATGGATGCTGTAATCTGGGGAATGCCTATTACAGCTTATTTATGACATTAACAATTCTTGCTCATGGATAGAGCAGAATATATTTAATTTCCATTGCTTCAACCTGACTCTTGTTAAAATGACTAAAGCAGCTTTTCACGGAGCCAGTGCAGAATTCAAGCCCTGTAAGAGATTTATGCTGCAGCTAAATCATTCATATCTCATAACGCTACTGAACAAGTGGATAGTTATCCAACCCTTTGATGGAATCCTATAACCATCCTGAAGAAACAGTTCCTCAAGCTTCAAACAAAATGAATAGTACATCAGTTTCTGAAACTCTCAAACAACTATCCCCGGACTTACAATCATTGAAAACTCTGATCTTAGTATATTGTACCTTTGATTGGTAATGAGACAGAGCATGGAAAGCAAAGATAAAATCTCCCTCTCAATCATCCAAATGGTTCAAGCTTCCAGTCTGAAAGTTATTTAGAAATCACAATCAGGTTTATTATCACTGACGCGTTGTGAAATTTGTTAGTTTACCGGCAGTAGTACAATGCAATACATGATAATATAGAAGGAAAAGTAAATAAGTAAATCAATTACAGTAGGTATGTCAATGTATATTAAATGATTAGTTTAAAAATAGTGCAAAACAGAAATAATATTTAAAAAAGTGAGGTAGGGTTCATGGGTTTGATGACCATTTAGGAATTGGATGGCAGAAGTGAAGAAGCTGTTTTGAATCCCTGAATGTGTGCTGGTAACAATGAGAAGAGGGTACGTCCTGCATGATGGGGGTCCTTAATGATGGATGCTGCCTCTCTGAGGCACCGCTCATCGAAGCTGTCTTGGATATTATGGAGGCTAGTACCCAAGATGGAGCTGACTAATTTTACAACTTTCTGTAGCTTCTTTCGATCTGTGCAGTAGCCCATCCCCGATACCAGACAGTGATGCAGCCTGTCAGAATGCTTTCCACAGTACATCTATAGAAGTTTTCGAGTGTTTTAGGTGACAAACCAAATCTCTTCAAACTCCAAATGAAATATAGCCACTGTCCTGTGTTCCTTATAACCACATCAATATATTGTGAGAAGATTAGGTCCTCAGAGAACTTAAAATTGCTACTCTTTCCACTTCTGATCCTTCTATGAGTATTGGTTTGTGTTCCCTTGTCCTACCTTCCCGAAGTCCACAATCAGCTCTTTTGTCTTACTGATGTTGAGTGCAAGGTTGTTGCTGTGACACCACTGAACCAGCTGGTATATCTCACTCCTGTACGCCCTCTCATCTCCATCTGAGATTCACTCAACCAGCTGGTATATCTCTCTCCTGTACACCCTCTCATCTCCATCTGAGATTCTACCAACAATGGTTGTATCATCAGCAAACTTATGGATGCATTTGAGCTGTACTTAGCCACACAGCCATGGGTATAGAGGGAGTAGAGCAGTGGGCTAAGCACACACCCCTGAGCTGTGCTGCTGCTGCTCGTCAGTGAGGAGGAACTGTTATCACCAATCTTCACAGATTGTAGTCTTCCAGTTAGGAAGTTGAGGATCTAGTTGCAGAGGGAGATACAAGAGGCTCAGGTTCTGTAGCTTAACAATCAGGACTGTGAGAATGGTGGTGTTAAACGCTCAGCTATAGTCAATGAATAGCATCCTGACATAGGTGTTCGTATTGTCCAGGTGATCTAAGGCCATTGAGATTGTGTCCACCGTGGACCTATTGTGGCAATGGACAAATCACAATGGGTGTAGTTCCATGCTGAGGTGGGAGTTGACTTCAGCTATGACCGTACACTCAAAGCATTCCATCACCATAGATGTAAATGCTACTGGATAATAGTCATTAAGGCAGCTCACACTACTTTTCTTAGGTCCTGGTATAATTGTTGATTTTTTGAAGCACGTGGGAACTTCAAAACATAGCAATGAGAGGTTGAAAATGGATTAAATGTAAACACAAGTGATTCTGTAGATGCTGGAGATCTTGAGCAACACACACAAAATGCTGGAGCAACTCTGCCTGATGAAAGATCTCAGTGCGAAGTGCTGACTGCTTTTTCCCCTCTATATTCCCCTCCATTAATGCTACCTGACTTGCTGAATTCCTCCAGCATATTATGTGTGTTGCTGAAGATTTCCAGCATCTGCAGAATCTCTTGATTTGCTGAGTTCCTGCATCATTTTGTGTTCTGATGCTTTGGATTCAATGTGTATCTGTTGAGGCTTCTAAAATCATTTGAACTGGTAAAAAAAAACTGCAGAAACTTGATTTATCCTAAAATACAACCTTTGTTAGATATTCCTCCCTCTTTTGTGCTGGTTTGATTAATTTCAAGCGGATTAAATAAAACCTAATGGAAGTTTTATCCCACATTGATCAAAATAATTGATCAGTTCAGGATGGAAAGATGCGTATTTGGGGATTACTTGCTTCCATGTAAGCTGTTCGATAAATTCAAGTGATTTATTATTGAATGGAATCCACATCACTACATGTACCAATAAATGATTGTTAATGTCTCTCTGTCAATTGTTGCTAAAAATGGAAAACAAACAGTTGGGTACTTGAGTCAATGAATCAGTGAGAAATTTGGTGAAGTAACAGGTGCATGTCTCTATTATTTACATTATAGACAATAAATAGATTCTTGGCCATGTCCATAATGGGTATGATACAAAAACTGCTCCATAATTTGTCAAAAGGAGATATTATTAAGTGAAGTTGAACTAAAATTTGCATACTGAAAATTAGAGTTTCATGAACAATTCTCTTCCCCTGAGGTCTGAGCAGTTGAAGCCCCCTGTGATGAGGCATTACAGTTGTTCAGACGTCACAGGAGATGGAGACCTGGCCGTTGGCTGGTGTTTCTGCCGTGGAACATCAACTGGGTTATTTGTTTATTGAGATACTGTGTGGAACAGACCCTACCGTCCCTTTGAGCCCTGCCACCCAGCAATCCTGTGATTTAATCCACGCCTAAACAGAGGACTATTTACAGTGACCAGTTAACCTACCAACCGGTACGTCTTTGGACTGTGGAAGGAAACCAGAGCACCTGGAGGAAACCCATGCGGTCACGGGGAGGAAGTACAGACTCCATACAGGCAGTGGCAGGAATTGAACCCGGGTTGCCTGTACTGTAAAGCATTGTGCTAACCACTACACTACTGAGCCACCATATTATTTAGTAATGTCAATTGAAATTTCCCCTTAAACCAAGCATGAAGTTGTCCTGTGATTCATAATAAAGAAAGGCTACAAGGTTGCAATGTGAAGACAACACTTGGTCACCAATGACCTCACTGAACTTTTGGTCTGATGTTCTGGATTAGTAGCCCAATGGAATTCTGGGTCCTGCACAAGTGAGTAATTATTTGAAAGGATCTACAATTTCTGAAGATGGTATACAGAGTGGCATAATTATCTGACTCTGGTCCTGGTATCTAGGCAAATCAGCAATGAGGAGATGTTAGCATCATCAACTGTGGCAAAAGCATTCGGACAGCAAAGGAGACAGACTTTCCTCCAGACCAGGATCAACCAGTGTACCAGGGTTCAGGATGGGGTAGTTTCAGGTTATGGCTGTTCATGGAATTAAATTAAATCAAAATGTATGAACCTAAGCACCTATAATTCCAGAACAAATATAACCCCTGATGGCTGTATGTGCCCACAGAAGACAGACCTTGCTTTAAAAGATTCACTCTGTCCATGACCAGATTTACTTGTCAAAGAACTAATCCAAAAGATTGTTGTTGTGCTTCATTTACATTCTAACAATGTGTGCTTTCCTCTCTCTCCACAAATGCTTCTTAACCCAGTGAGTGTTTTCAACATGTTCTGTTTCACTCTCAGATTTCCAGCATCTGCAAGGTTTCACTTTTTTGTGTTTAAAGAGATGCTAATCTGCAGGTGGGTTAAGGAGAGCCATACATCTGACAGTCTGAGGTTACTGGGAAAGAGCCACAGTAAGAAACGGCAGGATGAATCTTGATTTCACCGCAATAAACAAGTGAAAGAGATGGTGAGGTATCACATATTTGGAGCTTCAGAGGAACCAGAAAGCAGAAATAAATTATTTACCATCATTAATGAAGACAAAAAAATGCAACAGGAAGACTTGCTTAAAAGTTCATTCAAAATTATGATGCTACCCTAAGAAATTATTCAAATCAATTTGTTGATTTAGTAGGACGGTTGGCTGTCTCGTGGGCAGTTCCACTCTCTTGACCTCAGAAGACCGGGTCCAGTGGTACAAACAAGCATCACAAACTTGGATTTTCCTTGGTTGCATTGGATGACCATGACGTCTTCTGTGCCTCATCTTGCCCCTCGCTTTCCACTGAATGTTGCAGACCCGTTTTCCTGGCCACTGGTTCTCATGGTAGAACTCATCTGCCCAGTCCACCATAGCTGACCTCACTTGCTCGGACAGGAACGTACCTATCTCACTGGGGTATGAGGCCACAGTCTACCCTCATCTGGTTTAGCCCACCTGTTGAAGTGGTGTTCCAGGGTGTGGCATACAAACAGCTACTTGGAGCCACAGGTGAGGGCTGAGTGTCCGGTGGGGATGAAAGGTGAGTGAGATTCCCCAGACTGGACACAACAAGCCCCTTCACCAGAGATGCTAGCTCTCTCTGGACATTCCATGCAACCCATTGATTCAGTACCACAGAAAAGATTTTTTTAATTTTATGAGAATAGTGAAGTCACAATAGACTTTATTTGAATTCCTGGAAATGTTGTTTAATTGTGTAGCAACAGCCCATGAGCAACACATCAACAATTTTTTCCTTCAAGATCCTTTCATTTTATATGCCCTGTGACTATGTGTTAAATAAATCTATCTTTCTTTCCAAGTAATACAGGAAATGCTGAACTCAGCAGGTCAGGCAGCATCTATGGAAATGGATAAACAGCTGAGGTTTGTTTTGGACAAAGACCCTTCTTCAGGGTCTTTCGTTCAGTTACCTTGACAGTCCTGCCTTTTGCTCCAACTCTTCAGTCATAAACGATTCAGTCTTTCTTAACTCTATTGATGTTGGATCTGACCTGCCCTGACCTGCCAGATTTTGCTGTCTGCATTCCAAAAAAAAAAATTCTGGGCACTTTTCCCATAAGTGACTCAACAAACCCATTTATGCAAGTAGAGGAGAACATTAAGCTGGGAATAGTAATTTTAGGATGAATGCATGCATCAGAGATCTTGCACAGATATGATCAAAATATCAGTGGAGCTTCTGTGAGGCAGGAGATATTGCCTAAAATCTTACATATGATGTGATACAATGAATTTTTAGATCATAGAATTGTTGCCGATTAAATGCACCACATGATAAAACGCACCAATTAATTTGACAAACAAATATAGTTTTCATCAGTAATGATTAGTTCAAACTTCAAGATTCAAAGTTCAAAAGTAAATTTATTATCAAAGTACAAATATATTACCATATAAAACCCGAGATTCATTTTCTTGTGGGCAAATTCAATAAATCCATAATAGAATAATAACCCTAATAGAATCAATGAAAGACCGCATCAAATTGGGCATTCAACCATTGTGAAAAAGACGCAGACTATGCCTACACAAAAAGAAAGAAACAATAATAATAAATAAACAATAAATATCAAAATCATGAAATAAGGAGTTCTTGAAAATTTCAAACAAGACTTATTAACTCCTTACATTCACACTTCTTTTAGATGTGTAGCTTTTTAATTTACTTTTACAAACCCATAACTCGCTGGGTGTGTTCATCTATTACCAACTCTTGATGGACTCGGCCAGAGTTTGATCTTGACACATTCTTCTTTGAGTCCCTGACTTGGGGTTTTCTTCTTTGGTTGTTCGTCTCCAGAGTCACTACAGTCAGGTATGTCACAAGGCACTCTCTCATACATCTCTCACACACCTTGGAGACATTGTTTAGTTCTTTATTACTAATTATACAGTATGACTTCCATCCTGATCCATACAAGTACGCAGTTCCTTAACTCTTTGAGTTCTTACTGGCATCATTCTAAAATTACCTCAACCATCAGTTCCTTAATTATTGGAGTCTCTTTTGATGCTTTTGTAATTTATCAGTCTGTCCCTTTCACAAGATGTCATTTTCCAAAACATCCACATTGCTTGTTCTTTTTTCTGGATAATTCCCAGTGAGGTGGCAGTGCCCCAATCTACATGGGGTCTCACCAAGGTAGGGAGGCCTCATTAGGACCACTGGATACAGTAGACAACTCCAACAGATTCAAAGGTAAAGTGTTGCCTCACCTGGAAGGACTGTTTGGGTTCCTATATGGAGGTGAGGGAGGAGATGAATGGGCAGGTGTAGCATTTCTAGCTGCTTGCAGGAATAAGTACCACGAAGGAGGTTACTGAGGAGGGATGAATGGACAAGGGAATCACAAAGGGAGCGATCACTGTGGAGACTCAGATTGGGGGGTAGGCAAAGACGTGTTTGGTGATAGGATCCTGCCAAAGATAACAGAACATGTAGAGAACTATGTGTTGCATGCGGAGGCTCATGGGTTGGTAGACGAGGACAAGAGGAACTCTATCCCTGTTAAGGTGGTGGGAAGATGGGGTGAGCGAGGATGTCCAGGAAATGGAGGAGATACCAGTGAGAGCAGCATCAATGGTGGCATACCATTTTGGATACTGTTGCAGAGAGGGAGGGAATAACCTACTAGATGAAAGTAACAGTAGTTAGCTCTCTGGCAGGGAGTCTGGTTCTGTGGCTCGGTCCAGAAGGAGGGAAAAGGAACGAGCTGTGGTGATAGAGGATTCATGTGTTAGGGGAAGAAAACAAGGTTTTGTGGGCGTGAATGAGATTCCCGGATGGTATGTTGCCTCCAGGATGCGAGGGTCCAGGACATCTCGGATTTTTTTAAGCCGGAGGGTGAGCAGCCAGAGGTTGTGTCCAAATAGGTTCCAGTGGCATTGGTAAGAAGACTAGGTTCTGCAAAGTGAGTCAGAGAACTAGGTGCTAAGTTGAAGGACAGGTTCTCCAGGGTTGTGGTAGCAGGATTGCTACCTGTACCATGTGCTAGTTTGGCCAGAAAGAGAAAGGTCATACAGTTTAACAAATTGCCAAAGAGTTGGTGTAGGAGGGAGGGCTTCAGAATTTTGGAACATTGGGCTCTCTTCTGGGGAAGGTGGGAGGTGTGCAGAAGAGATTGTTTGCTCCTGAACTGGAGGAGGACTAATATCTCATTGGGAAGGTTTGTTAATGCTGCACAGTGGGGTTTAAACTAGCATTGCAGGGAGATGGGAACTAGAGTGCTAGAACAGAGAGTGGAGAGGTTGTGGTGACAGATGTTAAGACCTCAGACAAAGTTAGGAATCAAAAGGATGAGCATGGTGAGACTAGTTCCGTGTTGCATATATATTTCAATGCAAGAAGGCTGTGGAAAGGATTATTGGTGTGAAGCTGCGCTCGATCCAGGACTTATATGCATCTAGAGTCAGAAAGCGAGCAAGGAACATCATTGTAGACCCATCACACCCTGGACATCACCTGTTCCAACTCCTTCCTTCTGGTAGGCCCTTTAGATCACTGTATGCCAGGACAAATAGGTACAAGAACAGTTTCTTTCCATACGCCATCAGTCTTATGAACACTTGAATTTTGTTTATTATAAATCAAGTCCACCTCTACATACACAGGTATACCTCATTGTATATAGTTCACGATTATTTGAACTATTGTTTTGTTTGCTTTTTGATCCTGTACAGTGAGAGCTCGGGGAAACTGCAATCAAATTCCCTGTATGTGTCCACATACTTGGCGATAATAAAGGATTCTGATTCTGAAGAAGTATTATAGGAAATGCAGATGAGCTCTGGGCATGGATCAACCCATGAAGTATTGATATTGTAGCCATTATTGAGACTTGGTGCAGGAGGGTTGGGACTGGCAGCGGAACGTTCCAGGATTCCATTGTTTTAGATATGATAGAGCAGGAGGGATTAAAGGGTTGGTGGGTGGTCGCATTACTAGTCAGGGAAAATGAATGGATGAACTGGGCTTGTACTCGTTGGAATTTAGAAGATTGAGGGGGGATCTGATTGAAACGTATAAGATCCTAAAGGGATTGGACAGGCTAGATGCAGGAAGATTGTTCCCGATGTTGGGGAAGTCCAGAATGAGGGGTCACAGCTTGAGGATAGAGGGGAAGCCTTTTAGGACCGAGATTAGGAAAAACTTCTTCACACAGAGAGTGGTGAACCTGTGGAATTCTCTGCCACAGGAAACAGTTGAGGCCAGTTCATTGGCTATATTTAAGAGGGAGTTAGATATGGCCCTTGTGGCTACGGGGGTCAGGGGGTATGGAGGGAAGGCTGGGGCGGTGTTCTGAGTTGGATGATCAGCCATGATCATAATAAATGGCGGTGCAGGCTCGAAGGGCCGAATGGCCTACTCCTGCATCTATTTTCTATGTTTCTATGTTTCTATGTCACAGCAGTGCTCAGTCAGGACAGACTGGAGAACTCATCTAGTGGGGCCTTAAGGGTGGAACTGAGGAATAAGAAAGGTATGACCACATTAATGGGCTATATTACAGACCACCCAACAGTACGAGAGATTTACAGGAACACATTGCAGAGAGATCACAGAAAGTTGCAGGGAATGTAGGGTTGTAATAGCAGGTGATTGCAACTTTCATATATTGACTGGGATTCCCATACTGTAAAAGGACTAGATAGGATAACGTTTGTCAAGTATGTTCAGGAAAGTTTCTTTCATCAGGACATAGAATTCCTAATGAGAGAGTGTGTGATACTTGATCTCCTATTAGGGAATAACTCAGGGGAGGTGACAGAGGTTTGTGTAGGGGAACACCTTGCATCTAGTGATCATAATGCCATTAGTTTCAAAGTAATTATGGAAAAGGATAGGTCTGGTCCTTGGGATGAGATTCTAAATTGGAGAAAGGTCAATTTTAATGGTATCAGATCAGGCAAATTGGGACAGGCTGCTTTCTGGCAAACATGTACTTCGTAAGTGGGAGGCCTTCAAAAGTGAAATTTTGAGAGTACAAAGTTTTTATGTGCCTGTCAGAATAAAGGGCGAAGATAACAGGTTTAGGGAACCTGCTTTTTGGGAGATATTGAGGCCCTGGTTAAGAAACAAAAAGGAAATGCATAGTAAGTATAGGCAGGCAGGAATGAATGAGATACTTGTGGAGTATAAGAAATGCAAGAGAACACTTAAGGAAGAAATCAGGAGGGCTAAAAGAAAGCACAAAGTTGCTCTAGCAGTCAAGGTGAAGGAGAATCCTAAGGGCTTTTAAGAGCAAAAGGATTGCAAGGGACCAAATTGGTCCTCTGGAAAATCAGAATGGTAATCTATGTGTGGAGCCAGAAGAGGTGGGGGAGACCTTAAATGGATTGTTTTGTATTTGTATTTTCTCGGGAGACAGACACAGGTCTATAGATGTGAGGCAATGCAGCAGTGAGGTCATGACCCTCTATAGATTACAGAGGAGGAGATGTTCGCCCTCTTGAGGTAAATTAAGTTGGACAAATCCTCAGGGCCTGATAAGGTGTTCCCTTGGACCCTGTGGGAGGCATGCAGAAATCGTAGGGGCCCTGGCAGAGATATTTAAATCATCCTTAGCAACAGGTAAGGTAACAGAGGATTGGAAGATAGCTAATGTTTTTACACTGTTTCAGAGAGGCTCTAAGAGTAAACCAGGAAATTATAGGCTGGTGAGCCTGACATCAGTAGTGGGAAAGTTATTGGAGGGTATTCTAAGGAACTACATAGATGAGTATTTAGAAAGACAAGGACTGATAGGGATAGTCAGCATGGTTTTGCACATGGTGCGTCATGTCTAACCAATCTTATAGAGTTTTTAGAGGAAGTTACCAGGAAAGTGGATGAAGGCAAGGCAGTGGATGTTGTATACATGGACTTCAGCAAGGCATTTAACAAGGTCCCGCATGGGAGTTTGGTCAAGAAGGTTCAGTTGCTTGGCCTTCAGGATGAGGTAATAAATTGGATTAGACATTGGCTTTGCTGGAGAAGCCAGGGAGTGGTAGTAGATGGCTGCCTCTCTGACTGGAGGCCTGCAATTGTTGGAGTGTTGCAGGGATCGGTGTTGGGTGCATTGTTGTTCGTCAGGTATATCAACAATCTGGATGATAATGTGGTAAACGGGATCAGCAAATCTGCGGATGGCACCAAGATTGGTGGTGTAGTGGACAGCAAGGAAGACTACCAAAGCTCACAGTGGGATCCGGACTGGCTGGAAGATGACAGATGGAATTTAGCACAGATGGGTGTGACATGTTGCACTTCAGTCGGACCGACCACAGCAAGTCTTACACAGTGAGTGGAAGGGTACTGCGGAGTAGTGTAGAACAAAGGGATCTGGGGATATAGGTTCATACCTCATTGAAAGTGACATCACAGGTAGATAGGGTTACAAGGAAAGCTTTTGGCACATTGGCCTTTATAGATCAAATGATTTCGTTTATTATCAGAGAATGTATACATTAAAGAGAGGAATTAAGCTGCTTTTTGCCTACGAACTCCAAGCAGCAGCCACTGACGCTATCTTAACTCCGTATTGAGTAAAGGATTTGGGAAGTTATGTTGAAGTTATGTAAGACATTGGTGAGGCCTAATTTGGAGTATTGTGTGCTGTTTTGGTCACCTACCTACAGGAGAGAAGTAACCACCAGAACCTCATACCCATACAATAGACATGCCAAATTAACCTATGTCAGGCTTGCTAGGCCTCTTCTTTGAACAATTCAACTTCATCATCTCCCACCAACTGGGCTCCAACAACACTAAGGCAGACACCATTTCATAACAGATCAACCCAGCTGAGACAGAGATTAACCCTCTGCCCATCATTCAATCATCTCAGATCCTCAGTCTGATCGTCTGGGTCCTTGAGAAGCAGATCCGCCAGTCCCTGCAGCACGAATCTCCTCCAGCCGACATACCCAACAACCGTACGTATGTGCCAGTGGCCGTGCACTCTGACACACACCAATAGGCACACCCCTCGCCTCTCTCCAGCCGTCCAGGCGCATGACAGTGTCTGGATTTTCTGTGATGTCCGTTCCGGTGGCCCTCCAGGCTCACAGAGGTACATCAGTTTGTTGCTGTCTGCCCTCAATGCACTTCGACCATAAGATATAGGATTAGAATTAGGCCATCTGGCCCATTGAGTCTTCTGTGCCATTTTATCATGGCTGATCCAATTCCCTCTCAGCCCCAATCTCCTGCTTTCTCCGTTAATCCCTTCATGCCTGATTAACCAAGAATCTATTAACCTCTGCCTTAACTATACCCAATGACTGGGGTTCCACAGCCACACACTTTGATGAATTCCACAGATTCACCACTCTCTGGCAAAATAACTTCCTCCTCATCTCTGTTCTAAACTATTGTCCCTCTATTCTGAGGCTGTGTCTGGTCTTAGCCTCCTCCAGCATAGGAAACATCCTCTTCCACCATAGGAAACATCTTCCTCCACCAAAGGAAACATCTTCTTCACATCCACACTATTTATGCCTTTCAACATTCAATAAGTTTCAATGAGATTCCCCCTTCATTCTTCTGAATTCCAATGAGTACAGGCCAAGAGCTGTCAAACACTTCTCATATGATAAGCCTTTCAATCCCAGAATCAGTTTAGTGAAGCTTTTTTGAATGTGATCCAATTCCTCCAACCAGTGGGCCTGTGGGCTCCTATGGCCCCGACCGGTCCCTCGATATCCCTGATGCCCCATGGAATTCATCATGAGTTAGCCACCTTCCGATGGAGTCACGGTGATCATGACAGTGGTGGACAGATTCTCCATGGTGACACATTACTTTCCCTCCCCAAGGTTCTATCAGCTGCTGAAATGGCGGACCTGTTTTTCCAACAGGTAGTTCACCTCCACGGCTTCCCTCAAGACATTATGTAGGACCGGAGCCCACAATTTGTCTCCCACTTCTGGTGAGCCTTCTGCGCCCTCCCCCACCCTTCAGTGACTTTGTCCTTTGGCTGTCATCCACAGATCGATGATCATTCAGGAAGAGCCCATCAGCAAGTGGAGTAGTTTCTGTGATGCTTTGCCACCTCTAACCCTTCCACATGGAAGAGGTATCTGCTCTGGGTCGATCTGTCCCACAGTCTACACACCTCCTCTGCCACAGGTACTTCACCCTTTGAAGAGCTTCATGGCTACCAACCCCCACAGAGGAGTCAATGGTGGAGGTCCCGTCTGCCAGGGCCCTGGTTTACTAATGCCAGGATGCTTGGAGGAGGGCATGGAGAGCCATCCTAGCTGCCAGCCGTGCCTACTGCTGCTAGGCCAATGGCTGGTGGCATCCAGCCAACCAACTCCAGCCTGGGGACTACATCTGTCTCGCCACTCAAGATCGGCCCCTTGAAGGGTTCATTAGTCCAAAGTTTAAAGTACGTTTATTATCAAGGTATGTATAATATATACAACCTTGAAATTTGTCTCTCTACAGGCAGTTACAAAACAAAGCAATGCAAGAGAACTCATTAAAAAAAAGACTCAAACACCCAATGTGCGAGAAAAAGAACAAATCAGACAAACAGTAAAAAGTAAACAAATAACATTCAGAACTAAAGTTCACAAAAGTGAGTGCACAGCCATGAATCCCGTTCATCGCTGCAGCCGGTCCAGGAGGGCAGTAGTTGCAGTCTACAGACTCATTTCAGTGCAAAGGTGAGAAAACCTTGCGGAGCAGTGATCTGAGCATCAGCCTGACCCTCAGCTCTGGCCCCGACATCCCCGACCTTTCAAATCAGGCCTGGTGCTTACATCAGCCAAATATCAGCTCATTCCAGCTCTTTACCTGGGCTCTGCTGCCTTGATTTGACCTGTACCCTCTGTGTAGCCACAACCGTACTGCACCTTTGAGTCGCCAGGTCACGGAATCCCCAGAGCATCGCAAAAACGCCAGGTCATACAGGCACTTCGAAAGCACAACTCTGAAAGGGAAGTTAAAGGCCATTGATTACAGTGATCGTTGACAAATAAAGTGTGATTAATAAAGTAGTAGGTTTGTTTGCTGCCAGTTAGGCGTCACTGTGTCTCACCAGCACCATCTTAAACTATCTTTACCCAGGCACTTACAGTCTACAGCTGCCACCACCCCTCAAGATCACGCCTACCTTCCACGTGGCCTGCCTCAAACTTGTTGTCCATGGACCTCTCAACCCAGCTGAGCTGAACCTCCAGAACATAGGACGGTGGAAGGTGGGTCGGTGTACACAGTTCACTAGTTGCTGGATTCACATCATCATGGACGGCGTGTGCGGTATTTGATCAGCCAGGAAGGGTATGTCCCGAGGGAGAGGTCTTGGCTGCTGCCTAGTTACATCTTGGATCCAATGCACATCTTTCCTGTCAGAAATATGTAAACAAGGTTGAAAGAGCGCAGAGAAAATTTATAAGGGTGTTTCCGGATCTGAACGACCTAAGTTATAAGGAAAGATTGAATAGGTTAGGACTATATTTAGAATGTAGAAGATTGCGAGGAAATTTGATAGAAGTATACAAAATTATGAGGGGTATAGATAGGACAAATGCAAGCAAGCTTTTTCCACTGAGGTTGGGCAGATTTTATGGGTTAAGGATGAAAGGTGGGAAGTTTAAGGGAACATGAGGGGAAACTTCTTCACTCAGAGGGTCGTGACAGTGTGGAACAAGCTGCCAGTGCAAGTGGTGCATGCAAGCTCGATTCTATGTTTAAGGGAAGTTTGAGTAGGTACATGGATGGTAGAGATATGGGAGGGTCTATGGTTCCAGTGGAGGTTGTTGGGAGTAGGCAGTTTAAATGGTTTTGCATGGACTAGATGGGCTGAAGGGTCTATTTCTGTGCTGTACTTCTCCAATGCTCTATGACTTTGCTAAGATCCACCAGACCCACCTGAATTGTCCTGGGCCATCGGGGGCAGGCTGTAAGTGGGGTCCTGACAGACCTGCTCCCACTACATCTCCCAGCCTCCACCCAGCTGATATGATTTCACCTGCTGTGCATTTAACCACAGGCCTTGTTCACTCATCGAACCACCTGGTCTCAACCAGTTGCTCCTAGCTTTCACCCTCCCTGCCTAAAGTTTCCCTTGTTGCCTGTTGCGGTTAGTTCTTGTTCTGTCTTGTTTTGTGGCCCCTCCTGGCTTGTTATTTTGTGCTCTATTATTAAAGGTACTACCTTCTGTGAAAATCGTTTCTGCTGCTCTGCTGTTGGGTCAAGCCTCCTTTACAACTCTGTGTCAGCCAATAAGTGTCGATATGTTAACTCACAACCTTAGGTTGCCCATTCGTGTGGATAGGTGAACAAAAATAAAACAAAGGCAAGGTTGATGAAGATGTGAAAGAAAATACAACTGCGATTGCTCTACTGAGGCATTTGCTCTGTTGGGTGCTGGAATAGTCCCAATGGACTGAATGGCTTTCTGTACTGTAAACATTTTCTATTGTAATACTCCAAAACAAGTGCACGAGTGGTAGCAGTGATGAATTTAATTGAGGACCAAAATGCTTCATGTTTTTTAAAAAGAAATTTAAAAGCAGTATCTTTTAACTATGTCAGCAAAAAGGAAACTGCCATGTTCTAGTTCAGTGGTCATTCAGGGTTGTACTGCACTTTGCATCCACAAACGTTAGAAGTGGTTATAAGTATGTGACTATATTTCTTACACATTGGAATTCTGACCGAATGGGGAGTTCTTAACGTTCATTGTGATTTCATTGTTTCATCCTTGGAGGCAAAGAATTTTCTTTTGTTAGAAAGTGAAGATTCTGTTCTAAAAGGCGTTGCCTTTTGAATGGAATAATTAAATACTATCACTTTCAGAGCAAAGCAGGAAACGCTGGGTATACACACACAAAAGGCTGGAGGAACTCAGCATTCCAGGTAGCATCTATGGAAAAGAGTACAGGCGAGGTTTCTGGCCGAGAGCCTTTGGCAGGACTGGAGAAAAAAAACTGAGTAGATTTAAAAAGTCGGGGGAGGGGTAAGAGAAATACAAGTTGTTTGGTGAAATCTGAAGGGGGACAGATGAAGTAAAGAGCTGGGGAGTTGATTGGTGAGAGACAGAAGGCCATGGAAAGAAGAAATGGGGGGGATGGGGGACACTAAAGGTGAAAGGCGGGCAAGGAGATAAGGTGGGAGAGAAAAAAGGGGATGGGAAATGCTGAAGGAGCAGGGTGGGGGGGCAGTACCAGAAGGTTCAGAAATTGATGTTCAAGCCATCAGGTTGGAGGTTACCCAAATGGAATATAAGGTAACATAGACAAAAAATGCTGGTGAATGCAGCAGGCCAGGCAGCATCTATAGGAAGAGATACAGTCGACGTTTCAGGCCGAGACCCTTCATCAGGACTAACTGAAAGAAGAGCTAGTAAGAGATTTGAAAGTGGGAGGGGGAGGGGGGATCTGAAATGATAGGAGAAGACAGGAGGGGGAGGGATGGAGCTGAGAGCTGGAAAGTTGATTGGCAAAAGGGATACAAGGCTGAAGAAAGGACAGCATCATGGGATGGGAGGCCTAGGGAGAAAGAAAGGGGGAGGGGAGCACCAGAGGAAGATGGAGAGAAGGCAAGGAGTAATTTTGAGAGGGACAGAGAGAGAAAAAAGAGAGGGAAAAGAAAGAAAGAAAGAAAGAAAGGATGGGGTAAGAAGGGGAGGAAGGCCAGTAACGGAAATTGGAGAAGTCAATGTTCATGCCAGCAGGTTGGAGGTTACCCAGACGGAATATAAGGTGTTGCTCCTCCAATCTGAGTGTGGCTTCATCTTGACAGTAGAGGAGGCCATGGATTGACATATCAGAATTGGAATGGGACGTGGAATTAAAATGTGTGGCCACTGGGAGATCCTGTTTTCTCTGGCGGACAGAGGGTAGGTGTTCAGCGAAATGGTCTCCCAGTCTGCGTCGGGTCTCACCAATATATAGAAGGCCGCACCGGGAGCACTGGAAGAAGTATATTACATCAGCAGACTCACAGGTGAAGTGTCACCTCACATGGAAGGACTGGGGCCCTGAATGGTGGTGAGAGAGGAGGTGTAGGAGCAGGTGTAGCACTTGTTCCGCTTGCAAGGATAAGTGCCAGGAGTGAATGGACAAGGGAGTTGCATAGGGAGCGATCCCTGAGGAAGCAAAAAGTCGGGGTGGGGTGGGGTGGGGTGGGGGCGAAGATGTGCTTGGTGGTAGAATCCCTTTGGAGGTGGTGGCAGTTAGAGGGAGTTATGTGGTGGACACGGAGGCTGGTGGGGTGATAGGTGAGGACAAGAGGAACCCTATCCCTGGTAAGGTGGCGGGAGGATGGGGAAAGAGCAAACGTGCATGAAAAATGTGCACATGTGAAAGAGATGTTGTTGAGGGCAGTGTTGATGGTGGAGGAAGGGAACCCCTTTCTTTAAAAAATGAGGACACCGCCTTCGTTCTGGGATGAAAAGTCTCATCCTTCAGTGTCATGGTCCAGTCCATGAAGTCCGCATTCCGGTTCACAGTCCGGTCTGTTGATTCCTTATTCCAGGTTTTCCTGTTTTCCCTTGTTCCATTGGGTGCCTTAATTGAGGCACCTGATTCTCATTTTGTGCTGGCACATAAATACCTCCGCAAACCAAGGATTCCTGGCTGGACTGTTTTCTTTCTTGTCCCCTCTCTTCTCCCTTCTGTATCCCTGGCAGATACTTCAGCAGTTTATCTCAACAGTTACTTTGGCACTAACCTTCATCTATTACCTTCACCTGCAACCTCGCCTGTATCGTCAAGTTCAACCGCCAGAGTGAGACCGGAGCTTTGCCACGCCAAGATAAGGAACTATATATCATTGAGTTTGGAACTGTCTCTTTGTGTCCCCGTGTCTAGTGTCTGTGTCAAAGTAGAGTCCTGACCCTACGTCCTGTTCCCAAGGAGGGGTCCCAGCTCTGTGATCCTGTGCTCAAGTCCAAGGCTCTGTGTTCCTATGTTCCAAGACCAAGTCCAGGTGCCGTGTTCCAGCCCTATCCAAGTCTGAGCTTCGTGTCCTCATCCAGTCCATGTGCCTCGCCCAGCACGGTGCTGGAGATTCCTCGTCCTGTCCTGTAGTCATGTCCTGTCCTTGCCAAGATCCTAGTCCCGAGTCCTAGCCTAGAACAGGGTTCCGAGTCCCAACCAAGATCCAGGTTCCGGGTCTTGTCCGGACTCTGGTTCCAGAGTTCCGAGTTCCTAGTCCAGGCTCCTTGTTCCTAGTTCAACGTCCAAGTACCTCGTCTAGTCCAAGCCTAGTCCTGGAATCTCGTCCAGTCCCCGTCCAGGCTTCGTATTCCCAGTACTATTTGGTGTCTAGTCTGTTCCTACTCCCGAGTCTTCGCCTGGATCCGGGTTCCGAGCCCGAGTCAAGATCCATGTTCCGGGTCCCTATCCAGTCTCTGGCTCGGAGTCCTAGTCCATGCTCCTAGTTCCAAGTTCCTCGTCCAGGTCCCACGTTCCTAGTCCAAGTCCTAGCCCAGGCCCTGTGTCCCTGTCTAGTCCATGTGCAGCGACGTTTCTCCCCTTGCTTTCTTGACAAACCTAGTCCTGTTCCTAGAACTTCAGTGTCAATATTCGGATGAGTCGGATATATTCAACTGATTGGAGATCATTGACCTGAAACGTAATAATTACTTCTCCGTCCTGACCTGCTGAGCAGTTCCAGTAATGATTTGTTATTCTTTCAGATTTATACTTTGATTTTATTTTTATTTACGATGATCATTATTTCCTCCGTTTCGTGCAGTCACGAAAGGGTCCCTGTTGCCTTCTTGCAGTACTGATCCTCCAAGAGAGGGGTCGCCGCGGAGAAAGCCTGCCTCCAAATAGGAGATACGTCACGGCTATAGTCCCACCGCCCAGACCTACGATTGGTCGGAATTTTCATCGTCAGCATTTAATGGCTAATTTAGGTGTCAATCAAAGACGACACGTGCGTCTTGATGTCACGGAATAGAAGTGTTCCGTGTTGGGATGAAGCGGTAATTAAAAAGAGGTGGGAGTGCGGGAGGTTGTTTCTCACCAAAGTCAGTATAGCTGGGTGTGAATCGTAGAGCACGTCTCCCGAAATCGTGTTAAAGCGAAAGTTCACGAGAATCAGCTCCACACTTTGCGTGGTCGGAGATGCGTGTGTGTTTGGGTGCTGTGTGTGTGTGTGCGCGCACGCATAGGTGCTGCGTGCCCAGCGTGGGGGTTGCATGGTGCCATGCCCAGTTGAGGTGGGCTGTTGCATTTGTGTTGTGCATGGTGGGGGATCTGTAGGTGCTATTCCCAGTAAAGTGGGGAGGGTCATGGGTGCCATGCGCACAGGTTTCATAAGTAATGTCAGCAAGGGTGGTGGGGGGGGGGGAGAGAGGGCTCATGGGTGCTGTGCTTAATGGTCAGGGTTTCTAGCCTGCTGTGCCCATTGTTGGGGAAGTTCATATGTTCACTGCACAATGGGTGTGGAGGGTGTGTTCTTGAACTCTTGCTCAAGAGGGATGGGTTCAGGGGTACTGTACCCAGTGGGGGAAGGCTCATGGGAACCCTATGTTTTGCCTGGATTCATCAGTATTGTGCCAATGGCTTATCTGCTGTACGGTAGAGAGCCCGTGTGCATTCTGTCCTCACACGGGAGCTCACGGTTTCTGTGTACTCACTGGCAGGCTGTTCATGTATAATATCCAGTGGCAGGTGGTTCACGGGCACTGCGTACATTGGTTGGATGCCAATGTGTGTTTCTGCTCAACCATGGTAACAGGTGGGAAGTTTGGAGCTCGTGAGGCCACTGAGAGGGGTGTATGGGTACTGTGTGCCCAGTGGATGGAGAACAGGAGCAGTGTCCACTTGTTGGAGGACCTTGGGTTGTGCACACTACATGTTGGGTAGTTGGAGACCATGGGCCGGGTGGATACAGGCCCATAGGTGGTAGGTACTGTGTGATAGATCAGAATCAGATTTATTGTCACTGACATTAGTTGTAAACTGTGCTGTTTTGAAGCAGCAGTACTGTCCAGGCAGAACACATTGCCATAATAATAAATAATAATAATCTGCCTTTCAACTCAGAAGTGAGCAAAGGCCATCAGCAGTTGCTGATGTTTCTCTAGCAATTTTTTTTTTGAGGTTGAGTTGCCAGCTCGGATGGAAAGCGTGCAAGGGAACCGGCTGGATTTGAACTCGGGACCTTTCGCTCCGGGGTCCAGTGCTGATGCCACTACGCCATCAGCTGGCCAACATTACCATAAGTTGCAATAAAAACAAATAGTGAGAAAGAGGAATGGAGAGGACAGTTCAGAAATCTGATGGCAGAGAGGAGGAAGAAGCTGTTCCTAAACATGGAGCATGGGCTTTTGTGCCCATAATTGAGATGCCTTCAAGCAATGTACCTACTGGGGTGCGTCTTGCAGATATTGCATGCTTCCAGCTGAGGTGACTCATGGATATTGTGAACTCCTGGTGGGATGTCTCTGCTGGGCACTCACTGATGGTGTTGTCTCTTGGTTGAGGTCCATTGGCTTAAGAGTGATTTCCTTGGATAGCTGGTGGGCATTGTGTGAAAGAGTGAACTGTTAATGTTTTATGGAAAAATAACTTTCATTAAAGCTCATGTCTTGTTTGTCTTGATTGCGTTGAGGTGTCTATAGTGAGGATGTGGAGGATGTTTCCTATGATGGGGGGAAGTCTAAGACCAGAGGACACACCCTCAGAGTGGGGGGGGGGTCTTTTAGAACTGAAATGAGTAATTTCTTTAGCCAGAGAGTGGTGAATCTGTGGAATTCATTGCCATAGGTGGCTATGGAGGCCATCGTTGGGTATGTTTAAGGCAGAGATTGATATGTTGTTGATTAGGCAGGGCATGAAGGGATACAGGGAGAAGGCAGGAGATTCAGGAGATTGGGGCTGAGAGGGAAATGGATCAGTCATGATGAAATGGCAGAGTAGACTCAATGGGCCAAGTGGCCTAATTCTGCTCCTGTATCCTATAGTCTTAATTCTGCAAGATGTGATAACTGTCCGAAGAGTAATTTGTTAATTCTCTTTGTTTTTACAGCACATTAGGAGTTACACTCCTGAGCTGGTGGTTTAGGAGATTGTGAAATGAATGGTACACTAATCCCAAACACTCCCTTTGCTGTGGATTTCTGGCAGATTCGAAAGTGCAGCCACGTCCGTTTGTTCTTCCTTTCCCACTTGCATAGTGATCACACGTCGGGTCTCTCTTCTACCTGGAACAGATCCATATACTGCTCTCCTATTACTGCCAAGTTGTTGCGATGGAAGTTTCAGGTGAGGCTAAGAGATGAGGACTTTACAATATATCATGTAATTAGTCTTATTTGCAAGTTTTCTCCTCTTTAAACTCGAATACTAAATTTATGGACAATTGACTAGCTGTTCAGTTGTGGAGAATCCCATCCAAGCCATAATCTAAATGACTTTTACTGAAGCCTATCATCCCTACTGGGGCTTAGGCCGCTGACTGCAACTCACTAAAGTTCTCTGTCCTGGGCCAGTCTTTCAAGTTATCCCAGCTGTAGCCCAACATCTCCTTCCTCTCCTGGGGATGAGGTCTTTGGAGCTTCTGTTGGCATTTCTTTAGCTCTGGGTTTTTACGGGATGGGGTTGCTAACCCAGTGCCCAACCCTCCTCCTCACCGGGCCTGGGACCGTCCATGGCAGAGCTCTCAATTACTCAACCTCCTTAGAAATTGTTCAGGGTTAGTTACGGACAGAAACAGACAATTCCTTTATTGTTCTCAATATACTTTAAAGAAGAATCCTCTGTCCAGCTCGTGTGTGCAAAATAGCTGAAACCCAGATTTAAGAGAACCCAGTTCTATATTTCAAAACAACTGTTAACAGGTTGTGCTATTTCCTATTTTTTTGTTCGTCCTTAATTGCCCTGAGGTCATTGAAATCTAACCATAGAATTCAGCATTCCATTGTGGTCCACTCCCTTCCCCTTTCTAGTGCATCATTATTGTACGTTTTCTTTTCCTAATGTTCCCTTAACCAAAGTTTGACCATGAATTTTAGCACTTAATCCCCAACCTTCTCTGCTCCTAAACACATCTTTCTCAAACACAAGAGATTCTGCAGATGTTGGAAATCCAGAGCAACACACAAAATGCTGGAGGAACACAGTAGGTCAGGCAACATCGATGGAGAGGAATAAACAGTCGAGATTTTGGGCTGAGATCCTTATCAGGTCTCAATGAAGGGTCTTGGCCTGAAGCATTGACTGTTTATTCCTTTCCACTGATCTTTCTCAATACTTTGATCTTTAGTATCATCATCCTTTTGTTTTCATCTTCTGTCATTAACCCCTTATAGAACATATTTGCCATTTCCTCGAAACAGCCTGAATTTTCTTTTTCCACTGCACTGTCTCAAGTGATTCTGTGATCTCCAGGATTCTGATAAGTGGTGTTGCTTTTCTTCACATTTTAGCTTGGAGTTCTAAATATCTAATTCTTTCCTGACCATCACTGGTCTAACCTGTGAAAAGGCTAAATTTTTTTTGACAATCTTTCGTCACTTTGCGTGCTGGGTATTGACTCTGTCAGCCACACTGCAGCCTTCAACAAAACTTCTTCTCATAATTCTATTGTGACTCACTTAGGGTTCCATTTACATTTGCCCCAGCACTTGCCTTGGTGCCTGCTAAAACAATAAGATTGAGCAGAGCTCATGTGCAATTTAGGAAGGGAAAACCTTGTTTCATAATCTGTTGGTGACCCAATGTGATTAGTAGAAGAGTAATGGGAGAGCCAGTGAATGTGATGTATTAGGATTTTTTTGGAAAGTGTTTGGAAAGATCTTGCGTAGGAGTACATTGTATAGGATTTATACAACGTCTGCAGACAGGCGTTGGCGGAGCTAGTGCGCGAAGGCGGCATGCAGTCTAACAGCGAGTGTTTCATCTTCATTGCTTTCCTTGTGATTGCAATGCCCTTTTCGACATTGTTAATGTGGAATGCTGTGAGACTGATTCACTGACGGCGAGGGAGCTCTGCGGCCTTGGAGCGAAGACTAGGCCTCAAGCCGAGGTATTGCCTATTTACAGCTGCCCAGGAAAGAGGTGTTGGAGTCGGTGTGGTGCGGCATCCATGCTGGAGGCAGTGCTGCCCTCCAGTGTTCACTCAGCAGAAAGCAATTCATATTGTGTTGGACTGCAGACTGCTGTAACGTTTGTGGATTCAGGGACCTGGACTACATTTATTTTTTGTGACTGTATTTTACTGATCATTTCTATGTGCTTGATGCATCGTTGCTGTCCAGTTGTTCCAGGTTGAGTGAAGAGACAACAAAATGGCATCTGCTGTTGACCTGTTGTAATGGCTGGCAAATTGGAGCAGATCCAAGTTCCTCCTCGGGCAGGAGTTTGTTTCATCACCAACCTCTCAAAACACTTCATCAGAGTGAATGTAGGTGCTACTGGATGATAGTCTTTGAGGCAGGTTATCACATTCTTCTTAGGCACCGGTATGTGAAGTCCGCTTGAAGAGGTGAGATCCTCAGACCGCTGCAGTGTGAGGTTAAAGATCTCAGTGAACACTCCAGCCAGTTGATCATCACAGGTCTTCAGTACTTGGTCAGGCACCCTGTCCAGACTGGATCCTTTCTGAGGGATGCTTTCATGCTGGCCTCAGCGACTAAAACCAAAGGGTAATTGAGGGCTGTGGGAGTTCGTGAAGATGCCTTCGTGTTTTGATGGTCAACCTGAGCATAAAAGGCATTGAGCTCATCTGGGAGCAAAGCTTGTTAGTCACCTACATCGCTTGGTTTCACTTTGTGGGAGATGATAGCGTTCAAGCTCTGACACCGCTGTGGAGTATCCTCAGTGATTCAAGTCTTTTCCCCAGGGGTCACGTGTCCAAAACTAGATGGAAGAGGTGAGAGATTTAAAGGTGGTCTGATAGGTAGCATCTTTACGTATTTAGGAGTGACTACATACAATGAGCTGCCGGAGGAAGTGATTGGGGTGAGTCCCACTGCAACATTTAAATGGCATTTTGATAGGTACCTGGGGTGAAGGTGTTGGAGGGTTATGGGCTAAACTTGAGCAATTGGGACAAGATGGGAGGATGCTGTGGTCTGCACGGACCCATTGGGCCCAAGGGAAAATAATAGTTCAGCACAGATTAGATGGGCTGAAAGACCTGTTTCTGTGATGTTGTACTCCATGACTCTGAATTTCGGGATTGATGCTTGGGCCCCGCTTTTCACAGTCTCCTGCAATAGAAGGAAACAAATGTCATGTTTCCAATTTGCTTACGTTACGAAGCCTGGTGAGATTGTGAATATAACGAGGCTGCAAGTATGGATAAGATGAGTGAATGGGTGAGAACACAGGTGGAGTATAATGTGGGGGAGAAACTGAGGTTGTCCACTTTGGTTCACATAGCAAAAACAATTGTTAAGTGCTGAGAGATTGGATAATGTTGAGTATCAAGGGGACTCGAAGAAGAATGAGAAGAGATCTTATTGAACGTCTTTTTGAGAAAAATATGAGAGGGTTTGGCAAGCTAGATCAGGGATGATGTTTTGTCAGGTTGACGCATCTAGCTGTGGTTTCAGAATAATGAGTAGACTGTTTAGGAGTGAGATGAGGAGAAATTGCAGCTTCCTTCCTTACCTCTCCTTCACATCTTCCTGAATTCTAATACTCTGTGATCTTCTCTGCTTGGTCAGTGATGGTTGCATTTTAAATCTTTATAATCCTGGAGCTTCCTCCAGAACTATCTCCATCGTAACTATTGCCCCGCAAAAACCTACTAACAAATTTTGTTTTTAATTGAGCTCAGCTTACCTGGCCAATCAATATCATTCTTTAATCTGAAAATTATATCAAAAGAAACATTTAGCACAGGGGATCCCAACCTAGGGTCCGTGGACCCCTTGGTTGGGGTCCTTGGCATAAAAATGGTTGGGAACCCCTGGTTCAGCATGTTGTGTCATTATTCAATGTTTTAAACTTAATTTAGTACTGCAGGTGTCCCCTGCTTTTCGAATGTTCGCTTTACGAAACCTCACTGTTATGAAAGACTTACATTAGTTACCTGTTTTCGCTAACAGAAGGTGTTTTCACTGTTATGAAAAAGCAGCGCATGAAAAAAAGCAGCGCACGAAAAAAACCACGCACCCTGAGCAGCCGCTCTCCCTCAGATTTGGAACGGCATTCCTGCCAGCATTGCTTAAACACTAGCCTGTGAGCAGCCGTTAGCAAGATGAGTTCTAAGGTATCGGAAAAGCCTAAAAGAGCTCGTAAGGGTGTTACACTTAGCATAAAACTAGACATAATTAAGCGTTTCGATCCTGGTGAACGAAGTAAGGACAAAGTGAGTTTGGCTTGTGGAAGTTGACGAAGATGATGTTGGAGGTTTGGCATCTCATAACCAAGAACTGATAGTTGAAGAGCCGATGCCAGTGGAAGAGGAAAGGATAATAATCAAAACCGAATGCAGTAGCAAATGGACCAAAAGTGAAGTCGTCCAGGAACTGAACCTGAAGCAACTGTGTGAGATTTTCACTGCAATGATAAAGTAATGACTTTAATTTTGAAAGGGTACGTCGGTTTAGGGCATATTTGCAGGATGGTTTGAGTGCTTACAAAGAACTGTATGATCTAAAAATGCGTGAGGCTTAGCAGTCAAGCAAGCCTTCAGCAGACGACGAACCTCAACCTTTGACATAGCGGCAGGCAGACATAGGAGAAGATGACCTGCCTGCGCTGATCATGACACCCCAGTGTCCCACTACCCCAACGCCCGGGCTGCGGACAGATACCGATTCGCGGAGAATGCAGCGGTAGCCGGGACGCACACAACATATGTTTAAGAAAAAAACCGAAATAAACAAGCTAATTAATTAGGTGCCGCCCGACATGTAAATGTTGGCCCAGATCGGAGACGATTGCCGATTGCGTCGCTTCTGATCTGGGCCGACATTTATGTGCCGGGCGGCACCTAATTAATTAGCTTGTTTATTTCGGCTTTTTTCTTAAAGATGTGCAGAGTGCGTTCCGGCTACCGCTGTACCCCTGCACACTTCGCGGATCAGTATCGATTCGCTGCCCGGAGGGTGGGGGCCACTGCACCACCCCACCCTCTGACGACTCAGCCTAACACACCATCAGTGTGCTCGGCGCTGTCTTCCTAATTCCGGTAAGTGATACTACACTGTACATACATTATTTCTACTTTATATTGGCTGTGTATTTTTGCGTGTTATTTGGCAGCTTCATAGCTTAAAGGTTACTGGAGAGCGCTTGCACCGTGTTTCTGCCGAGAGCGCTTGCGTGAGATTTTCGCTATGGAGAACAGTGCGGCAATGGTTGTGGAAAAGTATTTCTACTTTATATGGCTGTGTATTCATCATATCATTCCTGCTTTTACTATATGTTTCTGTTATTTTAGGTTTTGTGTTATTTGGCATGACTTGGTAGGTTATTTCTGGGTCTGTGAACGTTCACAAATTTTTCCCATCTAAATAAATGGTAATTGCTTTTTCGCCTTACGACATTCTGGCTTATAAACCATTTCATAGGATCGCTCTACCTTCGGATGGCGGGGGGAAGGACTGTCTGGGGCCCTGAATGGTAGTGAGGGAGGAAGTGTAAGGGCATGTGTAGCACTTGTTCCGCTTACAAGGATAAGTGCCAGGAGGGAGATCAGTGGGGAGGGATGGGGGGGGATGAATGGACAAGGGAGTCGTGTAGGAAGCGATCCCTGTGGAAAGCGGGGGGGGGGGGGGAGGGAAAGATGTGCTTAGTGGTGGGATCCTATTGGCCATATGATTTTTTTAATATGGCAAAAATGTCACATTTGTTAATGTATTTTCAATAAGTGATCATATTTTTTTATCAATAGGTGGAGGAAAGATTGATTCACCCACTTGAGATAGGAGAGAGTCACCTCTTATACATTGATGAAGTCGGAAAAGAGACCATGACTGTGACATTGATTGACAGCAATCACTGTCCTGGCTCTGTCATGTTCCTGTTTGATGGCTATTTTGGCACCATTCTGTACACAGGTATGCAGATAGGCTTACTTTCCTGCCAGTCCTGTTGCAGGATATTGACCCAAAATGTCAACCATCCCTTTGCCTCCACAGGTGCTGCTTGACCTGGTCTTTTTCAGCAGTTTTTGCTCCAGATCCCAGTATCTGCATTCTCACCCCCTTTAATATGACACCTCAAGTCATCACTGGTACAGTCAATTGGTTGTAGAACTCTCAGAATTAGTTAAATGGGGATCACCTCCACATCTCCAAGTGGAGAGTCAAGGTGTTTCAATTGATTGTAGTAAAAATACACCTGTATCTGGAAGGTCGAACTGCTGGTGAGTCAGTATCCTGGCAAAAACTACACCATGAGGACAAAAGAACACACCAGGCAACTCTACAAAAAAGTTATTTTGAAAGTCGGGCAAGATACATAAAAGTTGCTGGTGAACGCAGCAGGCCAGGCAGCATCTCTAGGAAGAGGTACAGTCAACATTTCGGGCTGAGACCCTTCGTCAGGACTATCTGAAAGAAGAGCTAGTAAGAGATTTGGAAGTGGGAGGGGGAGATCAAAAACGATAGGAGAAGACAGGTAGGGGAGGGATGGAGCCAAGAGCTGGACAGTTGATTGGCAAAAGGGATATGAGAGGATCATGGGACAGGAGGCCTAGGGAGAAAGAAAAAGGGGAGGGGGGAAGCCCAGAGGATGGGCAAGGGGTATAGTGAGAGGGACAAAGGGAGAAAAAGGAGAGAGAGAAAAAGAAAGTGTGTATATAAATAAATAACGGATGGGGTACGAGGGGGAGGTGGGGCATTAGTGGAAGTTTGAGAAGTCAATGTTCATGCTGTCAGGTTGGAGGCTACCCAGCCGGAATATAAGGTGTTGTTCCTCCAACCTGAGTGTGGCTTCATCTTGACAGTAGGGGAGGCCGTGGATAGACATATCAGAATGGGAATGGGATGTGGAATTAAAATGTGTGGCCACAGGGAGATCCTGCTTTCTCTGACGGGCAGAGCGTAGGTGTTCAGCGAAATGGTCTCCCAGTCTGCATTGGGTCTTGCCAATATATAGAAGGCTGCGTCGGGAGCACCGGACGCAGTGTATCACCCCAGCTGACTCACAGGTGAAGTGTGGCCTCACCTGGAAGGACTGTCTGGGGCCCTGAATGGTGGTGAGGGAGGAAGTGTAAGGGCATGTGTAGCACTTGTTCTGCTTACAAGGATAAGTGCCAGGAGGGAGATCAGTGGGGAGGGATGGGGGGGATGAATGGACAAGGGAGTCGCGTAGGGAGCGATCCCTGTGGAAAGTGGGGGGGGGGCGAGGGAAAGACGTGCTTAGTGGTGGGATCCCGTTGGAGGTGGCGGAAGTTATGGAGAATTATATGTTGGACCCAGAGGCTGGTAGGGTGGTAGGTGAGGGCAAGGGGAACCCTATTCCTAGTGGGGTGGCGGGAGGATGGAGTGAGAACAGATGTGCGTGAAATGGGGGAGATGCGTTTGAGAGCAGAGTTGATAGTGGAGGAAAGGAAGCCCCTTTCTTTAAAAAAGGAGGACATTCCTTTGTCCTGGAATGAAAAGCCTCATCCTGAGAGCAGATACGGCGGAGATGGAGGAATTGTGAGAAGGGGATGGCAATCTTGCAAGAGACAGGGTGAGAAGCGGAATAGTTCAGATAGCTGTGAGAGTCAGTAGGCTTATAGTAGACATCAGAGATAGAGACAGAAAGATCTAGAAAGGGGAGGGAGGTGACAGAAATGGACCAGGTAAACTTGATGGCAGGGTGAAAATTGGATGCAAAGTTAATGAAGTCAACGAGCTCAGCATGCATGCGGGAAGCAGCACCAATGCAGTCGTCGATGTAGCGAAGGAAAAGTGGGGGACAGATACCAGTATAGGTTTGGAACATAGATTGTTCCACAAAGCCAACAAAAAGGCAGGCATACAACAGGAATTCTGCAGATGCTGGAAATTCAAGCAACACACATAAAAGTTGCTGGTGAATGCAGCAGGCCAGGCAGCATCTCTAGGAAGAGGTGCAGTCGACGTTTCAGGCTGAGACCCTTCGTCAGGACTAACTCAGGCATAGCTGGGACCCATACGGGTGCCCATGGCTACACCTTTATTTTGGAGGAAGTGGGAGGGGCCATAGGAGAAATTATTAAGAGTAAGGACTAAGTCTGCTAGGCGGAGCAGAGTGGTGGTAGTCTTTCTCCCTAGGCCTCCTGTCCCATGATCCTCTCCTATCCCTTTTGCCAATCGACTGGCCAGCTCTTGGCTCCATCCCTCCCCCTCCTGTCTTCCATCATTTTGGATCTCCCCCTTCCCCTCCCTCTTTCAAATCTTACTAGCTCTTCTTTCAGTTAGTCCTGACGAAGGGTCTTGGCCCGAAACGTCGACTGTACCTCTTCCTAGAGATGCTCCCTGGCCTGCTGCGTTCACCAGCGACTTTTATGTGTGTTGCTTGAAACCCCAGCATCTGCAGATTTCCTTGTGTTTGCGTTTGAAATTCGGGAGATGGATACAAGAAAATCTCCCCGTCACTGAATATCCCTTGGAGTATAGTTCAGTCAATCATCAAGAAATCAAAAGAATATGGCACAGCTCTAAATCTGCCTAGAGCAAGCGGTCCTCAAAAACTGAGTGACCATACAAGAAGGGGACTGGTGAGGGAGGGCATGGAGAGACCTATGACAGCTCTGGAGGAGTTATAAACTTCAGTGGCTGACATGGGAGAGACTGTGCATACAACAGCTGTTGCCCAGGTGCTTCACCAATCACAGCTTTATGGGAGAGTGGCAAAGAGAAGCCACTGTTGGGGGGGAAAAAAGCGGGTGTGAGATCTTGGCTAGAGTTTGCCAGAAGGCATGCGGGAGACTCTAATCAAATAGAAGAAGGTTCTGTGAAAATGAACAACCTCACACTTATCTGGGTTGAACTCCATCTGCCACTTCTCAGCCCAGTTTTGCATGCTATCGTTGTCCCGCTGCAACCTCTGACAGCCCTCCACACTATCCACAACACCCCCAACCTTGATCTCATCAGCAAATTCACTAACCCATCCCTCCACTTCTTCATCCAGGTCATTTATAAAAATCACAGAGTAAGGGTCCAGAACAGATCCCTGAGGCACACCACTGGTCACCGACCTCCATGCAGAATATGACCTGTTATTGAGGTTGATAGACGTGTATTCATATTCATGCAGTATTTCTCACCTAATATCTTTTTCTTGTCACTATTGCCACATATATGTCACTATTATCTTGTGGGCATACTCTAAATATGTAGAATAATAACCATAATAGAATCAATGGAAGACTCTCCAACTAGGGTGTTCTACCAGACAGCGGAGGACAACAAACTGTGCAAATACATAAAGAAATAATAATACATAAATAAGCAATAAATATTGAGAACATGAGATGAAGAGTCCTTGAATATAAGTCCGTAGGTAGTGGGAACATTTCAATGATGTGGCAAGTGAGTTTGAGTGAAGTTAGCTCCTTTGGTTCAAGAACTCCTCCCGAAGGAGTTTGGCCCAAAATGTTGACTGTACATGTTTCCATAGATGCTGCCTGGCCTGCTGAGTTCCTCTAGAATTTTGTGTATGTTACTTTGGTTCAAGCACCTGATGGTTGAGGGGCAGTAACAGGTTTTGAACCTGGTGGTGTGAGTCCTGAGGCTCCTGTATCGCTTTCCTGATGGCAGCAGTGAGAAAGGAGCCTGTCCTGGTTGGTGGGGTCCCTGATGATGGATGCTGCTTTCCTGCAACAGCATTTCCGGTAGATGTGCTCAATGATTGGGAGAGCTTTAACCGTGATGTCACCATCCATGATGCACTGATAGGCTTCCTAAAACAAAGTGTCCAAACCAGGACACACATTTCTGACTATGACATACAGAATAATTTATAAATTTAATGGGACTTTTAAAATTATCCACAGAAAAATCTGTTAAGTTGTATTAACTTTAAAACAAAGTGTGGGTAAAAATTTTTTTTAAAAATGAGGCTGTGATAATTGGTTTACGTAACAGTATCTTGATGAATTTTCTTTTAGCAGATTTCCGTTACACACCCACCATGTTCTGCAATTCTCCATTGAGCACAGAGAAGAGAATAGATATTCTATACCTGGACAATACAAACTGTGATCCTGAGTGTGTGGTGCCTTCCCGTGAAGAGGCTACTGAACAGATCAAAGAAATAATCAACACTCACCCAGAACACGACGTTGTAATTGGTAAGAAATGAAAAAGTCTTTGTTTTCCTAATGCCTGCCTTCATTTTTATGAAGCAAATACACGCTGTCCCATCCCTATTCACCAAAGGTCCTCATTTTTATCATGCATTTTGGCATGTGGAGTGTGTGTTTCCAAATAATTGATGCTACACAGCCAGGCCAGCCTAATCTGATTTTAACTTCATCCTGAGCATTTTGGCACTGTCAAGGGCCCTGTTTTTTTAAAAAAAAAAAAAATTGCTAGTAAAGTCCAGAACTTGGATGGCTGTGACTACTTGTAGTCCAGGTATAAATGTGAATCATCCCCTTCGCTGAGAGGAGAGGTAATGGGAGAACTTGAATGGGGGTTGGGGGGGGGGTGGGAGGGAATCACTTAGATGCTTGATATTGATTTCTGAATGAAAGCATTGGTTTCTCTGTTGGTATTACCCTGTCATTATGGAGGATATAATTCAGAATTGAAGCTTGGCCGCATTTGGTGGGACTTGGATTTGCAAGTAAGAAGTCATTCTAGTTTAGTATTGAGAAAGAAATGTAATGCTTGTTAACTTATCCTGTTTGAAAGGGTGCCCAGACTGAAAATGAGGAACAAAGATGACAGATTACAACTTTATGAAGGAATTCTCATCAGTGCTACGCTCTAATTGTCCAATATATTTCAATATAATATGAAGCAATAAGGAAGGTTCCTTCCGACTTTCAATAACTGTTACAAGGAATTACCTGTGTAGGTTGCCGGGTGAGAAATGAAAAAGCTTGACTACTTTGCTACTGCAGTGAATAGCCAATGAATATTGACCATCGGTGTGAGCTATGGAAAGCCATCGTTTCATTGTCATGTCTTCTTTCAGTTCAAAGTTCAAAGTGAATTTAATATCGAAGCACATATATGCCACCATGTACAACCCTGAGATTCATTTTTTTGTGGGCCTTCACAGTAAATACAAAGAAACACAACAGAATGAATGAAAAACCACACACAACAGAGACAATCAACCAATGTGCGAAAGACAACAAACTGCAAATACAAAATAAAAAGAAAACTATCAGTAATAAATCGGCAATAATTTGAGTTGTAGAGTCCATAGAGTGTAGAATCATTTAGGTTATTGCCTTATGAAGATGGACACATACTGACGGAAAACAGGTTATGTTAGGTTGTAATTGGCTCTCTGTGAAGGTTTCATAGTTCCAGCATTTGGGCTACTGTTGCTCCCAACAATTAATTTGCTCAATAGAAGAAAACAGACAATAATTTAACAGTAATTTATTATAAATTTATCGTTCTGTGCTTTGGGAACATCTGGAAAAAGTCATGAGTTGTATCAAGACTTTGTGGAAGTATTTTTTGATTACACATGGTGGCAGGACTTCTGCTAATGGATCAGAAGTCATTTCGAGTCCCATGCCAATATATAAATATAGATTCTAGATGTTAAACAAAGGCCAAGTGAACACGGCATTCATTTACCATGCTGCTTAACCAATACTCCCAAAAGCATGATCTGGTTCTTGTCACATTAAAGATGCACCATTAGTATTTTCCAGATGTCCTCGAGCAGCTCTCAAATCAATGCCATTTTATTGAAGGGAAATTACTTTTAGAAAGGGTTGCAGTCGCTACAGACCGTGATCGGGTAATTGTCAGAACGCAGTCGCAACAGACATCTGGTAATTGTCAGAATGCAGTCGCTGCAGACAGTGATCTGGTAATTGTCACAATGCAGTCGCTGCAGACAGTGATCTGGTAATTGTCACAATGCAGTCGCGACAGACGGTGATCTGGTAATTGTCACAATGCAGTCGCTGCAGACAGTGATCTGGTAATTGTCACAATGCAGCCGCTACAGACGGTGATCTGGTAATTGTCACAATGCAGTCGCGACAGACGGTGATCTGGTAATTGTCACAATGCAGTCGCTGCAGACAGTGATCTGGTAATTGTCACAATGCAGCCGCTACAGACGGTGATCTGGTAATTGTCAGAACGCAGTCAGTCCAGACAGTGATCTGGTAATTGTCACAATGCAGTCGCTGCAGACAGTGATCTGGTAATTGTCACAATGCAGCCGCTACAGACGGTGATCTGGTAATTGTCACAATGCAGTCGCGACAGACGGTGATCTGGTAATTGTCACAATGCAGTCGCTGCAGACAGTGATCTGGTAATTGTCACAATGCAGCCGCTACAGACGGTGATCTGGTAATTGTCAGAACGCAGTCAGTCCAGACAGTGATCTGGTAATTGTCACAATGCAGTCGCTGCAGACAGTGATCTGGTAATTGTCACAATGCAGCCGCTACAGACGGTGATCTGGTAATTGTCAGAACGCAGTCAGTCCAGACAGTGATCTGGTAATTGTCACAATGCAGTCGCTGCAGACAGTGATCTGGTAATTGTCACAATGCAGCCGCTACAGACGGTGATCTGGTAATTGTCACAATGCAGTCGCGACA
The DNA here is from genome assembly GCF_030028105.1 of Mobula birostris. Taxonomy (NCBI): domain Eukaryota; kingdom Metazoa; phylum Chordata; class Chondrichthyes; order Myliobatiformes; family Myliobatidae; genus Mobula; species Mobula birostris. Next base: position 126,162,727 of record NC_092372.1, on the reverse strand, counting down.
GACGGTGATCTGGTAATTGTCACAATGCAGTCGCTGCAGACAGTGATCTGGTAATTGTCAGAATGCAGTCGCACAATGCAGTCGCTACAGACAGTGATCGGGTAACTGTCAGCATGCGGCGATTGGGTCACCGTCCGGTTGCGGTTGCGGCTGACGGCCACCGTCAGAATGTGGTCGCCGCAGACGGTGATTGGGTAATTGTCACGTTGTGGTCGCCACAGACGGCGATCGGGTAATTGTCACGTCGCAGTCGCCGCAGTTGATGATCGAGTAATTGTCAGAATGCGGTTGCCGCAGATGGCGATCGGGTCACTGTCCGGTTGCGGTCGCGGCAGGCGGCGATCGGGTCACCATCCGGTTGCAGTCGCCGCAGTCAGCGATCGGGTAATTGTCACGTTGCAGTCTCCACAGACGGTGATCGGGTAATTGTCACGTTGCTGCTTGCAGCTACTACACTCCCTTCCTTTCAACAGTCATTACTCTTAAAAAATGGTGTTGATTGAAAGGCACTCGAGGACATCTGAAAAATACCAGTGATGCTATATTATAGCATAATTCATTTTACTCAAGTTTTATTGTCTTTCTTCCTTTTATTGCTTTTATCTTCTGAAAGTGTAAAAAATGTTTGAGTAGATTCGGCCTGAAATGTTTCTTCCTATAATTACAGGTCTATATAACTTGGGCAAAGAATCCTTGTTAATAGAGCTGGCTCTGGCATTCAAAACCTGGATTGTGGTGAGTCCCCGCAGACTTCAGATGTTTCAGCTGCTGAGACTGAGCAATGTGTTCACTTCAGAGATTGGGGCTGGAAGAATCCGTGTGGTGGATCAGAACGAAATTAACCGATTTAGTATGGTTCGGTGGAATCAGACGTGCCCTACGATTGCCATTATCCCAACAAGCCGCAGAATAAAACTCGCACACAGAGACATTCATGTGATTCCCTATTCGGATCATTCCTCCTTTCAGGAGCTGCAGGAGTTTGTGGCCAGACTGAAGCCCTGTTCCATTATGCCTATAGTGAAAGGAACGGCATGCCACGTATACTTCTCCCAGTGTCTTAGCACAAGTGATGAGTTGAAGCCAATCCAAGTTCCGGAAACAGTAGAAAGATGCATGAAAAAGAATTCGAAACATAATGAGGCGCTGCCTCATCGGTTTTTAAAATCAAGACCTCTGGATGTTCCTCGGGGTGTAGTGTTTGAGTCACCAGAGGAAGGACTGCATGACTGCGATGGAGCTGATGATCTCTGTACAGAGGAGCTGAGTTGGTGCTATGCTAGTCTGAAATCTTTTGATGCTGTTGTTGAACAATATTTTAAGAGGAGGAATAAGCGAAATGTGAGAAACATGTTTGATTAGATGAGAACAGCTGCATTGCAGAGACAACAGATTTGAAATGTTTATTTTACCAGCAATCACTTTATGAAAGTGCAATTATTTCTCATTCTCTATACCCTATGAATTTTGGGGAACCTTCCAAGGGCTTGTTAAATAAAACTGGTTAAAGTTTTAGTAATGTGTCAGCAGTAGCAGTCCTGTTTTTGAAAGCTGGCAAAGTGTCAAGAAAGTTTGAAACTTTCCACTTTTTTTTTATGTATTCTTGGTGAACTTAATTCATTCTCAGTTTTAACAGTGCTCTGGTAAATGTGCCCTCTATTGTCCAATTTCATTTTATCTGGGGGTGTAATTTCTCAAGGTAGAGATGTGTTTAAAGGTATAAGTACGCGTAATGAAGCCTATTGTGTTACGTCTATGTCATTATTTCAAAGTTCAAAGTAAATTTATTATCAAAGTACATATGTGTCACAATATATAATTCTGAGATTCATTTTCTTGCAGGCATACCCAATAAATCTATAATAGAATGGTAACCATAACAAAATCAATAGGGACCGCACCAACTTGTGCTCTCAACCAGTTCGCAAAAGACACAAACTGTTTAAATACAAAATGAAAGTAATATTAATAAATAAATAAGCAATAAATATTGAGAACATGCGATGAAGAAGCCCTGATAGAGTGAGGTTATCCCCTCTAGTTTCCCTTAGAGTACCAACACGTGCCACGTACATTGGAGAACCAGCATAGAGTTTCTCATTACCGATTGTCTGGCCAGGTGATTTTAAACAACATTCAAAGGGAGTGCTGTTGTAGTGTGTTCACTGATCTTTACCTTCCTGAGGCCAGGGGGCATCTGTCAGACACCTTGTCATACCTATCCCTTGAAGAGGACCCCACCCTCAACCATCAGAAAACTGTTTCCAACACCACTTCTGACCTCCAACTCTGGAGAACCCCCATCCACTGCCACCAAACTTGTAATTCCATTGCCCCGCACTGCTCGCTTCTACCCCCTACCCATGATCCACAAACCTGACTGTCCAGGTAGGCCCACTGTACCTACCTGCTCCTGCCGCACTGAACTTGTGTCCTTATACCTCGATTCTATTCTGCCCCCCCCCCCTCGGTTCAGCCCCTTCCCACCTACATACATGACATTTCACATGCTCTTGACCTCCTTAGTACCTTTCAATTCCGTGGTCTGGCCACCTCATTTTCACCATGGATATTCAGTCCCTATATACCTCTTTCCCCCATAAATAAGGCCAAAAACCTTTCTGCTTCTTTCTTAACAAAAGAACCAACACTGCCCTCTTCCACCAGGCATAACTGCTCCTCACCGTCAACAATTATTCCTTTGGCTTTTCCCACGTTCTGAGGACTCAAAGGGTAGTTATGGACATCTGATGGGCCCCACTATGCTTGCCTTCTTGTTGGCTGTGCAGAACAGTCCATGTTCCAAGCCTTCCCTGGTAATACTGCCCAATTCTTCTTCCGCTACATTGACTACTTCAATGGTGCTGCTTCATGTACCCATGCTGAGCTCGTCAATTTGATCAATTTTGCCTCTAACTTCCAACCTGCTCTTAAATTCACTTGGTCCTCTGCCAACTCTCTCCCCTTGGTCAGTCTCTGTGTCTCCATCTCTGGAGACAAACTGTTAATCAATATCTTTTATAAACCTACAATTCCCACAGTTATCTTGACTATGCTGCTTCCTACCCTATCTCCTGTAAAAAATGTTATTCCCTTCTCTCAGATCCTTCATCACCAGCTCATCTGCTTCCAAGATGCAGCATTCATCTCCAGGACTTCAGAGTTTCCCTTCTTCAAAGAACGGAGTTTTCATTCCTGCTGTCACCTGCATCTCCTTTACTCTCAGTACAGGAGCCCCTCAGGGCTGTGTACTAAGCCCCCTCCTTTACTCCCTGTATACCCATGACTGTGTCACCACCCACAGCTCTAATCTGCTAATTAAATTTGCTCACGACACTACACTGATTGGCCTTTTCTCAAACAATAATGAGGTGGCCTACAGGGAAGAAGTCATCTCTCTGACACAGTGGTGTCAAGAAAACAACCTCTCCCTCAATGTCACAAAAACAAAGGAGCTCGATTACAGGAGGAGCTAGGCTAACCCCTATTGACATCACTGGATCTGGGGTTCCCTCGGTATCCACATCACCGAGAACATCGCGTGGTCTGTACACACCAGCTGTGTGGTGAAAAAGGCACAACAGCGTCTCTTTTACCTTGGACGGTTGAGGAAGTTTGGTATGGGCCCCCAAATCCTAAGAACTTTCTACAGAGACACAATTGAGAGCATCCTGACTGGCTGCATCACGGCCTGGTATGGAAACTGTACCTCCCTTAATCACAGGACTCTGCAGAGAGTGGTGCAGACAGCCCAACGTATCTGTAGTTGTGAACTTCCCATGATTTTGGACATTTACAAAGACAGGTGTGTAAAAAGGGCCTGTGGGATCATTGGGGACCCGAGTCACCCCAACCACAATCTATTCCAACTGCTACCATCTGGAAAGTGGTACCACAGCATAAAAGCCAGGATCAACGGGCTCCAGGATAGCTTCTTCCACCAGGCCATCAGACTGATTAACTCACGCTGATTTGAGTGTATTCTATGTTACACTGACTGTTCTATTTATTATAAATTACTATGATTGCACATTGCGGATTTAGATGGAGACAGAACATAAAGATTTTTACTCCTCATGACTGTGAAGGATGTTAGAAGTAAAGCCAATTCAATACTCTCCTTACCTATCACCCCATGAGCATCTGCATCCAACACATTATTCTTCACAACTTCAGACATTTCCAAAGGGATCCAACCACCAAAGATATCTTTACCAACCCCCTCCCACTTGCTTTCTGTAGCGATCGGTCCCTTGTCTGCTTGTCCCTCACCCACTAATCTCTATCCCGGCACTTATCCCTGCAAGCAGCCCAAGAATTATACCTGGCTGTTCACCTCCTCCCTCACGTCCATTCAGAGCCCTAAACTGTACCTCCAGGTGAGGCAACACTTCACCTGTGAAACTCCTGAAGTTGTCTGTTGCATTCAGTGCTCCTGTTGTGGCCTCCTTTACAATGATAAGACGAATCCTAAATTGGGGCACCACTGTCGAGCACCTCCACTCCATCTGTCAAAAGCAGAACTTCCCGATAGCCGAATAGTTTAATTCTGATTCCCATTCCCATTCCGATATGTCAGTCCATGGCTCCCCTTGTACCTCAGGGTGGAGAAGCAACATCTTCCATCTGGGCAGCCTCAAACCTGATGGCATGAATATTGATTTCTCCTTCCAGCAAATCTTCCCCTCCTCTTTCATTCCCCACTCTGGCTTGTTACCTCTTTTTCACCTGCTTATCACTTCCCTCTGGGGACCCCTCTTCCTCTCCTTTCCCCTATGGACCACTTTTCTCTCCTATCAGATTCATTCCTCCCCAACCCTTGACCTTTCCCTCCACATGGCTTCACCTATCCTCTTCCAGCTATTCTCCTTACTCTTCCCCACCTTTTTATTCTCATGTCTTCCCCCTTCCTTTTCAGTCCTGCAGAAGGGTCTCAGCCCAAAACGTCGACTGTACCTCTTCCTAGAGATGCTGCCTGGCCTGCTGCGTTCACCAGCAACTTTGATGTGTGTTGCTTGAATTTCCAGCATCTGCAGAATTCCTGTTGTCTGCTGAGTTCCTCTATCATTTTGTGTGTGTTGCTTTGGATTTCCAGCGTCTGCAGAATTTCTCGTGATCAACATTTTTAGAAAATGCTGAATGTTGCTTTTGCTCCTGTAACCTCTTCACTGGGCTGATATGCAAACTCAGCTCGTTAGCCGGCTCTGCTAACAGCCATGTGACTCAGCGATGAGAAGGCCACCTTTCATAAACAATAAACGTCTAGGGTCATCATGACCTCAGTCAACCAAACGGGAACATCGTAATGTTCCCATTAAAGAAACCTCGATTTGAGCAAATGCTGTGTGAATACTGCCCATACACAATTATTGGTGAAATGACAGATTGTACACCACATAAAATTATAAAGAAAATATATTTCCAAATTTCAGCTTCATAGAAGTCATTAAAAGAAAATGAAAAAAATAAAAGGGCCCATTACAATTAAACCAGTCTAAATGTGCACATGACCATTGGAGCTCATCTTTTCCAAAGCTGGGTATAACCATTATGGCGCCGAACCCATGGACTGTGTGAAGGCACTTACCACAGTCCGAAGTCTGTTGCGAACAATCAATCAATATCTCTATATCTATCTATCTATCACACACACACACACACACACACACACACACACACTCACTCACTCACTCTCTGTCACTCGTATTGATCCTCTTGGAGCCATTCAACCACACAAAGCACTTCTTGGAACGGGGTCTCTCCTTCCCACAGCATTCCCTTCTATCGCACTCTGCAACTCCTGCCAAAAAGATCCAAACCAGACCACTGTCTGTCACAAATCTCTCTCCACCCCGCTCTCTCCAGAACTTCCTCCAGATCCCACCAAACTGGTTGGCTGACACAACATTCCTAAGTTGTAACAGCAGGGCTTCTTATGAAGTAGAATCTTAACCAGTATTTTACAATTTAAACTGGGTTTCTTAACTCTTGCTACCACTATTAAGCAAATTGAGTTTTCAAATCATTACCCAAAAATGTTGAAAACCAGAAAAATACTGCAGATGCTGGATATCTGGAAAAAACCCCAGAAAATACTGGAAATAGCAGGTTAGGCAGCATCTGTGGAACGAGAAATAATTTGTTTTAGGTCAAACACCCTTGATTAAAACCAGAAAAGTGAGTTGCTTTTAATATACAAATAGTTGAGAGAAAGGGTGGTTGAACAGCCATATGGAAACGAACTGCAAATGTAACAGATCTTAATTTAATCAATCCTAATCCAAGTATTTGTGCAAGGGAGATCAGGTGGAATAATAAAATTTCCAGGGAGATATCTTTTAGATACAATGGTAAAACTGAGCAAGTGTTTGTCAGTGGAGGATTATGGGGAACTGGCACAAGAGTTGAGGCCAGCCAAGGTCAGGCATGGTCGTAGAGAATGGTGGGGTAGGTCTGAGTGACCTAGTGTACTATTCCTCCTATTCTCTTGTGTACTTTGTCTCACCAGTCTTGGTGTGCTCTATTATAGAACATTGAACAGTACAGTACAGGCCCTTCAGCCCAGAATATTGTGCTAACCTTTTAACCTACTCCAAGATCAATCTCTGTCCTCTGTATAAAATTATCTTCCCATATACTTGGCCAACTACCCCATATGGTCATGTCACATTTGCCAAGTCCCATATGAAGAAATATATCAATAATATTTACAGTACATGTTGAGGAACCAACATTAGTCTAAATACAGTGATTAGTTTCCAGGAAAGGATGCATCTTCTTACAGTGAGTAGTCCTTGTTTACATAGCTGCATCACGTGACTTCAATGCAGATTTATACTCATAGAGCACTACAGCCCATTTAGTTCATATCAAGTTGTTATTCTGCCCACTCCCATCAGTCTGCACGCAGACTATAGCCCTCCATGGCCTTCCCATCGATGTGCCTATCCAAACGTCTATTACATGTTCCAATCAAAGTCACATCCACCACTTCCACTGAAAGCCTGCACCACTCTCTGAGAGAAATTGTTCCCCTTAAATATTTCATCTTTCATCTTAACTGATGACCTCTAGTTCTAGTCCTAGTCTCACCCAGCCTCAGTGGAAAAAGCCTGCTTGTATTTACCCTATCCATATCCCTCAGAATTGACTACACCTCTATCAAACCTCCCCTGATTTTCCTGTACAAAGGATAAAGTACCAACCTATTCAAGCTTGCCCGATAACTCTGATTCTCAAGTCTCTGCAATATCCTTGCAAACTTTCTCTCTACTTTTTCAATGTTATTGATATCTTTCCTGTAGGTAGGAGACCACAGCTACACACAATACTCCAAATCTGACCTCAACAACATCCTATACTACTTTGACATAACATTTCAACTCCTGTACTCAATACTCTAATTTATGAAGGCTAATGTGCCAAAAGCTCTCTATACAACCCTATTTACCTGTGACGCCACTTTCAAGGAATTATGGATCTGTATTTCCATACCCCTTTGTTCTACTGCTCACATCAGTGACCTATGGCTCACTGTGTAAGACCTACCCAGGTTTGTTTTTCCAAAGTGTAACACCTCACACTTGCCTGCATTAATTTCCTTTTACCATTTTTCAGCCTATTTTTCTAGCTGGTCCAGATCCTGCCGCAGGGTAGCAGACACCAACAGAATCGACAAACTTATTCGTAAGGCCAGTGACGTTGTGGGGATGGAACTGGACTCTCTGACAGTGGTATCTGAAAAGAGGATGCTGTCTAAGTTGCATGCCATCTTGGTCAATGTCTCCCATCCACTATATAATGTACTGGCTGGGCACAGGAGTATATTCAGCCAGAGACTCATTGCACCGAGATGCAGCACAGAGCGTCATAGGATATCATTCCTGCCTGTGGCCATCAAACTTTACAACTCCTCCCTTGGAGGGTCAGACACCCTGTGCCTATAGGCTGGTCCTGGACTTATTTCATAATTTACTGGCATAATTTACATATTACTATTTAAATATTTATGGTTCTATGACTATTTATTATCTATGGTGCAACTGTAATGAAAACCAATTTCCCCCTGGGATCAATAAAGTATGACTGTGACTAATCTTTGATAACATTCCTTGCTGTCCACTATATCTCGATGTCATCTGCAAATTTGCTGATCCAATTGACCAATTATCCAAATCATTGATATAGGTTACAAACAACAAAGGACCCAGCATCGGTCCCTGTGGCACTCCACTCAGAGAAGTAACCATCTACTACCGCACCCTAGTTTCTTCCACAAAGCCAAAGTTGAATATTCTTCTTCATGCCAAGAAATTGAGCCTTCTTGATCAGCATCCCATGTGGGACTTTGTCAAAGGCCATGTAGACAAAATGTGTACTCTATGTCCTTCATCATCTTTCCAGGTAACCTCCTCAAATGGAATATCTTCCAATAATTTATCCACAACTGACTCCAACCTCACTGCCTATAATTTCCCAGCTTACATTTACAACCTTTCTTAAACAACGTTAAACATCTGACAGTCACCCGTCACCTCACCTTTGGTAAAGAGATTTAAAATACCTCTCCCAGGGCCCTGCACTAGCTTCCCACAAAGTTTGCTTTTAAATATCAATAAAAAACTTTGTGTGATCGTGCAATGCATTGTAAATATTTAATGGAAGCATTTTGAAGCTGGTACTTGCTTTTTATCATTACAATTCACCACTAGATAGATCTTTCTTTCATCTTCCCTTCCAAATACATTCCAAAATGACCTACCCCCTGCAAATCTTGGTCTATTTTTTTGCTGTGCACTCACTACTCCCCTTCTCATGGCATTTCCTCATTCCACACCTGACCCTTTCCGGTGAAGCAGGCACTTGATAACCAATTGGAGTCTAGTTTTGGTCATTGCTGAGACAGGCTGCCCAGTCACATTGCCACTGCTGTGGCTCTAGGCTTCCAACTGGAAAAGGAAGCACAACTTCCCTTATCTACTTTTGTCTTAACTACTGCTGGCAGAATCATTTCGCTTTTAGGAAAGTGGCTGCTGAAAACGCATGACCGAAGCAGTTTTTTCTCTCTTGCTTGTCATGCCACAATATCATATTAACCCTTACAACGATACAAAGAGAACTACAGGAGTGAGATTTGTTGGACCCAGGATAGATGCTCTGAGATACTGACACCCAGAGTTTGAAGCTTTTCGATCTCTCCACTGCTGGCCCCTTACTGAGGATTGGTGTGCATTCTGACTTCCCGTTCCTGAAGTTCACAGTCAAGAGACAGCTGACAGAACAAGTGCCGCTGGTCAGGATGAACACGGATGCTGAAGGCTCATTTCAGTGCAGAATAACCCCAAGAGACTGAAGGAACAGTTGATCCCCAATCTCAATCAGGAAGAATCACATCCTCGCCCACTTCCCAGCGGCTTCAACCACAGTCTGGTATATCACCAGGTGTAGCCTCTTCTACTTTATCCCCTACTCCTATCTGTGCTTAGCCACGTGAAACACCCTTTCAGATTTGGTCTATCTCCCCTTCAGCCTCCCTCCTCCTCTCCCCCTCTTCCTTTCTCTATCCCCCTTCCCTCTCCTTTTCTCCACCCTCTCCCCTACTCCCTCTGTGCCTCTCTTCACCCTCAACCCCTCTCTCTTCACCACTCTCAATCCCCTCTGTCTATCCACTTCCCTTTCCCTCTTCCCCTCTCCCTATCTCTCTCCCTCCCTTGCCCTCCTCCTCTCCCCTCTCCCTTCCCCCTCTCCCCTACATGTCTCCATCTACCCTCTCTACACCTCTCCCCCTCCCTTTTTCTCCTCTCCAGTTCTCCATCTTCCCCTGTTCCTATTCCTGTCTCCCTTTTCCACTCTCTCTGCCTCTCGTCCACTATCTCCTCTCCACACCCCCTCTCCTCTCCCTTTCCTCCTTCTCCCCAACCTTATCCTCTCTCCCTCTCCCCTTCCCTACCCCTCTCTCCCACTCCCTCCCCCTCTCCTCCTCTACTCCTCTCTCCTGCTCCCTCCCTTTCCTCCTCTTGCTCAATCCCCCTTTTTCCCTCAATGCACTCCTTCTCTCTCTTGCCCTCCCTCCCTCCTCTTCCTCTTGCTTGATCCCACATCCCTCCCTCTTTCTCCCCTTGTTATATTTTTCTCTCCACACCAATTTACACAATTGAGCTACCTCTTTGAAATTCTAATGTCGATGTGTTACTTGCCAATTTGCAATTTATTCCCCTTCCCAATCTTTTCTAAACACCATGTATCCAAGAATGTTAAGTATTCATCTCTGTCCATGTCGAGCACAGTTCTCTTCACTTGGAGCCTGTGCTGTCATCATCTATGACTATTTATGCCTACAGTACACCAAGTTTTGCCTTTATACATAGAGATTCTAAGTGTCTTTTTGCCTTCCTCTATATTACTTTGTTCCATCCCTTGACTTGGTTTACTTGGTAATAAATCTGGTGCACAAGTTAGTTTTATTATATAGATGGTCAGTTAAATGGTTGCAAGTAGCACAGACGGAATGAGATTGCCTAACACGTATCTCCAGAATCTACATATCTGCTGCAGTTTCTCTATCCTCAAAATCGCACCAAATGGATTGATATGAAAAGAATGCAGGATTACTGCTGTCTGCAAATGAATATTCCACTGCCCATGCACTGGGTAAACTCAACATACTTTTTTTCTTGGAAGCCCATTTTGCTGATGACTACAGCTCTCCAAAATGAATGAAACATAGAAACATAGAAAATCTACAGCACAATACAGGCCCTTCGGCCCACAAAGCTGTGTCGAACATGTCCCTGTCTTAGAACTACCTAGCTTTACCCATAGCCCTCTATTTTTCTAAGCTCCATGTAGCCATCCATCCAGGAGACTCTTAAAAGACCCTATCATTTCCGCCTCCACCACTGCCACCGGCAGCCCATTCCACGCACTCACCACTCTCTGCGTAAAAAACTTACCCCTGACATCTCCTCTGTACCTACTTCCAAGCACCTTAAAACTGTGCCCTCTCACACTAGCCATTTCAGCCCTGGGGAAAAGCCTCTGACTATCCACAAGATCAATGCCTCTCATTATCTTATACACCTCTGTCAGGTCAAATCTCATCCTCCGTCACTCCAAGGAGAAAAGGCTCAGTTCAGTCAATCTATTTTCATAAGGCATGCTCCCCAATCCAGGCAATATCCTTGTAAATCTCCTCTGCACCCTTTCTATGGTTTCCACGTCCTTCCTGTAGTGAAGCGACCAGAACTGAGCACAGTACTCCAAGGGGGGGGGGGGGGGGTCTAACCAGGGTCCTATATAGCTGCAACAGTACCTCTCGGCTCTTAAACTCAATTGGACAGTTGATGAAGGCAATGCACCGTATGGTTTCTTAACCACAGAGTCAACCTGCGTAGCAGGTTTGAGTGTCCTATGGACTCAGATACCAAGATCCTCTGATCCTCCACAGAGTCTTATTACTAATGCTATATTCTGCCATCATATTTGACCTACCAAATTCAACCATACTTATCTGAGTTGAACTCCATCTGCCACTTCTCAGCCCAGTTTTGCATCTTAGCAATGTCGCGTTGTAACCTCTGACAGCTCTCCACACTATCCACAACACCCCTGACCATTGTGTCATCAGCAAATTTACTAACCCATCCCTCCACTTCCTAATCCAGGTCACTTATAAAAATCACAAAGAGTAGGGGTCCCCGTATAGATCCCTGAGGCACACCACTGGTCACCGGCGGTCTCCAACCACTCTTTGCCTTCTGTGGGCAAGCCAGTTCTGGATCCACAAAGCAATGTCTCCTTGGATTCCATGCTTCCTTACTTTCTCAATGAGCCTGGCATGGAGTACCTTATCAAATGCCTTGCTAAAATCCATATACACTACATCTACTGTTCTACCCTCATCAATGTGTTTAGTCACATCCTCAAAAAATTCAATCAGATTCGTAAGGCACGACCAGCCTTTGACAAAGCCATGCTGACTATTCCTAATCATATTATGCCTCTCCAAATGTTCATAAATCCTGCCCCTGAGGATCTTCTCCATCAACTTACCAACCACTGAATAAGACTCACTGGTCTATAATTTCCTGGGCTATCCCTGCTCCCTTTCTTGAATAAGGGAACAACATCTGCAAACCTCCAATCCTCCAGAACCTCTCCCATCCTCATTCATGATGCAAATATCATTGCCAGAGGCTCAGCAATCTCCTCCCTTGCTTCCCACAGTAGCCTGGGGTACATCCTGTCCAGTCCCGGTGACTTATCCAACTTGATGCTTTCCAAAACCTCCAGCACATCCTCTTCCTTAATCTCTACATGCTCAAGCTTTTCGGTCCACTGCAAGTCATCCCTGCAATTGCCAAGATCCTTTTCCATAGTGAATTAAGTACCTCCACTATTTCCTCCGGTTCCATGCACACTTTTCCACTGTCACACTTGATTGGTCCTATTCTCTCACATCTTATCCTCTTGCTCTTCACATACTTGTGGAATGCCTTGGGGTTTCCTTAATCCTGTTCGCCAAGGACTTCTCATGACCCCTTCTGACTCTCCTAATTTCATACTTAAGATCCTTCCTGCTCGCCTTATAATCTTCTAGATTCCTATCATTACCTCGTTTTTTGTACCTTTCATAAGCTCTTCTTTTCTTCTTGCTAGATTTACAACAGTCTTTGTACACCACAGTTCCTGAACCCTATCATCCTTTCCATATCCCATTGGAACGTACCTATGCAGAATGCAAATATCCCCTGAACATTTGCCACATTTCTTCCATACGTTTCCCAGAGAACATCTGTTTCCAATTTATGCTTCCAAGTTCCTGCCTGATAGCCTCATATTTCCCCTTACTCCAATTAAACATTTCCCTAACTTGTCTCTTCCTATCCCTCTCCATTGCTATGGTAAAGGAGATAGAATTGTGATCACTATCTCCAAAATGCTCTCCCACTGAGAGACCTGACACCTGATCAGGTCCATTTCCCAATACCAGATCAAGTACAGCCTCTCCTCTTGTAGGCTTATCAACATAGTGTGTCAAGAAACCTTCCTGAACACACCTAACAAACTCCACCCCATCTAAACCCCTCATTCTAGGGAGATGCCAATCAATATCTGGGAAATTAAAATCTCCCACCACAACAGCCCTGTTATTATTACACCTTTGCAGAATATCTTTCCCTATCTGCTCCTCAATGTCTCTGTTACTATTGGGTGGTCTATAAAAAATGCCCAGTAGAGTGATTGACCCCCTTCCTGTTCCTAACTTCCACCCACTGAGACTCCGTAGACAACCCTGCCATGACTTCTTCCTTTTCTGCAGCCGTGACACTATCTCTCATCAACAGTGCCACGCCCCCACCTCTTTTGCCTCCCTCCCTATCCTTTCTGAAACATCTAAAGCCTGGCACTTGAAGTAGCCATTCCTGCCCCTGCGTCATCCAAGTCTCTGGAATGGCCACGACATCATAGCTCCAAGTGCTGATCCACAATCTTATCTCATCCACTTTGTTCATAATACTCGTTGCACTAAAATAGACACATCTCAAACCATCAGTCCGAGTGCGTCCCTTCTCTATCACCTGCCTATCCTCCCTTTCGCACTGTCTCCAAGCTTTCTCCATTTGTGAGCCAACCTCCCTTTCCTCCGTCACTTCAATTCGGTTCCCACCCCCCAGCAATCCTAGTTTAAACTCTCCCCAATAGCCTTAGCAAACCTTCCCGCCAGGATATTGGTCCCCCGGTGTGAAAATTCACACCAGAGAAATTACTTCTGTCTTTTGCAAACATAATGCAACATAGAACAGTACAGCATAGAATAAGGCCCTTCAGCCCATAAGGAACCAGTTAAAAAGTAAATCAGAAATCCCCCAAAAACTAATCCCTCTTACCTACACAACTCCCTTATCCCACCATCTTCCTCTTATTCGTGTGCCTATCTAAATGTCTCTTAAAACCTCTAATAGATTTGCTTCTCCTAACATACCAGGCAGCACATTCCAGGCGTCCACCAATCTCTGAGTAAAATACTTACCCCTCACATTCTACCCCCTCTCACCTTCAGTGCATGTCATCTGGTATTAGACATTTGTTAATTCTTGACCCTGGAAACACCACAGCCTTTATTTATCAATACACCATACACAACCTGTCTGGCCCTTAGGGAAAGCCCCTGCCAAAACAAAAAGCTCAAGGTTGCTGTAACCTCTGTTGGAAGTTCTCCATGTAGTTGTAGTGCGATCACTCTAGTTAAGTGTGATGTTCTCCTCAGGGGTTGTCTATTGGTGGGTCCTTGAGTAGCTATAGAAACATTTCTGGGATCCACATGTTATGGTGCAGTGTGGATATGAGTAAGTGGTTAGTGGTTGGGTCTTTTGGTTGTTCAGTCTCTCCTTTCACAGCTGCCAGTTGTTCTTGTAGCGCAGCTCCCTCTTGAACAGATTTCCTCCAGGTATATCTTTTGAGTCTTTCCAGTTTTTAGACATAATGTTAAATGTATTCAGACTGACTTTGATGTTATCTTTGAAGAGTTTCCTTTGCCCAGTAGGGGCCTAGTGACCTTCTTTCAACTGGGAGTAAAGGACCTGATTGGGGAGACATGAGTTAGGCTTCTGAATGACATGATACATCCATGGGTGTTGGTGTTGCTTTTTCATGGATGAGATGCTGTTCATTTTAGCCCCCTCCAGTACACTGATGTTAGTGCACCTGCACTCCCAGCTGATCCTCAAAATCTTTCATAAGGTTACTTGCTGGTATTATTCCAGGGCTTGCAGGTCGACTGTTGGTGGACAACCTGCATTCGCCATGAGCTTGTCACCGACTCTCTTGCAGTTCTGAAACTCCAAATGCATTTCTCCTATATCAGGACTGGTTAATTTTAAAGGGAAAGAATCTTTGGTTAGTGTAAGTTTGAGTAACTTGCCTGTTGCAATTGCATCTCACCTCTTCAAAAACTGACTTCTTTTTTCAAGTATCACAAGCGTGGTTGAGTTATATAGGTTTATACTGGGATTTATACGGTGTTATATTGATCATGCAAAGAATTATGGCCGAGAAAAATAACTGTAAACTGAAGGCCAAATGGTAGAAGGGCCATTCACAGTAAGTTTTTAAAAAAATTATTGATAAATGTCATTTCTGACTTTAACTTCAAGTTTGTCATAAGCTAGGATACAATCCAATGTTCGTGGAAAAAAAGACTCACCAACCTCTTCCGTCACTCTATTGAATCCTGATGCTTTGTGATCCAAAGATTCTTCAGAAGTTAAGAATGAGGCATAAAACTTGTTGCTTACAGTTGTAGAATGCAAACACGAGGAAATCTGCAGATGCTGGAATTTCAAGCAACACACATCACCAGCATCTTTTATGTGTGTTGCTTACAATTGTGTTGTTAAGTGCTAAACAGTAAAGAAGAATGGTGAGAGACAGGAAGAAAATCAAGAGACAAGAAAAGGGAACAGCAGGAATGAAAGGTGAAAACTGGGGGAAAGAGAAAACCAAAAGTGGCGTGGGTCTGATAACAGATTATTCCATTGAAATTCCAACAGATAACAGTTAAGCAATCAAATAACCATTTTCAAGTAATGTGACACCTGCCACTGAAACCAGTTTCCAGAAAAATAGAGACAACTGTAACGACTGAAAAACTCACTGAACTCACATGCATGCAAGCAATTTCGTACATAAAAATACAAATAAGCATTCAAAAGTTAAATTCTGAGAAAAATATCAATTCTATAACCCAATCCAACTCACCTGCAGCTCATGCTTTTTTGAGACATACGGGCTTCAGATCTGATCATACCTCAGTTTTTAAATTCTCAGTTTTACTTTTTTCAAATCTCATGAAGATCTCACTTTCTCTTATCTTCGCAACCTCTTCCAGCATGAGATGCCTTCAAGATCTTTGCTCCAATCAGAATTTTATATATCCACAATTTTAAGCACTTCACTATTGGTGTCAGTATTTTCAACTAAACTCTCGCACTGACCATTTTTGTATCCCTTCTCTATTTCCTCTTTTAAGATGATTTTTGAAATATATCTTAGTCTAAACATTTAGTCAGTGGTTCTGATACCATGTCTTCTAGCTCAATGTAAAAATTGTTTTAATTGATAAGAATCTTGTTACATACCTTGGTGCAGATTATAGTTGATAGTGTAGGCACAGCTCAAATGCCATCTATAAATTTGCTGAAGACATAACTATTGTTAGAAAGTTTCAGATGATGACGAGGAGGTGTACAGTAGTGAGATAGATCAGCTGATTGAGAGTTATTGTGGCAACAACTTTGCACTCAATGTCGGTAAGACCAAGGAATTGATTGTGGACTTCAGAAAAGAGAAGTTGAGGGAACACACTCCAGTCCTCATTGAGGGATCAGAAGTGGAAAAAGTGAGCAGTTTCAAGTTCCTTGGTGTCAACATCTCTAAGGATCTGTCTTGAACTCAACACATTGATGAAAGAAAGCATGACAGCAGCTAAATTTCGTAAGGAGTTTGAGGAGAATTGGTATGTCATCTAAGGTACTCACAAATTTCTACAGATGTTCCATGGACAGCAATCTAACTGGATGTGTCACATCAAAAGAGGATGTCCCAAAAACGTGGCTTCCATCATTAAGGACCCCCATCACCCAGGACATACTCTCTTCTCATTGCTACCATTGAGGAGGTACAGGAGCTAGAAGACACACACTCAATGTTTCAGGAACAGCTTCTTCCCCTCCACCTTCAACTTTTCTGGATGGACAATGAACCCTAACTCAGTATTTTTCTCTCTTTTTGCACTACTTAGTTAATTTAATTTTTATATATACTTACTGTAATTTCTAGTTTTTATTATTACATATTGCAATGTACTAAGATGACCAGTGGAGTAGTGGCACCAGCAATGGACTTTGAGGCGAATGGTTCCAAGTTCATATCTGGCCGGCTCCTATTACACTTTCCCTCCATGCTGGGTTGAGTGTCGACCTAGCAACTTGGCCTCATTAAAAAAACAGTCAACTCTTACGGAAACAGCAAAAATGCCACCCGATGTGCCACAAGGTGCAAAAAAGAAATAAAACAACAACATTGCATTGTACTGCTGCTGCACAACAACACATTCCATGACATAAACCAGTCATATTAAACCTGATTGTGATTGTGAATGTGGATAAACTGGAAGATGTTGGAAATACTGGGCAGGACAGGCAGCTTCTGCAAAGAGAATGAAAGCCTCAAGATAACGTTACAGGTTGTTGTTACCGGTAGCGTTCATGGGTTCATTGTCCATTCAGAAATCTGATGGCAGAGGAGAAGAAGTTGTCCCTGAAATGTTGAGCGTGTGTCTTCTGGCTCCTGGACCTCATCCCTGATGGTAGCTATGAGAAGAGGGCATGTCCTGGCTGATGAGAGGTCCTTAATGATAGATGCTACCTTCTGCCCCACACTTAACCAGTTCTGATACAAACTGGAAATGATGATTATCTGAAATTCTTAATGCAGTGTTGAGTTCCCAGTGCAATCATGTGTCTAGTTGGAAGAAGGGAGACTGTTCGTCAAGTTTACACCAGGCACTTGAATGGCTGTCATTGACTTTGGACCAACTGATGGAAAATGGGGTGATTATAAATAGGTGTTTGATGGTAGGGACAGACGTGGTGAGCATGTAGAGTCTGCTTCTGTGCTGTAGGATTCTTATGACCTGGTACTATGACTACAAGAACAAGTGAGAGGCTTGGTATCCTGTAGTGATTCTATGAGATATGATGGAATACTCTTCACTTCCCTGGATGAGTGAGGTACAACAACACTCAAGAAACTTGACATAATGCAGGAGATAGCAGTTTATTTGATAGGCATGCCATCAATAATCCAAACATTCCTTCTGCCCGGATGTTCCAGGGTTGAGTGAAGTGTCAATGAAACGGCAGCTGCTGTGGACTCGTTGTGCCAGTCACCTCTCAGGCAGGAGCTGGTATCCTTCATCACCAATCTCTCAAAGCACTTTGTCACTGTGGTTGTAAGTGCTACTGGATGTTATTTATTGGGGGGGGGGGGGGGGGGGTACCACATCCTTCTTGGGCACCAGTATAACTGAAGACAGTTTGAAGCAGGTAGGTGCTGAAGTGAGAGGTTGAAGATCGCAGTGAACACTCCAGCCAGATGATCAGCAAAGGTTTTCAGTACTCAGCCAGCTACTCCACTGGGCCAAAAGTTTTCTGTGGTTCACCCTCCTGAAGGATGCTCTCATGTTGGCCTCAGAGACTGAAATCACAGGGCTATCGGGAGCTGTGGGAGTTTGTCATGGTTCCTATATGTTTTGACGGTCAAAGTGAGCATAGAAGGCATTGAGCTAATTGAAGCTCTGTTGTGGCCTATGTCACTTGATTTAACTTTATGAGGTGTTAGTATTCAAGCCCTGACACAACAGTCAAGCATATTTCATTGATTCATGTTCAGTCTGGAATTGCCACTTCACCCATGAGATGGCTTTCCAGAGGTTGTACCTGAACCTCTTGAAACTTTCTTGATCACCAGACTTGAATGCCTGTGATCCAGACCTTAGCAGATTGCAGATCTCATGATTCATCCAGGGCTTCTGATTGGGGAACACCCTGAATGATTTTGAGGGTCACTCTTGTCTATGACTGTTTTTGTAAAGTCTGTGACAACTGTGGTGTATTCATTCATCCTTGAACATTACACAGTCACGTTACTAACTCCAAGTAATCCCACAGCCGCTCCCTGACCCGTGAGAACACTTCTTTGTCGTCCTAATCTCTGGAGTTTTGCTCTTTAGCCTCTGCCTGTATGCAGGTAGAAGAAGGACGGTCAAGTGATCCAATTTATCAAAATACGGTCTGGGCACAGAATGCTAGACATTACATATCTTAGAATAACAGTGGTCTAGTGTGTTGGGACCTCTGGTGCTACAGGTTATTGGGCTGATGGTAATTGGGCAGGGATTTCTTCAAATAAGCCTGATTGAAATCCCTGACTATGATTTGAAATGCTTCGAGTTGGACTGTTTCTTTGTTGTTGAAGGAATCCTGCAGTGTTTTTGTTTTGTAAATCTAAAATGTGGACAGAGATGCTAAGATAATTGGATAAGATAGGAGATTGCAATTCAATGTTATTTTTCTTTACCACGGGGAATGCTCCTATTTAAGCAGTACTCTGAGGAAGCACAAAGGGATAGAGAAAGGTTGTGGTAGAAATGGTTAAAACTAGTGCATGATGGGATACTTGACTACTCTGGAGCCACTTGCTGATACAAGTCGAGAATAACTTTAGATGGTAAGTACAGTGCCAGGAATTCAAATAAACAAGATATCAAGCCCCTGGGACCAGATTGGAGGATGCCCCTGGTGGTAAATTATGAGTCCTGATAATGAGGAACAGAGAGGACTGTTAGACTCGTGCTGAGAGATAATTGACATGTCTTTTAAACAAGTGGTCATGTACTGACTGTGGGATGCTAAACAAATTTATATGCAGTTGTTTGTCTTGCTGTCAAGTCAGAGCTCTGGCGGAGGTGGAGACTGTTGCAGACTCTCCATGATATCATGTTAATAAACTCCTTAAAACGAAACTCAAAGTTGCTCTGGTGTCCTTAGTTAGTATTTCCACAACAGAAGTACAGCACAGAAACAGGCCCTTTGACCCATCTAGTCCATGCTGAAAACCACTTGACAATCTTTCATAGTAAGGGGAGGCTCCAGTAAGAGCAAATTTCATCTGTGAAATTTCAAACCAGATCTTTTTTTTTCTGGTGATTGTGGCACATCTGTATTTTGCAATCATAGTTCTTCAGTGTTTTGCGGAGTTTGAGAACCGGTAAATTCCTCTGAGAGCTAATCAAGTTGTTCTGCAGGCTCTGATGAGGGGAACTGCCATAAAGATTTCTTGGTTCCATTCTGTTCAATAATCTGAGATAACTCTTCCAGAGTTACAACAGGAAGTGACATTTTCTTCTGAAAATGTACAGGATGTGCATATCTAATCTGTAGCTTCCAGCACATTCCTCCTGTGGCCTTCATCCAGACACTCTTCAAGCATCCCAATGTTCAAAGTAAATCTATTATCAAAGTACATATACATTCAGTGGCCATTTTATTAGGTACACCCATACACCTGCTCGTTTTTTTTTTTGAAAATATCTAACCAGCCTGTCATGTAGCAGGAATTCAATGTTTAAGAGCATGCAGACATGGTCAAGAGGTTCAGTTGTTGTTCAGACCAAACATCAGAATGGAGAAGAAATGTGAACTTAGTGACTTTGACCATGGAATATTTGTTGGTGTTGGAGGGGGTGGTATATTTTCATGCAGAACAATCGCTAGAGTTTACAGAGAATGGTGTGATAAACAAAAAATATCCTGTGAGTGAAAACAGCTTGTAGGTGAAAGAAGTCCGAGAAGAATAGTCAGACTGGTTCAAACTGACAGGAAGGTGACAGTAACTCAAATAACCACATGTTACAACAGTGGTGTGCAGGAGCAACTCTGATCACAACACATCGAACCTTGAAGTGGATGGGCTACAGCAGCAGAAGACCACAAGCGTACACTCAGTGGCCATTGTATTAGGTACAGGAGATAGGTTATACAGGAAGTATGCTTTGCTGTGAAAATTACAGCAAAACAAGGGTAAAAAAAGGTGTGTTAACAGAACAGAGTTGTACAGCCTTTCTATGTGCTAAAGTTCATGAAAGCAACACACGTGGTACGAACTGCAGAGGGTGAAGAGAATAAATGAGATTCTTCTCCGTCTTGTATTATGGCAGTTGGCACCCAGCTTAATGGTGCATTACTGCCACCTTCTGCTCCGGAGTCTGCAATAGATTTGCATTCTAAATCTCCTCACCCAATCTCTCTCTCTCTCACACACACACACACATATATATATCCTAACCTACAATTTATCCTCCCATTTCTGGCCATCCTAGTACCCTATTCCTGCTTATCCATCATATCCTATAAGAAAACCCCTGTACTGTATCCCTTAAGAAAGCTAAAAATACCCTGACCTGTGCTCTCTCACCCATGCCCAGCAACCCTTTTAATGTGAATTCCTTCACCCCCAATTCCCTTAGATTAATTCTCATCATCTCTCTCTGTATCCCATACTTCCTGCAACTCAGAACTACATGTTCTACTGACTCCTCTTCCTGACATTCCTCACACAATCCTGTCAATAAATGAGATTAAATGTAGGATTGGTATAAACAGGTGGCCTTCATGTGTGGCTTAGTCCAGCAGAGCTATTTCTACTGACAGGAGAAGGGGTAAAAGTGGGTTACTGGTGTCCTAAAACCAGTTGCTTTGGGCAGATGGGGCTCGTCAGCAGTGCTTGGCAGCTCGTCTAGAAGGAAAACTCTGATCGCAAACCTCTGCTGCTTAGTCATGGGGAGGGCTCCGGAGTGACCCCTGAGAGGAAAAAAATCCGGAGCTGGAGCCCCTAAGGTAGTCCTATATTGAGTTCAACGCTGACTGGCAACTACTGCGACACCACTGGTGCCAAAGTGTCTCTGCTGCTCCTTTGGGCTCATCAGTTGCTTGAGGGGGAACCTGCCACATGGGCGACAGCTTTCTCTCCATATCGTACTATCCTGGCTTGCATATCACGTAGAGACAACTGACAGGTAAAATCCACGGTCGGCCCCGTCCAGCGGAGGGCCTCACTCAAAAGAGAATTTTTTTTAAAGTTTGAACAAAGAACATGTCCTCAACCAGAGTATAACCACGCCCCCCCCCATCTCAATATGAACCACAGGTCGTGGTGTAAATTTGGGTACCGCAAACTGAACAAAGCAAACGTTAACAACAGGAATTCTGCAGATGCTGGAAATTCAATCAACACACATCAAAGTTGCTGGTGAACGCAGCAGGCCAAGCAGCATCTGTAGGAAGAGGTGCAGTCGACGTTTCAGGCCGAGACCCTTCGTCAGGACGAAGCAAACGTTGATGTCCTAAAGCTATGTTTTTTCCAGAAGGTATAACTTTGATCTATTTTCGATTACGCTTCAAAAGCGAGAAATGCACAGTTCTAATATGTCTGATTTTCATTTTCCATCTCCCTGCCTAACTGTGTATCAGTCCCGCCCTATACTCTGTCACTGCCTTTCTTTGTAATTCCTTTTTTTTGTAATTTATTTTTTATTGAAACAAACATTTCTATAATATGTATTTCAGATACTGTACATGTATATCATATAGTCATATTTGCCACAAAGCTCCACATAATACTTAACTAAGGTATTTCACTGGGACATGCCCCCGCCTTGTACAGGGCTCACGGCAGCTGTTACCAGGCGCATGCGCAGCCCCGACATTCTCGCCCCTCCGGTTGTGCACACGCGCAGATGTTTTCATTCTAACAGAAGACTCGCAACCTGATAAGTGGCGACAACTGGAATCTGCAAATACAGTATTGTCTCTCTTTATGAAAGAAAGACCACAAGTAGATTAGCATTTCGCATTCTCTTTGATTGTCAATATAAAACCGTCTCTATAAATCTGCGTCGAGTTGTACCGTAGGTGTTAAAATAAACGAGGATTCAGTCAAGGTGAGCTGAAGCGTTTGAAAGTGCTGTGTACATACATCTATTGATGCTTCTGGACACATCCTCAGTGATGTTCCTGGAATCGTCAGGTGTTTCGGGTCTTTCAACATCATACAACCTCCTCCAGGTGACCCAGCCTGGGCTGATCAGACCCCAGCTTGTGTCCCGGTGGCTAGCTACTTATGACTCTAATGTATTTGTTACCTTTGCAAGAGTGTGTTAAGTAATTTGTTTTGTTTGCAATTTTAACAGAATGGCGGCTACGATCGACGAAATTGTAAAATCGGTTGATTCCAGTATAATAGTGGGGATTGAGATCAGCAACAACAGCGAACACTTTAACCTCACCTCAGCTGCGTGAGTATGGATCATCTGGTAGTTCAACGTGGTTAAGTGCTCCATATCGTCTCTCTCCCGTCGCAGGTTACTTAGAAAGCAACACACACAAGTTGCTGGAGGAACTTCAGAAGAAGGGTCAAGTCTTGTCTTGTCCATACTGCACCAACCGCCGCCGCTGGGCTATAAACATGCATGCAGTTGTAATCTAAAGTGCGGTGTGTAAGAGCAGCGACTTGAAAAATTTACTATCAGCGGCAGATATAATGTGTGGCGGCAGGGAGTTCCAAACTGGAATGGTCCGAGGGTACAGTGAGCAGCGGTAGCAGTCGTTGTTGGTCTGAATGTTCTTGTAGTTGAGGGATTGGTTTTATCGGGTTGCTGCTCTGTTATTCTGGTTGCACAAAAGGTGACTAATGTTGTGTGGAGTTAATGAGAGAGTTTCCTTGTAAATTGTAGTCAGCCTGGCTATTGTGTGGCGTCTTTGGAGGGTATCCCATTTGAGGTCGAGAAGCATATCTGTAACACTACTGGTCTTTCTGTAATCATTGGTTACAAACCTGGCAGCTCTTTTCTGGACTTCGTCGTGGTTTTACAAATGACAAAGGGAGACGCCGAAGATTCTTCAAGAAATGTTTAAACTTTAATTTGCAAAGTAAAGCTGAGACAGTCAGTGGGTTAACCTTTGTAAGTCTGCCACTGAATGTCCGCCTGTCGGTTTCACACAACAATTTTTATAGCCCTTCTGGGTTAGCATACTGCTGTAAGTTTTAGTCTAACTGATAAATCAATCTACTTGGTGAAATTCTTCTTTCTCAAGAGGTCAAAAGTACACAGGTTTCGTTCAATGGTCACATAGTTGAAATACCGTAGTAATCCCTACATTCAGACACTTAATGCATAGTAAAAACCTGAATGAACACTTGATGCTCAATAAAAGCACACTAAAATAAACACTTAGAAAACAGAGTGTTAAAATGTTTTCCAATAACTTTCTCAATGTTATTGATGTGAATGGTCTAGTAGGGATCCCATATGGCACTACAGTATTCAAGTCTTGGAGGGGTGAGAGTTTTATAAGCAATTTCTTTTGTGGTTTTTGAGCAATTCCAGAATTTACACTGTAGAAGGCCAAGGATTTTGTTGGAACTTGAAATGGTTTGGTTGATGTGTTTTGCCCAACTAAGGTTATCTGACAGTTCGATGCCCAAGTAGGGGTGATGCTTTACCTCCTGGAGTGCAACATTTCTCATGAAGTACTGATGATGGTAAAAAAATTTTCTTGTGGGTCATTCTCAAAATGTAGCACTTTGAGATGTTAAATTTCATCTGCCAGGAGGACTCCCACTTGCACAGCGAGTTACTGCCTTGTTGAAGGGTATTGCAGTCACTTGGGGAATTTATGGGTCTGTACAGAATCAGGTCATCTGCAAACAGTCTGACGTAAGATGTAACACAGGTTGGAAGGTCATTTATATAGGTTAAAAAAAAGTAGTGGGCCCAAGATAGTGCCCTGTGGTTCTCCCGAAAACACTGGACAGCTGGATGAGGATTGCCTGTCGATTAATACCTTCTGGTGCGGTTTAGTTAAAAAGCTTTTGATCCAATCCTTGGTAGAGCCTCAGATGCCAAGATGGTCAAATTTAGCTAACAGGCGTTGATGTGGTACAGTATCAAAAGCTTTACTAAAATCCATTATGCAAAGGTCAACTTGACTCCTTGCATCCAGAATCCGGGCTAGATCATTAACGAGTCCGGCTAACTGTGTTTCACAAGACCATCCACTCCTAAATCCATGCTGTCTGTCGGAGAGGAGTGAGAATCTCTCCAGATGACCCATGATATTGCTGTGAATAATATGTTCCAGCTGCTTGCTTGCAATACAAGTAAGTGACACAGGATGGTGAAGACCTGTCCCCTTTCTTGTAGATTGGTATGCCATTGGCATTGAGCCAGTCTTTAGGCAAGGTTCCAGTAGACAAAGACTTTTGATAGATTTTTTGGAGTATTGGAGTGGCACTAGCAGCACATTCTTTGAGAATACGGGCTGGCGCATTATCAGGTCCTGTGGCTTTGTGGGCCTGAGGTTTTTCAATAATTTTTCAACACCTGCGGTGGTAATGTTGATATTCCGCATATTTGGAACACTACTATGTCCTAAGTCCGGTACTGATGAGATGTTTTCTCTTGTGAAAGCAGAGCAAAACTGTTGGTTGAGTACTTCCACTTTCTGCTTTGCACTGGAAACAATCCTTCCCATAGATGATAATAGGGAGAAACCGAGTACTTCCTGACGTATAGCTTTCACGTAGTTCCAGAAAAGTTTGGTATTTTCACTCTGGAGACTTGTACCAATATCATACACATAATCACGGTGAAGTTTTCTCATCTGCCTGTTAACCTTTCTCCGAAGGAGTTTAAACTCATCCCAAGTAGAAAAATCACCTGTCTTTCTGGCACGATTATACAGCTTACGTTTCTTCCTAATACTCCTCTGAAGCGAAGCATTAACCCATGGTAAGCTTGGTTTGGAAGAGTTCATTTTGTGAGGAATATTGGCATCCATATATTTCTGTATTGTGTTAACAAACAGTCTATAATCTGTCAATATCAGAGTTCACAATGACATCATCAGTAAGCTGGCTGTTGAGGGTGCTGAGGTCCTCAGATATGTTTTGGTAATTGGCTTTGGCATATTTGGCTCCTGTTTGAGTACTGTTGGGGGGACAGCTTATCCGGGGGAAGCAACAGTGGCCGTGCCTCCGGCACAGAGTCTGGCCCTGTAGCTCAGAAGGGTAGGGCAAGGAAGAGGAGGGCAGGGGACTCGATAGTAAGGGGGTCAGATAGGCGATTCTGTGGACGCAGTCCAGAGACCCGGATGGTAGTTTGCCTCCCTGGTGCCAGGGTCCGGGATATTTCTGATCATGTCCAAGATATCCTGAAGTGGGAGGGTGAGGAGCCAGAGGTCGTGGTACATAAAGGTACCAATGACATAGGTAGGAAAAGGGATGAGGTCCTGAAAGGAGAATATAGGGAGCTAGGAAGGGAGTTGAGAAAAAGGACCGCAAAGGTAGTAATCTCGGGATTACTGCCTGTGCCACGCGACAGTGAGAGTAGGAATGCAATGAGGTGGAGGATAAATGCGTGGCTGAGGGATTGGAGCAGGGGGCAGGGATTCAAGTTTTTGGATCATTGGGACCTCTTTTGGCGCAGGCGTGACCTGTACAAAAAGGACGGGTTACACTTGAATCCTAGGGGGACCAATATCCTGGCAGGGAGATTAGCGGGGGCTACTGAGGTGACTTTAAACTAGAATGGTTGGGGGGTGGGAATCAAATTAAAGAGGCTAGGCATGAGGAGGTTAGTTCACAACAGGGGGATGGGAACCAGTGCAGAGAGGCAGAGGGGTGTAAAGTGAGGGTAGAAGTAAAAAGTACTAAGGAGAAAAGTGAAAGTGGCAGGCCGACAAATCCAGGGCAAGCATTAAAAAGGGCCACTTTTCAGCATAATTGTATAAGGGCTAAGAGAGTTGTAAAAGAGCGCCTGAAGGCTTTGTGTGTCAATGCAAGGAGCATTCATAATAAGGTGGATGAATTGAAAGTGCAGATTGTTATTAATGATTATGATATAGTTGGGATCACAGAGACATGGCTCCAGGGTGACCAGGGATGGGAGCTCAACGTTCAGGGATATTCAATATTCAGGAGGGATAGACATGAAGGAAGGGGAGGTGGGGTGGCGTTGCTGGTTAAAGAAGAGATTAACGCAATAGAAAGGAAGGACATAAGCCGGGAAGATGTGGAATCGATATGGGTAGAGCTGCGTAACACTAAGGGGCAGAAGACGCTGGTGGGAGTTGTGTACAGGCCACCTAACAGTAGTAGTGAGGTCGGAGATGGTATTAAACAGGAAATTAGAAATGTGTGCAATAAAGGAACAGCAGTTATAATGGGTGACTTCAATCTACATGTAGATTGGGTGAACCAAATTGGTAAAGGTGCTGAGGAAGAGGATTTCTTGGAATGTATGCGGGATGGTTTTTTGAACCAACATGTCGAGGAACCAACTAGAGAGCAGGCTATTCTGGACTGGGTTTTGAGCAATGAGGAAGGGTTAATTAGCAATCTTGTCGTGAGAGGCCCCTTGGGTAAGAGTGACCATAATATGGTGGAATTCTTCATTAAGATGGAGAGTGACAGAGTTAATTCAGAAACAAAGGTTCTGAACTTAAAGAGGGGTAACTTTGAAGGTATGAGATGTGAATTAGCTAAGATAGACTGGCAAATGACACTTAAAGGATTGACGGTGGATATGCAATGGCAAGCATTTAAAGGTTGCATGGATGAACTACAACAATTGTTCATCCCAGTTTGGCAAAAGAATAAATCAAGGAAGGTAGTGCACCCGCGGCTGACAAGAGAAATTAGGGATAGTATCAATTCCAAAGAAGAAGCATACAAATTAGCCAGAGAAAGTGGCTCACCTGAGGACTGGGAGAAATTCAGAGTTCAGCAGAGGAGGACAAAGGGCTTAATTAGGAAGGGGAAAAAAGATTATGAGAGAAAACTGGCAGGGAACATAAAAACGGACTGTAGAAGCTTTTATAGATATGTAAAAAGGAAAAGACTGGTAAAGACAAATGTAGGTCCCCTGCAGACAGAAACAGGTGAATTGATTATGGGGAGCAAGGACATGGCAGACCAATTGAATAATTACTTTGGTTCTGCCTTCACTAAGGAGGACATAAATAATCTTCCAGAAATAGTAGGGGACAGAGAGTCCAGTGAGATGGAGGAACTGAGCGAAATACATGTTAGTAGGGAAGTGGTGTTAGGTAAATTGAAGGGATTGAAGGCAGATAAATCCCCAGGGCCAGATGGTCTGCATCCTAGAGTGCTTAAGGAAGTAGCCCAAGAAATAGTGGATGCATTAGTGATAATTTTTCAAAACTCGTTAGATTCTGGACTAGTTCCTGAGGATTGGAGGGTGGCTAATGTAACTCCACTTTTTAAAAAAGGAGGGAGAGAGAAACCGGGGAATTATAGACCGGTTAGCCTAACGTCGGTGGTGGGGAAATTGCTGGAGTCAGTTATCAAGGATGTGATAACAGCACATTTGGAAAGCGGTGAAATGATCGGACAAAGTCAGCATGGATTTGTGAAAGGAAAATCATGTCTGACGAATCTCATAGAATTTTTTGAGGATGTAACTAGTAGAGTGGATAGGGGAGAACCAGTGGATGTGGTATATTTGGATTTTCAAAAGGCTTTTGACAATGTCCCACACAGGAGATTAGTGTGCAAACTTAAAGCACACGGTATTGGGGGTAAGGTATTGGTGTGGGTGGAGAATTGGTTAGCAGACAGGAAGCAAAGAGTGGGAATAAACGGGACCTTTTCATAATGGCAGGCGGTGACTAGTGGGGTACCGCAAGGCTCAGTGCTGGGACCCGAGTTGTTTACAATATATATTAATGACTTGGATGAGGGAATTAAATGCAGCATCTCCAAGTTTGCGGATGACACGAAGCTGGGTGGCAGTGTTAGCTGTGAGGAGGATGCTAAGAGGATGCAGGGTGACTTGGATAGGTTGGGTGAGTGGGCAAATTCATGGCAGATGCAATTTAATGTGGATAAATGTGAAGTTATCCACTTTGGTGGCAAAAATAGGAAAACAGGTTATTATCTGAATGGTGGCCGATTAGGAAAAGGGGAGGTGCAACGAGACCTAGGTGTCATTATACACCAGTCACTGAAAGTGGGCATGCAGGTACAGCAGGCGGTGAAAAAGGCGAATGGTATGCTGGCATTTATAGCGAGAGGATTCGAGTACAGGAGCAGGGAGGTACTACTGCAGTTGTACAAGGCCTTGGTGAGACCACACCTGGAGTATTGTGTGCAGTTTTGGTCCCCTAATCTGAGGAAAGACATCCTTGCCATAGAGGGAGTACAAAGAAGGTTCACCAGATTGATTCCTGGGATGGCAGGACTTTCATATGAAGAAAGACTGGATGAACTGGGCTTGTACTCGTTGGAATTTAGAAGATTGAGGGGGGATCTGATTGAAACGTAAGATCCTAAAGGGATTGGACAGGCTAGATGCAGGAAGATTGTTCCCGATGTTGGGGAAGTCCAGAACGAGGGGCCACAGTTTGAGGATAGAGGGGAAGCCTTTTAGGACCGAGATTAGGAAAAACTTCTTCACACAGAGAGTGGTGAATCTGTGGAATTCTCTGCCACAGGAAACAGTTGAGGCCAGTTCATTGGCTATATTTAAGAGGGAGTTAGATATGGCCCTTGTGGCTATGGGGGTCAGGGGGTATGGAGGGAAGGCTGGGGCGGGGTTCTGAGTTGGATGATCAGCCATGATCATAATAAATGGCGGTGCAGGCTCGAAGGGCCGAATGGCCTACTCCTGCACCTATTTTCTATGTTTCTATGTTTCTATTACAAGTCTGTCGTGATGAAGGGTCTCAGCCCGAAATGTCGGCTGTTTATTCATTTCCATAGATACCACCTGACCTGTTGAGTTCCTCCAGCATTTCGTGTGCATTGCTTTGGATCAGAATCAGAATCAGGCTTATTATCACTGGTTTGCGACGTGAAATGCAATGCATAATCTAGAAAAGAAAAAAATAATAAATAAAATAAAAAATAAATAAACAAGTACAAATAAACAATTACAGTATACATATATTGAATAGATTTAAAAAAACATGCAAAAACAGAAATACTGTATATTTTTAAAAAAGTGACATTCAAATTACATTCAATACAACCAATTGCCAATTACATTTTGACTGTTTAACCCAGCCACCCCCCAACCCTCATCACCATCCCCCCTCCAGCCCCCTCTCCCCCCATCCCTCTCCCCTCCACCAACCAACTGAATAGTAGTGCATACACAAAGCATTCCTATTTTAACAAAAGATCTTTTAAGTTAAATATCAAATTTGTCCACATTAAGATTGTGCTTGGTCGTGCATCATTTACTCTTGCTGATGAAAGTTCCAGGTAAGAAATGTCCAAAAAGCTCCGAAGCCAGTGAGTATTTGAAATATCATGGGGAGGTTTCCAATGTTGGACTACAATCTTCTTAGCTGCAGTCAGGCCTGCCAGCCAGACTTTGCATGTTTCTTCCATAAGGGAAAGGTGGGAGTCATCATTTAGAAGATGTACAGTGGGGTCCATTGGTAACTGTACCCCCGTTAGTTCTGTCAGAGTACTGATAACCTTCCCCCACAAACCAAAAACCCCTGGACATTCCCATACAAAATGCGTAAAAGAGCTAATGGTTCCGTGGGGGCAAAATGAGCAATATGGGTCAGGAACCAGTCCCATTTGATGTCTAATTCTCGGTGTTAAAAAACTCTATGACAAAATTTCAAGTGTATATACCGATGATTTGGGTTTCTCGAAGCACCGACAGCATTATCCCAAATCGCATCCCAGTCTAAGTCTTGTCCCAATTCAGATATGTCCCTATCCCAAGCTTTCATTCCCAAACGTGGGCATATAATTCTGGGAGTTTAATTTATCATAGATATATGACACTATCTGTCCTGGAGCACTCTGTATCCAACTTAAAATGGGATGGTCCTTTAAATCTGATCCCCAGGGAATGCCGTAGTCTTTACAAGCTGATCTTACTCGAAAGTAGAAGAAAAGAGAGTGTTTATCAATATTATATCGAGATATCAGTTCTTGAAAGCTAAGGATAGTACTTGCCCCATTCATATTTTGAAGAGTAGTAATACCTTTATCCTCCCAAGTTCTGTTAGTGAATTGTTTCCCCCCAGATAGAAAACGATTATTGTTCCATAATGGAGATGATTTGCACCATACGCTTTGAAATTTTAGGAATTTTTCTGCTGCTCTAAACACTTGTAGCATATGGGTTAAAATTGGACCATAATACAAATCAGATTTTTTGGTAGACGTACCTATAAGGAGAAAGTTCTTCAACCTTATTGGTGCTATTAGCTCTTGTTCTATATTTTTCCATGATGAAACTTTTAATACAAATGTCCAGTGATACAATTTAAGATTTGGACATGCCAATCCCCCATCCGACTTTTTGAATTGTAGAGCTGACCATTTTATATTGGGTCGTTTACCATTCCAAACATAGCATCATAGTAAGGAGTCCAGTTTTTGCCAATATCCTGCTGGAGGTGCAAGTGGGATCATTGAGCTGATAAAATTAATGTGGGGTAAGATGTTCATTTTAATGACCGATATATGGGCTGGGACTGATGCTGGCAGGTGTCTCCATCTATTAATATCTATTTTTTCAGAATTAAAGAGTAATTTGTTTTAGCCACAGATGATAGGGAAGTATTAACTTTAATACCCAAGTAGAGGACTTCATTTGTCACTTTAATCTGGGGAAGGAGAGACACCTGACTTTCATCCGTATTAATCAGCATCAATGCTGGTTTTAACAAATTAACTTTGTATCCTGAAAGAAATCCAAATTGCTCCAGTGTTTTTAAAACATAGGGGAGAGTTTGTTGAACATTTGCCATATAAACTAGCGTGTCGTCTGTGTAAAGTGATATTGAATGTGATGTTATACCTATTGTAATAGGGGAGATCTGAGGAGAGTTTCTAATTAAATGTGCAAGCGGTTCAATAGATACGGTAAAAATTAAAGGAGACAAAGGGTCCCCTTGTCGTGTGCCCCGCCCTATGTCAAATAACTCTGAGAAACCTCCTCCCACACATATCCGGGCTGAAGGATTAGCATGCAGTGTTTGAATCATATTGATAAGTTTACCGCCGAACTTAAATTCTTTTTGAACTCTCCAAAGATATGGCCATTCAAGGCCACCGAATGCTTTTTCAGCATCTAGAAATTGCAGGCCACAGGCAGGCGGGATTTTACGTGTTGCACTCAGTACGTGTAAGAGCCGGCGAATATTATCAGATGCGAGATGCCCCCTGATAAAGCCTGTTTGCTCTGAGTTAATTATTTTCCCAACTACTATCTCAAGCCTACTGGCTAAGACTTTGGAAAATATCTTGAGGTCGGCATTTATCAAGGAGATTGGACGGTAATTGGCACACTCCAAGGGGTCCTTACTGGTCTTAGGTATAAGTGTGATCAGGGCTGTGTTTAGATCTCTATGGAAAGTGCCATTTCCAAAAACTTAATTTAATGTTTCTAACTATACTGGTCCAAGAATATCCCAAAGTGCTAGGTAAAGTTCCACAGGAATGCCATCTATGCCTGGCGTATGGCCCTTATTTGTAGCTTTGACTGCTTTGATTAGCTCATCCAGTGTAATAGGAGAGTCTAGAGTTTTGGTGTCCTCTAATGGCAACATAGGGAGGTCTAATCCACTGAAAAAATCCGTGTAGTCATTCTCAGAAGGAACTGAACCACTTGTATACAGCTCTTTAAAGTAATTCTTGAATGTCTCGTTTATTTCCTCTGTTGAAGATACTACTCCACGTTTAGCACATCTAATCTAATCGCTGGTATAGACCTTTTAGTTTCCTGTTGTTTGAGCATTAGAGCTAAAAGATGGCTCGGTCTGCTGCCCTCTGCGTAATACTTACGTTTGGTTATATGGATCATATATTCTTCTTAATAAATCATTTAATTCTGCTTTTAAAAACGCAAACAACAGGAATTCTGCAGATGCTGGAAATTCAAGCAACACACATAAAAGTCGCTGGTGAACGCAGCAGGCCAGGCAGCGTCTCTAGGAAGAGGTGCAGTCGACGTTTCAGGCCGAGACCCTTCGTCAGGACTAACTGAAGGAAGAGTTAGTAAGAGATTTGAAAGTGGGAGGGGGAGGGGGAGGGATAGAGCCAAGAGCTGGACAGGTGATTGGCAAAAGGGATACGAGAGGATCATGGGACAGGAGGTCTGGGAAGAAAGACAAGGAGGTGGGGGGGGGGGGACCCAGAGGATGGGCAAGGGGTATATTCAGAGGGACAGAGGGAGAAAAAGGAGAGTGAGAGGAAGAATGTGTGCATAAAAATAAGTAACAGATGGGGTACAAGGGGGAGGTGGGGCATTAGCGTAAGTTAGAGAAGTCGATGTTCATGCCATCAGGTTGGAGGCTACCCAGACGGAATATAAGGTGTTGTTCCTCCAACCTGAGTGTGGCTTCAGCTTTACAGTAGAGGAAACCGTGGATAGACATGTCAGAATGGGAATGGGATGTGGAATTAAAATGCATAACTCAGGTTGGAGGAACAACACCTTATATTCCATCTGGGTAGCCTCCAACCTGATGGCATGAACATCGACTTCTCTAACTTCCGCTAATGCCCCACCTCCCCCTCGTACCCCATCTGTTACTTATTTTTATACACACATTCTTTCTCTCACCTTTTTCTCCCTCTGTCCCTCTGAATATACCTCTTGCCCATCCTCTGGGTTCCCCTCCCCCCACTTGTCTTTCTTCCCGGACCTCCTGTCCCATGATCCTCTCGTATCCCCTTTTGCCAATCACCTGTCCAGCTCTTGGCTCCATCCCTCCCCCTCCTGTCTTCTCCTATCATTTTGGATCTCCCCCTCCCCCTCCAACTTTCAAATCCCTTACTCACTCTTCCTTCAGTTCGTCCTGACGAAGGGTCTCGGCCTGAAACGTCGACTGCACCTCTTCCTACAGATGCTGCCTGGCCTGCTGCGTTCGCCAGCAACTTTTATGTGTGTTGATTTAATTCTGCTTGTTTTGTTTTGAGCTTGTTTTCTTTTCTTATGGTGTATATCCTTTTGAGATCATTCTCCAAAACCTTACATTCTTCTTCTAGGGTGGAAATCTTTTGAAGCCGGCTTTTACGTAGGTAGGAACTGAACTATAGAGCGTTATTTCGTAAGAAACCCTTGATGGAGGCCCAAATCACTGTCACATCTGAGACACTATTTTTATTTAAATTTATAAATTCTGTCAGTTTTGTTCTCAGTTGTGACAGAAATTTATCGTTTTTAGAAGGGTGGAGTTAAACCTCCGCCTAGTATCCTTATTTTTAATTTTGCCATAATTAAAAGTAGATATGACTGGGTTGTGATCAGATAGATGTCTGGGCAAAATTCTATTGAGTGTATTAAAGGCAGCAGACTGGAGGATATAAGAATGTATTTTATCCAAGAGGAAGTTTTATGTCTTGTGGAGAAGAAGGTATAGTCTTTAGCAGATGGGTTATGCACCCTCCACACATCAGTTAAATTTAAGTCCGTTAGAAACAAATTAAGTGCTTTGGAAGCAGATTCTTGAGAGCTTGATATAGTTGAGTAAGATTTATTGAGGTTAATGTTTACCAAAACATTCATGTCCAAACCAACATATAGTTGGTAGTCACTTAACTTCAGTAATTGTGAGGTAATTGAGGGAAAAAATTCAACCTGGAATATAGTTGGGGCATGTAGGCTAATGAATGCAACCTTTTTACCCTGAATGGATGTGCAGCAAAAAGTTAGACGTCCTTTATTGTCGGGGCCAGTCCTTTCAATTGATACATTAATATTACGTCTCATTACTATCATAACTCCTTTCGTACGAGTACCATCAGCTGATGCCATAATGGGTTTATAAAAACGGTTTTGAACCCTGGGAATGTCATTAGGTTTGAGATGTGTTTCCTGTAACAGCGCAATATCTCTTTTCTATCTGCGTAAGGAATCTAAAACCTTTGAACGCTCGTAGGGAGAGTTTAATCCTCTAACATTAAATGATACAATAGTAAGATTTTCTAATTTGTCTGTGTTGCTCATCTTCCCCTGGATCCGTTGTTGTAAGTTGGTGATGGAGCCCTGAGTTACCCCCTTCCCACCACCCCCCGTCACCCCTCACATTCAACCCTTTACTTTGTAACATCTGTGAGTGTCACTTAGCAATGTCAAGACACTGGTCACTGACATTAACCGCCCCCCTCTAGCACCAACAAATCAGAAAGGCAAAGCAGTTCTTATAGACAATCATATCAAAGAGACAGGAAAAAAGAAACCTCAACAAACCCGTTAACCCTATATAATTAAAACCATTTCCGTCTCAAATATAGTAGAACACATAATCTAGACCCCAACAGCTATCTTGCAAGAAACTGTCGCTTCAACTGTTGCTTAGCGATGGCGCCAATGACGTCTTATCTGGT
This sequence comes from Mobula birostris, assembly GCF_030028105.1. Taxonomy (NCBI): domain Eukaryota; kingdom Metazoa; phylum Chordata; class Chondrichthyes; order Myliobatiformes; family Myliobatidae; genus Mobula; species Mobula birostris. The sequence goes on along the minus strand of NC_092372.1, from coordinate 126,127,723 downwards.
GCCCAGGGGTGTAAACAAGTCTACTGGAGACATAACATTCTAAAGTTAGTCAGAACAAACAGCTGTTTTTCAGCTTCATTCTTGATGAAGTATTACATTTGGGTATATTGAATATCACCTTAAAACTCTGACCTGCAATAGTCAGAAACAAATTGGCCCCTTAACTAACTAAATACAAAAGTGCAACGAATGACTTTCCATATAACCATATAACAATTACAGCACAGAAACAGGCTATCTTGGCCCTTCTAGTCCGTGCCGAACTCTTACTCTCACCTAGTCCCATCGACCTGCACTCAGCCCATAACCCTCCATTCCTTTCCTGTCCATATAGCTATCCAATTTAACTTTAAATGACAACATCGAACCTGCCTCAACCACTTCTGCTGGAAGCCCGTTCCACACAGCTACCACTCTCTGAGTAAAGAAGTTCTCCCTCATGTTACCCCTAAACTTGTGCCCTTTAACTCTCAACTCATGTCCTCTTGTTTGAATCTCCCCCATTCTCAATGGAAAAGGCCTATCCAACTCTATTTATCCCCCTCATAATTTTAAATACCTCTATCAAGTCCTCCCTCAACCTTCTATGCTTCAAAGAATAAAGACCCAACTTGTTCAACCTTTCTCTGTAACTTAGGAGATGAAACCCAGGTAACATTCCAGTAAATCTTCTCCGTACTCTCTCAATTTTGTTGACATCTTTCCTATAATTTGGTGACCAGAACTGTACACAATACTCCAAATTTGGCCTTACCAATGCCTTGTACAGTTTTAACATTACATCCCAACTCCTATACTCAATGCTTTGATTTATAAAGGCCAGCATACCAAAAGCTTTCTTCACCACCCTATCCACATGAGATTCCACCTTCAGGGAACTATGCACCATTATTCCTAGATCCCTCTGTTCTACTGCATTCTTCAATGCCCTACCATTTACCATGTACAGTATGTCCTATCTTGATTAGTCCTACCAAAATGTAGCACCTCACATTTATCAGCAGTAAACTCCATCTGCCATCTTTCTGCCCACTCTTCTAACTGGCCTAAATCTCTCTGCAAGCTTTGAAAACCTACTTCATTATCCACAACTCCACCTATCTTAGTATCATCTTCATACTTACTAATCCAATTTACCATCCCATCATCTAGATCATTAATAATAATCACCAATAAAAGAATAACCAGAAAACTTCACGCCTAGGATGTTAACTTGCCCTTGCCTGTTAGATTGCGCATACAGGCTGGTCCGAGCTCTTAATGCCATTCCATCTCCTCCCAAGGGGTGTGTGGACTTTGCCCAAGGTCTTCTTCCATATCTCCCAGCACCGATGATTTCAGAACTTCTTTCGCTTCCTCTGCCGAGTTAAACAACATCTTCGTGCCCTTGATATTCACTCTCAAGATCGCTGGGTATATGAGGAATGAGTCGATCCCCTTCTGTCAAAGATTAGCGCGGATCTCCTCGTATCCCTGCTGTCCCTGCATCATGCCGGGGCTGTAGTCGGCGAAGAACTGCAGCTGGGTGCCATCAGGGAGAGTAGGTTTGGCTTTCCTGGTGCCTCCAGGGTAGCCTGCTGGTCGGTGTACCATAGAAGCTTAAAAATCATGGTCCGCGGTCTTGAGGTGTTGTTGGAAAAGATCCTATGTGCTCTATTGATCTTCAATGGAGTGCTGTGGGAATTCTTGAGCACTGGAATCCAATTAGGCAGCATCTTCTGGAGGTAACCCCTTGGATTGTCGCCTCAGCGCCTGTTGGTAAGTTGACCAGCCGCACATTGTTTCTCCTGGATCTGTCTTGCAAGTCATTTAACTTCTTCCATATCTTAGACACCTCCACAAGACAGGAGTTAGTAACTTTCTCATTCCACCTCCGTTGCCATTGTTTGCTTAACTAGCATAGCTATTTCCTTGGATGAATTGCTAACTTGGTGTCGTCTGCTGGTATCTTGTTTCCTGGTTGAATTTGGATCTTTTTTGAAGCCATGTCTTTAGTTAGATATTTCTCCAACTCAACCTTCTATTAAGACCATCTATGAGCCCCAAAGAACTTGAAAAAGGAGGGTTATATGTCAGCACTCAGTGCTGTGCTGCCACCTTGCCTCGTGCCTCACCGGAAGTCCCTTTCCTTCCTGACTTACTGAGTTCCTCCAGCATTTTGTGTGTTGCAGTGGGTTGTTTGTATGATTGGATTCTTATGACTAGTATTCTACAAGGATCATTACTATGATCAATGTTAGATGAATAACCTGGCTATGGGTTTTTGAGGCATGATTAGTCAGTTCACATATGACACTAAGATTGATAGAGTTGTTGACGGTGTAGTTGCGGGGTGTTAGGTGATATTGATGTGTTTGTGAAATGGCGGATGGAGGTTAACCCTGATCAGTGTGGAAGTATGAAGTGATACATTTTGGAAGGCTAGGTCATACATCATGAAATGGAGCATTGCAGAATGTAGGATCTTGATGTACAAGTCCAATGACCCATGAAGGTGATGGGATGCTGGCCTTCATTACTTGTGATATTGAATATGAGAGCAGGGAGGTTATGTTCCAATTTTATAAAACTTTGGTCATATCTTACCAGGACTATTCTGTGCAGTTGTGGTCACCAAACTACAGGAAGAATACAATGGTGCTGGAGAGGGTGCAGAAGAGATTCCCCAGGATGTTGCCCTGGGGATGGAGTGTTTTAATTATGTGAAGAAATTGGAATAGCTTAGTCTGTTTTCCCTGGAATAGAGGAGTTAAAAGAAGACACTCTGGCTCCCCTCTTATCATTCTCACCTGCCTATTACCTCCTCCTAGGGACCCTCCTCCTTCCCTTTCTCCCATGATCCACCCTCCTTGCGTATCAGATTCCTCCTTCTTCAGCCCTTTACCTTTTCCACCAATCATCTCCAGCTTCTTATTTCCTCCCCATTACTCCACCCACCTGACCTTACCTGTCACCTTCTAGCTTGTACGCCTTCCCTCTCCCACCCCCCACCCCCACCTCCTTATGCTGGCTTCATCTCCCTTCCTTCCCTGTCCTGATGACCGATGTCAGGCTGAAGTGTCAGCTGCTTTTTCCCCTCCACAGTCGCTGCCTGACCTGCTGAGTTCCTCTAGCATTTTGTGTGTGTTTCTAAAAGTGGACATCATTAAGGAATATAAAACTGTGAGAGCTATAGACCAGGTAGTGTGCAGGAGTTGAATAAAATTGAAGAACATAGATCCAGTTTAAGACATAAGAGGTTCAGAAGGAAAACTCTGGAGGCTACTCAGAGAAGCTCACAGCACAGAAGGAGTCCATTCAGCCACTGTGTCTACAATGGTAAAGAAAATTTTAGGTTATCTGCACTTCCAATTTTTTGGTCCATAACCATGAAGCTGTTTGTTGGGGTGCTTCTTGACTGTTATAAGAGTTTCTGTCATCACGCATCCTTCTTCTGCTATGTCCCAGACCATCCCCAGTCAAATACTCTTTCTGTATCAATGCCAATCTAATTGTTCTGTCAATTAACTTTCCTCTGAACTTTTAATGACTTGCATCTCCCATAGGTTGTCCAAATTAATAATAATAACTTTCTTTACATAGTACCTTCAATACATTAAGATGCAGGCTCAAAGTGCTTTACATAGATCGTAAAGAAAAATCAATACAGTTATAAAAAATGAGACAAAATTAGAAATCATAAGTAAAGACAAATGTTGTATAGAATAAAATGTAATCAAAATATACCAAATTATATAAATGTAATCAACTTCAACAGGTATTGAGTAATGCTATAAGTAGGCCAAATTTAAAAAAAAATTATGCTTTTAGAAAGTCTTGAAATGTTCCATAGTACCAGCCTGCAGTATCTCAGTTGGTAGAATATTTCAAATGTTTGGTGCTTAAGAGCAAAAGGCTGTGTCACCGGTTCTTATATGCTGGGCTCTAGGGACACAAGCAAACCCCAGAGTTTGTGGATCTAAGATTACAATGCAATGTAAAAGGATTGACACTCCAAAATATACAGAGGAACTAGATTATTCAGGGCCTTACAAACAATTATGAGAATTTTAAAATTGATCCCAAAGGACACGGGCATCCAGTATAATGATGTCAATACCGGTGACATTATATACACCTCAGTTATGTCTCTCCTTGGACTCTTCTGTTCCAAAGAAAACAAATGTATTTTATCCTTATGAAAAAGACTATTCTGTAAATTGCTGATTGTGCTGTCACACTTTTCCTGTAGTATAGTAATCAGAAAGAATTGCAGTACACTCGCTGTGCCATAACTAATATTTTGTACATTTCTAGTATGATCTCCCCACTTTTGTATTCTGAGCCTTAGACAGTAAAGGCGAGTATCTGCTATGATATCTTGCCCTGTTGTCTTGGTTACAGTATGCACTTTATGCTCTCTGTTATTCTATCTCACAGAGTACTTATTTGTTCCATATCTTCTTGCTCTGTTCGTCTTCCCCAAGCACGTGGACTTGTACTTCTGATTAATCTTTTGCTTATTTTGAGTCCCCAACCTGTCAATTAGTACCCTCCTGCAGCTTAGAATGTTCACAGAATTGTTGATGGAGAATCAGCATGATTTGTTAATGACAAATTATATTTGGCTAAACTGATTGGACTTTTCCCCCATTGGTCCCTTTACTTTTTCTCCCTCTATATTTAGTTTGTTTTTATTCATAACATGTCAATTCGTACCAGTTTGTTCGCAATTAATTGTTACTTTGACAGCTTTGGTCTGCAGCCAATCCCTCTTTTCTCTGCTTCCCCCTACTCCCTACTGCAGCGTAATTCACGCCTGTCTTCTCACTTTCCCAGTTTGAGTGAAGGATCTTTGACCCAAAATGTTGGCTCTGCTTCACTCCTCTGACCTGCAGAGTGCTTCCAGCATTCTTTGTTAACTTCAGGAGGAGTTTTAATGCAGTTTGTGAATGGTGTAGAATGGGTAAGAAGAAAATTCAAAGATCAGGGTACATACAGTATTTAAACTTCAATGAAAAGAGTCAAGGAGATGTGTGAGGATTTTTTTTTTCTTCTGTTTAGTGCTAATGATCTGAACACTCTACCTGAATTAATCAATCAGGGCTTTCAATGGAAGTTGGGTAAAGGTTGTGGTTGAAGAATCGTAGAGCATGAAAAAGGACTTTTGGCCCACCAAGTCTGTTCCAACTAACAAGCACTCATTTACATATCTCTACACTGGTTCCATTTTACTTTTCCCACTTTGGATAGAATTTGCAGGGCTTTGGGGAGTAGCACGGGTTGCAGACAACAGGATTGTTTAACCAGTATTTCTCATAGTTTGGGGGGGGGGTGGGAGGCTTCTCTGTTCATAAAATGCCTATCCTGGTAAGTTGAGTACACAAGATCATATTGTTTTATTTCAATTTTTATACCTGTTTTTTATTGTTTTAATTTCCAACCTTTGCATTCTATTATCCAGCTTTTTTATAGCTTTGGATCTTGCAACATAGTAAATGCTTATTAATTTACTTAGAGAAGCTGTAAAGTAAATCTATCAGATTACAAAGTTTGCAAGGCTGTAATGCTTTATTACAAAGGTAACATCCTGTTTTGCAGAACATATGCGGATTGTGGTGTGCTACAAAGTCCACCACCGCCTGCTATACAGAAGAACATGAAAGGAACGTGCGTGTTCATGAAAACCCCTTTCTCACTCTATGGCACTGCTGGTGTCCTCAGCTATGACTTTGGCAGTCAGCAGATCTCCGTTCTGTTTTCCAACCCCTTGGATTGTATTAAATATGAAACTCTATACGCCCTGCACATTCCTGAAACCAAAGCTACGACCGACCGAAATTTGTATACGAAGATGTACACACAGCTCCATGAATCTGATTGCTTTACAAAAGGTGCTGTCGGCAGAGGAAACACAGCGCTGCGCCTGGCCAAAGGGGGAATTGCGGCTTCAGCCACCATGTCAAGTGTGAATTACAAAGCTATACTCAAGCTGGAGATTCATGATCATTCCTCTTAATTAAGAATATTTTTTTGTTCCAAAACCATCTCAAAATTCAGTCAACGAACAATCTGCTGAAGAAACTCAGCCAATCGAGCAGCATCGGTTAGGGTTAAAGAATTACAAACAGCTCGGAGCAGGGTTTCAGTTTCTTTTCCCATATAGATGCTGCTTGACCTGTTGAGTTCCTCCAGCAAAGTGCCACTGCTCAAATTCCAGCCTCTGCACTCATTTACCTCCCTAAATTCAATCACGTGCTTTATTAGAGTAACATTTGATGCTAACATTAATAGTAATCAGTTACTGAAAATAATTAAACCTTATCCTACTGTGACCCATTTGTGGTATTTCAAAAAGACACTTGTGAAATGGGTGTAACTGCCATCTATTTTGATGTAAAGTGCTTTAATATGTTCATTTACTGTATAGCTTTAGGGCTTTTTAACCTGGAGAGAATTTGTCTAGTGCTTTTAAATAATATGTCTTTAAAAATTTTTTTAACCTAATTGTGCTAGCAAAATGGCTTGAACCAAATTAAAAACTTGTTCTGGCAGACAGTGACACATTCCAGCCCTCTGCTACCTATTGGCCATAGAGTGCCTACAGCAAAAAGTGTCTTTTTAGAAGTTTTGGTTCGGATCCTTTCATGTTACCTCATTATACCCTAAAAATACATTGAAAATGTTGTTATAGATGATTGAAGCCTTTGGATTTATTAGGAGAACTTTTGAATGCTAGGTGTAGAAAGGAAGATCAGGATATCAACTATATATATCTCTTGTATTGATGGGAAGCAATTTGTCCTTGGATTAATGTGAAAGTTACAATATAACTTAGAGTCAGATTTCAATTTAACTCCAGGCTGGTGGTGGAAGAATCCCTTTGTTAGGTTCGATACCTTCTGAGTTGGCAGTGAATGAAGGGGAACTTAGAACATTACAGCAATGTAAAAGTCCTTCGGCCCACAATGGTGTGCTGACCTTTTAACCTACTCTAAGATCAATCTAACCCTTTCCTCCCATATAGCCCTCCATTTTTCCTTCATCCATGTTCCTATCTAAATGCCCCTAATACATCTGCCTCTACCACCAGCCCTGGCAGTGCATTCCACACACCAACCATTCTCATGATTAAAAAACCTATTTCTGACATCTCCCCTATATTTTACTCCAATCCCCTTAAAATTATGCCCCCTCATATAAGCCATTTCTACTCTGGAGAAAAGTCTCTGGTTGTCCACTATGCCTTTTATCATCTTGTACACCTCTATCAAGTCACTTCCATCTTCCTTCACTCCAAAGGAAAACCCCTTGCTCACTCAACCTTTTCTCTTCAATCCAGGCAGCATCCTGGTAAATCTCCTCTGTTCTCTCTCTGAAGCTTCCACTCTATGTGAACTTTGTGTGAAATCACATGTTGGGTGCAACCTTTGGAGAAGTTAATAAAATTACTTATTTCTGTTTGGAGGAACTCAGCCATCTGTCGACAATAAAAATTGCAGCTTTAGGTAATCTTCATGCTCTGCAATCTTTCCAAGATGCTGTTTGTGTGAAATAGACACCATATTAATTGAAAATTACCATATAAACCACAAGAGTCACACTTGTGTAATATAACAGCCTGAGAAAAGAACATAGCCTCATGACTTTACAATTTAAAAAAATTGTTCACTGGGAGCATGTATTAGAAATTGGCAGATATTATCCAATGCATTGTTGCAAGTCAGAGGAATTTTTATTAATGACTTAGTAATGAGACATCCAGTTTATTGCTTTTGATTATAAGTATTTATACTGGATAGAGATTTTTTTTTGTCTTTCTTCTGTCTATTTGTTTTAGCTTGGAAAACAGGGAAAATTAAAGTCAGATCAACAATATTATAATACAAAACCAATCATTGTAGTTCTAAAGTAATGTTATTGTGTACACAGTAGAACAGGAAAAGTCACTTAAGGAATGTTATGTGAATGACTTCAAATACTTGTTTTGTTAGAGTCACGTCAAAGGGTGAATTTTTAGCTTTGCATGTTGTATTCAGTACACGTATATAAAGTTAAAACTGAATAGAAAAGCACACCTATATTCTTAAGTTAGCAACTGACTGGTCATGTCATAATGGAGCGTAGAGGATAACTGCCATCTTCAGTTACTTGCATCCTCTTTCATCCAGTTCTACACTGGCTCCAGTCAACATGGAAATGGGGAAAATATCCATTTATCCAGCAGCTGCTACCATGGGCTTAAATCTTGTCAAGGCATATTCAGTTGGTGTTGTGAGTGCCCTCTTGTTATGCAGCTAAGAATGCATTATAAACTTTAATCTTTATTATGAAAACATATATTGAATTCCAATTGATCTGTTCTTTATAAAATGTGTTGCCTGGATCCATTTCAATAGAGATGGAATTAGATTGAAGCTTGTATTGAGTGGTGACTTGACTAAATCATTGTTATGACTCTTTATGCTGATTAATCAAAGAATATTAACATTTCTGCTGTTATTCTGCTTTCTTCAGGTAGCTTATAGATGTCTGTCTAAGTACGAAGACTTTGAGACAGGTGGTTTTCATTAGATAGTTGGGATGTGACCAAATTATTGAAAAAAAAGATATATTTTTGTCCATCAATCTGTCTCAATGAAAAAACGGATTTCAACAAAGTACCCCATTTTACAGCATAACATTGTCAAACTGATGTATATTGATAAAATGAGGGCCACCTGGCTGATTATTTTAGTTAACAACCATCAGCAGATACCCGAAGATATGATAATACAATGAACGGGTATTTGGAGAGAACACAGAAAGTGGAATGATTTTCTGTACCAAAGCTTGTTTGAAAATAAAGTTCTTTTACTTACAGATACCTTCTGTTTTTCTTTGATAGTGGTGACATGTCTATGATCTTGATATATATTACTGCTTTAACAAATTGTAATGAGTTGTGCTATTGAACTTAGTACAATAAAATGATTCTACCTGGATTAGTGTTTTGTCAAAGTCATTGATTTGCATCAGTTAGGCTGAGAGAGAATCTGCACTTACTGACAAGTACCTTTATTGAATCAGTTCACAAGCATGTGAATTTTCACAACTAAATGCCTGTGTGCACAACTGCTAAGTTTCACTGACCCTCCATGCACAAGTTAAAGAAGAGAAAATGTAATACCTGGGAAAGAGTCTATGCTGGTCAGGCATTCCTCATGGTCCTGATGCGATCTCCGTGTGTCCGACATGGGGTACTCCACATCTGTGATAGTTGGTCTCTAGAGAGTTGTTACTGCCTGAGCTCCCAAAATCCTCTATTTTTATACATTTCCTTATCAAGACAATCTATGATTTCCTTGGTTTGAGGTAATCTAACTGACCTGTGGCAGATTCCCATCGGATGTAGCCCAGGGCTACCAGCAGAATTGTTCTATGGCCTTCACCTTCAATTTCGTGCCTTAGGTGACTTCTTTTGTTCTGTTCAATCGCTCTGATTAAGTTATCCCAGGACAAGAATCAGTTCAGAAAATGCCGGCTGCAAGGGCAGTCTCACCAAATGGACACCTCTGCTCCTGTTCACTGATTGTAGTTTTTCTGGCCAACATCATCTTCCTCTTGATCCAAAGATATCAATCTTAGGATCATTATCCACCTCTCATTCTGTTGACTGCCCATAGGGCTGCCATGGACCGCAGTATGTAAATGTAACAACTAATTACTGAATTCAGGCACTTGTTATCCCGATAGTCATCTCTTTCATTTTATAAGAGCATCGTTCTCTAATTTTTGGATGACTTCAGCCTTCTACCTTCTAAGTTGATATACGTTAAACATTACAATTATCAAGGTTCATAAAATTATTATTACAACAGCTTGCGGTGGTATTCTCACCCACGGTTGTAATTGAACATTTGATCCCCAATTCCAAAACTTACTCCAAAAAAAAAACGGAGTCACTCAATATTTCATTTGCTTTACTGGCATGTGTGTGTTTAGTGCATTGACGGATTATCTTCCTTGCCACCTCCACAACTCGTGTCCAGTCTACAGTCAAGTGAGGAATCGGTGTCAACTTGGTAACAACATAGGTCCACAAGTATTGATCGATATCAGTGCGTTGGATTGAGAGGTTCCCCTTCACTATTGCGTCTACTGGCAGATGACAGAAAGTTCGGCCTCCAATAGCCAGATCTGAGGTCATGTTTCCAATGGGGAAGTTGTGACTTTCCAACAGACACTGTTTCCATCTTGCTGTAACTTCCAAATATATCCAAATATTTGGATATTCGGATATCCCAATATTCTCATTCGTAAGGCCAGTGATGTTGTGGGGATGGAACTGGACTCTCTCACGGTGGTGTCTGAAAAGAGGATGCTGTCTAAGTTGCATGCCATCTTGGTCAGTATCTCCCATCCACTACATAATGTACTGGGTGGGTACAGGAGTACATTCAGCCAGAGACTCATTCCATTGAGATGCAGCACGGAGCGTCATAGGAAGTCATTCCTGCCTGTGGCCATCAAACTTTACAACTCCTCCCTTGGAGGGTCAGAAACCCTGAGCCAATAGGTTGGTCCTGGATTTATTTCTTAATTTACTGGCATAATTTACATATTACTATTTAACTATTACTATTTATGGTTCTATTACTATTTATTATTTATGGTGCAACTGTAACAAAAACCAATTTCCCCCAGGATCAATAAAGTATGACTATGACTATGACTAACTTGTGTACCATCATTACATATAGAAAGAAAGACTGATTATTCACAGGCAAAACAGACAATGAACAATTTTCATAAGTACTGAAACCACAATTAGTAAGTTTCCATCTTGTTATTTCTTCTGGGAAAGCCCAGTGGCGTCCCCCTTGTTGGCATCTTGATAAATCTATCCATTTCCCAATACCATTCATAGCAATAGCATATACTAGTGGATTACTTAAGGATGTCCAAATATTCTCATGATCCTTGCACACATTGTGAACCCTTTTCACTCCACTTCCCCCATATAATATCCTCCTGTGTACAGTTAATAAGAATCAAAGCAGTCTTTGTTGTAACCATCCCAATCACTGTCCCACTCAACATTCACATGAGTGTGATCCCTCTGAACTGTATTCTTACCATGACCATCATTACCTGAGGCTGTTCAGGTATTGATAGCCTTGATGACCTAAAACTGACTACCCTTCCCTCTGGGATACTTGATAATGTCACCTCCAGAATTTATGTAAGAACCGTGCAATCGTACCCTCTGGGACACCTAAGATTTTGTCCACGTACATCAAACCATACACCCTAGCATAATACACATTGGATCTCGATGTCTCCTTTGTTAGCTCTGAGTTACCCAAGTCCATTGAGAAAGGTTGCTTTTGGTCACTGAGTGTACCCCAAGCATTAATATCACTGTTGACACATTTGCCTGCTGTGATGGTGCTGGAACAAGACCGATCATGACCCCAGTCATAGTGAATTTCTTTGCAACTATTATTCTCTCCATCTTATGTTAAATGAAATATTTAGCTTTTCCAGAGCACTTTCAGCTCCCTGGTATCCCCATTGGTTATAGCACCAATGGACCATTTGGTTTCAATCCCCCCCCACCCCCTGGAATCATCAATTTTACTCAACACCACCCAGTCTTTATGACCCAGTCTGCTATGACCTATGGGGATTTCTGCTCCCTGGTATCCCCATAGGTCATAGCACCAATGGGCCATTTGGTTTCAATCCTCTCGCACCCTGGAATCATCAGTTTTACTCAAACACCACCCAGTCTTTAGTAAGCACTCCCTTGTGCTCTTTGTACATTTCCAACCCTGCTCCTTCTATCAATTTTTAAAAATTCTTTATCTTTCTCCTGCTCCTCTGTTAAATCCATAAGCTTAACCTGTTGCTCCTTCAGTTTTCCAGTTTGCCCAATCTGCAACTGGTCTGGTCTCAGTACCTTATTTTGCTAACTTGTTAGCCTTTTTATCTGTCCTCGGGAGTTTTGAGTGAGCTTTCACCTTTCTAACTCTGTATTCTTTTACCCTCACGTTTAACCCACTGTTGGTTCTCCTCTCACCATCCTGCACAGGTGAAAAACCAACTACATTTTAAAAATTGAGTTTTTTCTTTTCATTTGTATATTTGTTCTCAGGAGTTGCTTTAACTGATCTCCTTCCACCTCCCACTTATTGTTTTGATACAAATGGTTCCTTGGGATCATATTGCAAACATATCCTGACACCTGTGTGGTTCTCCAGTACAGTGAAGAATATCTCTGAGGAAGGTAGAAAGTTTAATACACTTTATAACTACACTTAAGCCCTACAATATCAGTGCTGATTGACCAAGTCATCTTAATTCAACCATCCAGCAGCAGCTAGATATATATACACTTTAAGCTGGTGAGGGAATTAATGCTGAATTGCAGTTTGGACCAACCCAATATTTAAATTGAACTTTAATTTGTAATTCACATGATAAACACTATGATTGTATCAAAATATTTTCCCTAAGAAATTGCACTCAAAATCAGTATGTCAAGAGTCTTGAGCAATATCTTTTACGTTTCATAAAAAGAAAACAACCTTGTCAGTGAAAGAAACCATAGAAAGCATAGAAACTACAGCACAGAAACAGAAACGTTTAGGATTGTTCCATAAGTATTCCAAACTTCCAAAATCCCACTTTAACTGTCCACCAATGACCACTTTCCCCAAATGCCGATCTCCCTCTGAAATATGGGCATCTCATATCCGGAATGGAGATGCACAGATTTCCATCACCTTAACCTGGATCCCACATGGCTAGTGTAGAATGTGGGTCTCTCTAAATTCAATTCTATAAAATAAAATAAAGAATACAAATTAAAAATACAGATACAACAAAACAAACCCCGTGCTATTACTTTTCTTCCGTAGCTCATAGGCAAGTAAATGAAAAACTTAGAATAAATACTTAATTTCCTGAAGGAAAAATTTCCACACATTTTTCAAAGAACAAAGGAAGAAAAGACAACTGGGTGGGATGCATTCACAGAACCTCTTAAAGGACAGGAGCTGCTGCAAATTCAGTTCAGAGTAGCCAAGTATTTCAATCGTCAGCTTTTCTGTTGAAGTCTGAAACATTAATTCTAACTCACTCTAAATATCAATTGAGCAAACACACAACAGCCTTTGCACGCACTCACACACACTCTTTCTCATTCTCTCTTCCTCTCTAGTGAATTCACATATGGCCACACCTCATGTAACATTCGAAACACAGAAACCATTCAGACTATAGTCCAGAAAATCTCTTGCTCCTAGATATTAAGCTACCATCAGACGAAATGGAGGAAATAGGTTACTCCAAGACTTTGAAACACAGAAATTCTGTAAGTTACTCATCATGCCCAAGTAAACAACATTTAACAAGTGTTAAAGCATGACATCCCCACATTAACCAAGATTCCAACATATTCTGACCATTCTGTAACTCTAATCTTTGATCTATGTTAGGATTCAGATTAGATGAACTGTTTGCTGTGGAGTTCTGGGCAGAATGGTCCACATTACCACAGCTGAAACAGCCGCATTGAGCCCAGTGATGATTGTTCTACCCCCCCCCCACCCCCCCCAACAGTTTCCCTGACTGGGTGAATGTGCACTCCAGTGCTGATTACTTCTCTTTTGCAATCTCTCCGCCTTCTTCTCCCTTGACCTGCATTCCTCCACATGACGATCTGTGTACTTTGTTGAAGGGCAAATACTTTAGGCTACCTCTAAAAGTATTCCTAAAGTTAAAAATCTAACTCCTGAACTTCCTTCTTCTATGCTCTAATAATTTTCCTAAGTATCCATGTGTCAGTATGTGTAGGGTCACTGGGTTCCAACATCATTGTCGATTCATTGGTACTATGAGACACTAATGTTAATCTATTTATGGGTTCTGGTTTTAAATGATCTATATCTAATGCTAATCCAGAGACACTTGGAACACCATCCATAGATGGAATGCAAATGTACTGGGTAGCTCTTTCATTCCTCCAGTGACATTTACTTATGTCCCATTGGGTCCCACTGTCATTACCCATAACAGTATATCATATTCTTTAACTCCTCATTTGTTCCCCTAATATGTCGCTGTGCTTTTGGCAAAGCAGAGTGTGTGTTCAGATAGAAGCACATTATAATCAAAACTCCTTTCCTTAGTAATACCCCTCAGCTTGGTACCAAAACAGGGTAGTTAATGTATGTTATATTCAGGTATTGATTTCCTGCCCTGCCCCACCCCTCACTGTTAGAAACTGAGGGGGGAGGGGGAGAGGCAATCATGCAGATGGTAGCACCGGCTCCTTTTAAGGGTACCTCAGCAGGAGATTCTCGGGAGATGGCTCCTCATCGTAACCGTATCTGGTCGTCTTATCTGCTTAATATCAGTCTCCTCCCCTCTTTCAGATCCAAAAACTCATATAATTGCTCTCTGTGCAGCAAGTAGGCCCTGCAGTTCTTTCTGTATGTGCTTTAAATGCTTTGCAGGATCTCCAGAGTTGCTTTTCTTTTCATGTGCTGATTTCTGTATCACATTCATAGCCATCTTTAAATTGCTGCACGGTTCTCTCAATCCCTCCACTTCATTCTTAGTTAGTTTTTAGCTTTCTGTCTACATTCTATCCAATCCTCAACTAAACAGCCAACAGCTACTAGCCTCTGTAATCGTTTATCTGCTTATCTGACAATTTCCCCTGAGCAATCTTCTAAAGAGCTTCCGCAGCTGGTTTTCCCTTCAGCGCTGGTGTGACTGAAATAGTGCTTTGTGGGTTCCTATTCTCTATCTCATAGAAGCCTGAATATCACTTACCTGCATAAACTGTTCGAATAAAAAGCTCAGAAAAAATATACAATCTCCCCCTTACTCCTAATTTCCATAATTTAATCAAAAGTCCTTCCTTCCATATCAACACACACAAAAAAAATGCTGGTGAACGCAGCAGGCCAGGCAGTATCTCTAGGAAGAGGTACAGTCGACGTTTCGGGCGAGACCCTTCGTCGGGACGAACTGAAAGAATTGCTAGTAAGAGATTTGAAAGTGGGAGGAGGAGCAGGAGATCCGAAATGATATGAGAAGTCAGGACATCCCTTCCCCTCCATCTCCTGACTTCTATCATTTCGGATCTCCACCTCCCCCTCTCAAATCTCTCATCTTTCAGTTAGTCCTGACGAAGGGTCTCGGCCCGAAACGTCGACTGTACCTCTTCTTATAGATGCTGCCTGGCCTGCTGCGTTCACCAGCATTTTGTGCTTGTGTTGCTTGAATTTCCAGCATCTGCAGATTTCCTCATGTTTACATCCTTCCATATCATATGCTTTTTTGATATAAACAATGCTGTCATAACTGCTTATCTACCTGTGCTTTCCTAATATCATCTTCCAAACATAAAACTGAATCCAATGTCATTCTACCCTTCCGAAATCCACTCTGATAAAACGCTCTGATCACCTCTACTTTCCAAAATATAATTCAAACGCTCTATTACCATGCGTTGCGTAAGTTTACATACATGAGACGTTAACGATATAGTCCTATAACCTGAAGGACCCGATGAGGGTTTACTGGTTTTAGAATAGACACCACTACTGCCATTTTCCGGAGTTACTCTGCACTGCTCTGAACTTTTAGAGTGAATCTGACGGCACTAGGACCGCGGAGTGTCCCTCTCAGCGCAACGCAGTTGATCCTTGGCCTTGCAGGCTCGGCATGTTCTGCTTCCCGGTCTCCCGGACACCGGTAAATGTAGGTACCGTGACCGAGGGAGCAGGAGTGGGAAAGGTCGGGGACGTGTCGTGATACCAGGGGCAAAGGCAGGAGAAGGGGATGTCCGCGGAAACTCGTGAAGGAGCCCGGGAAGGAACGGGGTGAAAGGCGGGGCTGAGGGAGGGGAGCAGGGTGAAGGGAGGGGCTGGAGGGGGTAGTGGGTAAGGGTGGGTTGAGGAAGCTGTGAAGGGAGGGGACGAGTGGCTGTGCGGGAAGTGGGGTGAAAGGAGACGACGAGTGGCTGTGGGAGGGGTGAAGGGAGGGGACGAGTGGCTGTGGGGGAAATGGGGTGAAAGGAGGCGACGAGTGGCTGTGGGAGGGGTGAAAGGAGGCGACGAGTGGCTGTGGGAGGGGTGAAGGGAGGGGACGAGTGGCTGTGGGGGAAATGGGGTGAAAGGAGGGGCCAAGTGACTGTGAGGGGGAAAGATAGGGGCCAAGCGGCTATGGGGGTAGTGGGGTGAAGATAAGGGCTGAGTGACTGTGGGGGAAGTGGGGCTGAAGGGAGGGGCTGGAGGGGGGATTTGGGTGAAGGGAGGGGCTGGAGTGGGGAGTGGGGTGAAGGGAGGGTCTGAGGAGGAGGCTGGGGTGGGGAGGCCGGGAGGGGGAGGAGTGAGGTGAAGGGAGGGTCCAAGGTGGAGGCTAGGGTGAGGGAGGGGCTGGGAGAGAGTCGGGTACAGGGGAATGGAGTGTCGTGGTTAAGATCAGGGAGGAATAATGGTCCTGGGAATGAAAGATGAGGCTTGTACTCACTGGACTTAAGAATGAGGTGGGGATCTCCTTGAAACCTATCGAATATTGAAAGGTTTAGGTAGGGTGGATGTACAGAGGTTGTATCCTATAGTGGGCGAGTCTAGGACCACAGGGCACAGCCTCAAAATAGAGGGATGTCCATTTAGAACAGAGATGAGAAATTTCTGTTGCCAGAGAGTGGTGAATCTGTGCAATTCATTGTCATAGACAGCTGCGGAGGCCAAGTCATCGGGTATCTTGGGTATCTATTGAAAGCAGAGTTTGATAGGTTCTTGTTCAGTAAGGGTGTCAAAGGTTATGAGGAGAAGGCGGGAGAATGGGGTTGAGAGGGATAATAGATCAGCCATGATGGGATGGTGGAATAGTCATGATGAGTCGAATGGCCCAATTCTCCTCCTATGTTTTATGGTCTTGCTTTTTTACTTATTTCCCTTTCTATATAATTGAGAGCAATTAGTACAGTTATACTGTGGAGAGCATTCTAACTGGCTACATCACTCTCTAGTATGGGGCGGGGGTATCGCTCAGGGTCAATGTAAGCTGCAGAGAGTTGTAAACTTAGTCAGCTCCATCACCGGTACTAGCCTTCGTAGTATCCACACCTCTTCAAGGAGTGGTGCCTCAGAAAGGCGGCGTCATCATTAAGCACCCCCATCACCCAAGTCATGTCCTGTTCTCTTTGTATTCTCTGATCGACACTTCTTTATGAATCCAAAAAAAAACTAAACTGTGTCACTTCTGCACTTGTAGATTTTAAAATCTGATGACTTAAATTATTTTTGTCATGTTGTCATATTTTTAATTTTGAAAGTGTATTTTTATGTAGAAATGAGATTAAAAATTCTGTTTTATTTAGAGTTTGGAATTTCATGATGCCTCCCAGACACCTGACACTATCCTTGAGCAATCGATCAGAGGTGTTTGATCTGAAATATTGCAAGTAAGTATAGTAGTGCAATGCATTGAGGAAAAGCTTGCAATTTTATAAAACATTTCACTTCTTCAGGACTTTC
This sequence comes from Mobula birostris, assembly GCF_030028105.1. Taxonomy (NCBI): domain Eukaryota; kingdom Metazoa; phylum Chordata; class Chondrichthyes; order Myliobatiformes; family Myliobatidae; genus Mobula; species Mobula birostris. The sequence continues at coordinate 126,110,201 of NC_092372.1, read as the reverse complement.
CAAAACAGTTTACAACTGCGGAAGAACTGTCAGACTGTGGTGATTGTTGTAATGTGCCAGACTGTTGTTCACAAACTACAGGAATATAAAATCCAGATAATCTATTAGTTTGATTCATTTATGAATGTTATATGGTTCTTTATGTACCATTTAGAGAAAATAGTTTAATGGCTTATTGGAGAGATGGAACCTCTGAAAATATTTACTAAGCACAAGACAGAAGTGAGAGTTTTGATAATCCATTCAAGCCTCTGGAATGGATTTGAACCCATAACTTCCTGATTTGGGCAACCACTTGTACTTTGAACTGTAAATGTTGGTTTCGGACATTTATCATCAAAGTATTTATACTATATCAGTCCTTGAGATTCGACTCCTTACAGGCAGCCACAGAACAAAGAAACCGAATAGAACCCATTTTTAAAAAAAAGGACACCGTCAAGCTCCCAGTGTGCAGGAAAAACAAATCCCGAGAACAATAAAAGTAAGTAAATAACATTCGGAGCTGAAGTTCATGAATGTGAGCTCACAACCATGCAGCCAGTCATCACTGCAGCTGGTCCGGGAGCCCATTAGTTGCAGGCCACAGCCACAGTTCAGTGCAGAGATGAGTAAACCTCACAGACCAGCAAGCTGAACTGGCCCATCCCTCGCCGCTAGCCCTGACACCTTGACCCTTACAGTCTGGCCTGAGCTCAAATCGTCTAAACCTTGGGTCGTTCGGCACCCTCAGACCTGGGCCCTGTCTCTTCAATATGCTCTCGACCCTGGGCCCCACCACCTCGATCCGGCCCATACCGGACCTTTCCAATTCGACCTGGCGCTTAAATTGATCAAACCTCTGATCTTCCCTCGCTCTCGGGCCCCGCTGCTTCGCCTCTGCATTTCCTCTGCTCGCCTAGCGTTGGTTCTGCCGTGTTGAATCGCCTCCATGCCCGCTTCAGTAATGGCCATACATTAGCTCATTTTCTGCTCTTGACCTCATGCCCGCCGGGTTGGATCAGCCTGTACAAGCCATCCTGCAATTCTCCATCTTATTTCATTTCACACCTTAAAAATGCCAGGTTGTACAGGTGGTTCAACAGCTCAACTCCAGAAAGAGAGTTACAAACTATTGATTGCAGTGATCATATCCGACAAAAAGTGTGACTAATACAGTCATTTATAGTGGTGTTTGCGTTGAACAAGTTGTCGCTATGCTTTCCCATAAGACCATAAGATATAGGAGCAGAAGTAGGCCATTCGGCCCTCGAGTCTACTCCACCATTCAATCATGGGCTGATCCAATTCTTCCGGTCATCCTCACTCCCCTGCCTTCTCCCTGTACCCTTTGATGTCCTGGCTGATCAAGAACCTATCTATCTCTGCCTTAAGTGCACCCAATGACTTGGCCTCGACAGCCACTTGTGGCAACAAGTTCCACAGATTCACCACCCTCTGACTAAAGTAATTTTTCCGCATCTCTATTCTAAATGGATGTCCTTCAATCCTGAAGTCATGCTCTCTTGTCCTAGACTCCCCTACCATGGGAAATAACTTTCCCATATCTAAAGTGTTCCGGCCTTTTAACATTTGGAATGTTTCTATGAGTCCCCCTCCTTCTCCTGAACTCCAGGGAATACATCCCAAGAGCTGCCAGACATTCCTGATACGGTAACCCTTTCTTTCCTGGAATCATTCTCATGAATCTTCTCTGAACCCTCTCCAGTGTGAGTATATCCTTTCTAAAATAAGGAGCCCAAAACTGCACACAATACTCCAAGTGTGGTCTCACAAGTGCCTTATGAAGCCTCAACATCCCATCCCTGCTCTTATATTCTATACCTCTGGAAATGAATGCCAACATTGCATTCAACTTCTTCAGCACCGGCTCAACCGGGAGATTAAGCTTTAGGGTATCCTGCACAAGGACTCCCAAGTCCTTTTGCATCTCTGCATTTTGAATTCTCTCCACATCTAAATAATAGTCTGCCTGTTTATTTCTTCCAGCAAAGTTCATGACTATACACTTACCAACGTTGTATTTCATTTGTCACTTCTTTGCCCATTCCCCTAAACTATCTAAGTCTTTCTGTAGGCTCTGTGTTTCCTCAACACTGTCCGTTCCTCCACCTATCTTTGCATCATCGGCAAATTTAGCCAGAAATCCATTAATCCCAAAGTCCAAATCATTGATATACATCGTAAAAAGCAGCAGTCCCAACACCAACCCCTGTGGAACTCCACTGGTAAGTGGTGGCCAGTCAGAATAGGACCCTTTTATTCCCATTCCCTGTTTTCTGCCGATCAGCCAATGCTTCACCCATGCTAGCAACTTCCCTGTAATTGCATGGGCTCTTATCTTGCTAAGCAGCCTCATGTGTGGCACCTTGTCGAAGTCCTTCTGAGGATCCAAGTACACCACATCTACTGCATCTCCTTTGTCTACCCTGCTTGTAATTTCCTCAAAAAATTGTAGTAGCTAGTCAGGTAGGATTTTCCTTTTAGGAAACCATGCTGGCTTTGGCCTATCTTGTCATGTGCCTCCAGGTACTCCATAATCTCTCCCCTGACAATTGATTCCAACAACTTCCCAACCACTGATGTCAGGCTAATGGGTCTATAGTTTCCTTTCTGCTGCCTCCCATCCTTTTTAAATAGCAGGGTAACATTTGCAATTTTCCAGTCATCAGGTACAATGCCAGAATCTGCGATTCTTGAAACATCATTGTTAATGCCTCTGCAATCTTTCCAGCTACTTCCTTCAGAAGCCGAGGGTGCATTCCATCAGGTCCAGGAGATTTATCCACCCTCAGACCATTAAGCTTCCTGAGCACCTTCGCAGTTGTAACTTTCACTGCACAAACTTCACTTCCCTGACATTCTTGAATGTCCGGTATACTGCCGATGTTTTCCACTATGAAGACTGATGCGAAATACACATTCAGTTCCTCAGTTCCTCTCCCATCTCTGCATCTCTCATTACAATATCTCCAGCATCATTTTCTATTGGTCTTATATCTGCCCTCAACTCTCTTTTACCCTTTATATACTTAAAAAAGCTTTTAGTATCTTCTTTGATATTAGTTGCAAACTTCCTTTCAAAATTCATCTTTTCCTTCCTAATGACCTTCTTACTTTCCTTCTGAAAATTTTTAAAAGCTTTCCAATCCTCTATCTTCCCACTAGCTCTGGCTTCCTTGTATGCCCTCTCTTTTGCTTTTACTTTGGCTGTGATTTCACTTGTCAGCTATGGTACTGTCCTCCTTCCATTCAAAAATTTCTTATTATTTGGAATATATCTGTCTTGGACTTACGTCATTTTTTTTGCAGAAACTCCAGCCATTGTTGCTCTGCTATCTTTCCTACTAGTGTCCCTTTCCAGTCAACTTTGGCCAGTTCTCCTCTCATGCCATTGTAATTTCCTTTATTCCACAGAAATACCGACACATTGGATTTTAGTTTCTCCTTTTCAAATTTTAAAGTGAACTTGATCATATTGTGATCACTGTTCCCTAAGGGTTCCTTAACCTTAAGCTCTCTTATCACCTCCAGATCATTGCACATCACCCAATTCTCAGCACAGCCAATCCCCTAGTGAGCTCAACAGCAAGCTGTTCTAAAAAACCATCCCTTTGACATTCTACAAATTCTCTCTCTTGAGGTCCAGTACTGACATGGTTTTCCCAATCCACTTTCATGTTAAAATCCCCAACGATTATCATGACAACATACATCAAAGTTGCTGGTGAACGCAGCAGGCCAGGCAGCATCTCTAGGAAGAGGTGCAGTCGACGTTTTAGGCCGAGACCCTTCGTCAGGATTATCATGACATTGCCCTCGTGACTCGCCTTTTTTGTCTCCTGCTGTAATTTGCAATTCACAATTCACATCCTGGCTGCTGTTTGGAGGCCTGTATACAACTGCCATTAGGGTCCTTCTAGCTTTGCCATTTCTTAACTCAACCCATAGATATTCTACACCTTCTGATCGTATGTCATCCCTTTCTAATAATTTAATATTATTTCTTATAAACAGAGCCACACCACCCCATCTGCCTACTAACCTATCTTTCTGATACACTGTATATCCTTGGATGTACAGCTCCTAATGGCAGCCATTCTTTAACCAAGTTTCAGAGATGGCCGCAACGTCATACTTGCCTATCTTTAGCTGAATATCAAGATCATCCATTTTTCTTTATGCTGTGTGCATTTAAATAGAACACTTTTAGTCCAGTATTTGTTGCTTTCTGTTTTAACTGCACCTTTCCTCTATTGCCCTGTAACTCATCCCACTGGCTGTAATTATGTCTCGTCTCCTGCCAGTCCCTTCTATCATCTGTTGCATATAATCTTTGACTTACTTCTGTTTTCCCCTTCCTCAGCCCTATCATTCTGGTTCCCATCCCCCTTCCAAATTAGTTTAAACCCTCCCTAACAGCTCTATTAAACCTACCTGCTAGGATATTGGACCCCTTTGGGTTCAGGTGTATCCCGTACTTTTTGTACAGATCATACCTCCCCCAGAAGAGGCCCCAATGATCCAGGAATCTGAAGCCCTGCCCCTACACCAGTCTCTCAACCACACATTTATATGCCTGATCATGATATTCTTGCACTCGTTAGCATGTGGCACAGGCAGCAATACTGGGATGACTACCCTGGAGGTCCTGCTTTTCAGCTTCCTACCTAACTCCCTGAATTCTTTCTCCAGGACCCCCTCTGTTTTCTACCTATGTCGTTGGTACCCACATGTACCAAGACTTCTGGCTGTTCACCCTCTCCCTTCAGAATACTCTGCACTCGATTCAAGATATCCTGTACCTTAGCACCTGGGAGGCAACACACCATGTGGGTATCTCTATCAGGCTGACAGAACCTCCTGTCTGTTCCTTTCACTATGGCATCCCCTATCACTGCCATATTCCTCATCTTCTTCTCTCCCTTCTGCACCACGGAACCAGGCTGAGTGCCAGAGACCCGATCGCCGTGGTCGTCCTCTGTCAGGTCATCCCTGCTCCCCCAACAGCATCCAAAACGAGCTAACGATTACTGAGGGGGATGGCCACAAGGATGCTACTATCTGAGTTCCTCCCTTCCTTTCCCTGACAGTTACCCACTTATCTAACTCTGGCAGCCTCGGGGTGACTAACTCCTTGCAACTCCTCTCTATCTCCTGTTCACTCTCCCTAATAAGTTGTAGGTCATCAAGCCGCAGCTCCAGATCCCTAACACCGTCTATCAGGAGCTGCATTTTGGTACACCTGGCGCAGATGTAGCCATCTGGGAGACTGGAAGATTCCCAAAATTCCCACATCCGACACCCAGAGCAAAGTACTTGTCCCACAGCCCTTCCACGATGCTTCACCCTTGTCATTCACAACAACCTTCGCTCTTGCCAGATGTACAAATTCGCTGTCTGCTCAAACACAGCACCCTACAGACATGCTCTCTATTCCTCAACAAATGCAAGGGAAAACGAAGTCCACTTACCCACTTACCTCGCCGAAGCCCGAATGAGCCAAAGCCCAGCACTCTGACCGCTGCTTTGATGACCACTCCACTGGGCAGCATCTCCCTTTTATGCCAGCACCTTCCCTGCTCTCCAACACACGATTATTTGTGCACCGGTTATAGCTGAGTTCTCCCGAAGATCTCCCTTTTAAACTTCTCCTTCGGACCTGTGTGCTGCCTCCTCTGTCATAGCTCTCCAACTCACGATTGGTGCGCTGGTCACCAGCATCAGCTCAAACTGGAGAGCCTGGTCACTGGTGTGTCATTCAATTTGAAAAGTAACTTTCCCTTGCCTGATCCTTTTCCCCACTACAGTGCACGGTTAAATTACCCTTATCAATAATGTCAGTTCTTGCAACCCAGTTATTTTTAACTGTTGTAGGCTGATTTTGCATTATGAGAGACTGAGTCCGGCTCTTTCATGGTTCGATTGCTCAGTGACGTTCTGGGAAAGGGTGTATATTTCCTGAGTCAGAGAATAGGAAGTACAGGCACATATATATAGCTAGGGGGCTAAGGCTTTGGCACAATACTGAGGTCATTTTATGTATTGGTTTGTACTGCTGCTGCAAAACGAATTTCTTGACATGTGAGTGATGGTAAACCTGATTCTGATATGGGTCTCTATTGTATTCTGAGAGTGGGAAGGGGGCAGGGAGAGGGGAATCATGATTGGGAAAAGGAGAAGGGGGAGGAGAGGGAGTGGGGAGCACCAGAGAGGCATTCTGTAATGATGAATAACCCAATTGTTTGGAATCAAATATCTTTGCCTGCTGTCTCAGGACTGGGTGCGCCTGTACCTGTGCCAGACACACCCCTGCCCTGGCACTTCTACTTGTCCCACAGCCCTTCCACGATGCTTCACCCTTGTCATTCACAACAACCTTCGCTCTTGCCAGATGTACAAATTCGCTGTCTGCTCAAACACAGCACTCTACAAAAATCTTCAGTACCCTAACTGTATATATGTGCCTAAGACTTTTGCACAGTACTGTATGATCTGACTGACAAGTTTATAGAAGGTAATTTTTGGCTAGGATATGGTGCCACTTCTTGAACTCTTTTTATTCTCTTTTGCAGTTTGTATATGAAAGAGGGTGCACCGGAAAATCCGTTAATTAAACCACAGGATTTACCGCGGGGAAAAGATGCAACACTGGAGTTCTGCAATTCCCCCAACCCTAACATTGGCATCACCGGGATCTTGACTTACCACTATGGGGAAACGGACACTGGCTTTGCCATTTCCTTTCTAGTTCCTGTCTATCAACAGGGCATTCCTGAAATCTCTGTCTTCTGTTTGCGATACCTGCCCACCCTCCAGAAGCCAGATTTGAATCTGGATTCTTTTAAGCATCCTAATGCCGACCTTTATACGGATATGATCAGGCATCCGTCCAGTTCTGCCATTGGCAATGGTGTCTGTGTGACTGGTGGTACAATGACACCCATTCCCAACAGCAGACTTAGGGTAACCATCACAGACGTCTGATAGCTAGGCCAAACTTCCATCCCTAACCCTCCCTGTTGTAGTGTGCTCACCTGTCATGTCATTGGCATGTGGTACCATTTCCCAGCTTTACTGTACTTGCACAAGTCCCACACAGCTGAGGTAAAGCAGTGATGTGAGGAAGATCAAGCCTCAAATTTGATAGATTCTTTACTATTGATGACATTCACTGAAACATGTAATTAATTCTAGGTACAGATTAAATTTGTAACAGTGGAATTCCTTTTGTTAAAACCTTATGGACGTTTGATCATCACTTTATATTTAAAGAATCAAAGCACACTTATCAAAGTATGTATAAATTATACAACCTTGAGATACGTCTGCTTATAGACAGCCATAAATCAAGAAACCTGAAAGCACCCAATTTAAAAGAAAGACCACCACTCAATGCAGAGAGAGAGAGGGAAAAAACACAAATCGTGCAAACAACAGCATTGCAAACCAAATTGAGTCCATAGACCTGGTGCCTAGAGCAGCTGGGGTAGGCCCATAGCCTCAGTCTCAGTTCGTCACACAGTGGGGAAAAAACAGCGTGAGACTCACAGACACGAAGCATGGAGAAGCCGGAGCAGTCTCACAGCCTCAGCACCGCGGAGAGAGGAGTAAACATCATAGAAGTGTGGGCAGAATTAGCCCAACCCTAGCCTCCAGTCCTGACCCCCGGCCTTTTCTATCTTATTAAACAGCAATCCCATAAAACAGCCTATAATTACCAGGGCTGAGCTGCATGTTTAACCTCTGCGTGACTTAATGTGTTTGTCATGACTTCCTTTCTCATGTATGACTTCATCTTAGATCGATGTGGGGGATGGGTGCTCTTGTACTGCTAAACCCTGTGTCACTTACTCTATCTTTAACTAGAGTCAATTAGGTATTCGTAATCCTTGAAAAATTTAGTAATATAAACAGACCTGGAATAAAACACGAGGTTTTACCATGTTGTGGGGCGGGGGTGGGGGGGGGGTAGTGGTGGTGGGGAAATAAAACTTTCAGTCACAATCTAGCCGCTGTGACAGAGATCTACTTGCAGAATGACCAGGGCTGAGTGCTCACTGTTCCAAAAGAGTGGGCCAAAAGGGAACAGCTGAGTGTTGTTAATTGAGGTAGGTATCAGGGCAGTAGTGAGTTGCGATGTAGATGTGGGGGAGGGGGGTAGTGTTGAGTCAGTTATTGAATAACATGCCAAAGAAGGCACAAGTCAGAGTGATCTGTTGGTCCTCAGTACTGCAGCACATAAATGAGTTAGACATCAAAGACGTGCATGAAGGGCACTGCAATTATCATGGAATATTTTAATAGACTCATAAAGTAGTAGCATAATGCAGCTTGGATACGGTATCTTTCACTCAACCAGTCTACGAATCATGTCCACCTGCTCCCAATTGCTTATATTCGGCTTCTATCTTTCTAAGCCCTGCCCCTCAATGTACCTATCCAAAGTACTGCTTCAATGATGCTATTGTAGCTGATGTAGCTCATTCCATGTACTTCCCACCCTCGGAAGTAGTTCTCCCTGCCCCCCCGATCCCTTTTCAGCCTTTCCCCTCTTGCCCTAAACCTATGCCCTTCTACTTTTGAACTCCCCTACTTTGAGGAAAAGACCTATCACCCACCTTATCAGTGTTTTTCATAATTTTAAAGTCTTCTCATTCTCCAGCGTTCTAAGAAATAAAGACCTAACCTAGCCAACTTCTCCCTTTTAATCAGGCCCTCTAGTCTTGGGTGGATCCTCAGAAACGTTCTCTGCACTTTTTCCAGTTGAATCACTTCTTTCCCATAATGGAAATAAGAACTGCAAGTCGGTAATGTTTGTACAACTGCAACGTGATGCCCCGACTCCTGTACTCAATATCCTGACTAATGAAAGTCAACTGCTGAATACCTATTTCACCACCCAGTCTATGTGCTTGTATTAAAAAGAAGGATCTAGTCCTTTCATGGCATATATGATGAATAAACTCTCTGTCTTCAACATAAGCAATAGTATGCAGATGGTGTTTAGAGTGGTAAATAAGCTAAGAGATAGGTTAGCAAATGAATAGCAGCAGACATTTAAGCAGCTTGTTCATAATTCTCAGCAGAAATTTATTCCCAACTGGAAAGGGAGATTTCATGAGACAGAGAAACAATCCATAGTTAATAAAGGAGGCCAAGAATAATAAATCAGAAATTAGGGCAGACAAAATGTCAAGGGCTTGTTTATAATTAGCAGAAATTTATTCCCAGCTGAAAGGTAGACCGGTGGATTGGGAATAGTTTAAGAACCAGCAGTAAAATGAGAAAATAAGGGGATAATTTATCTTCAGAGAAATGGATGTTTTAATCAATCTGGCGTTGGTCTTCACTGTGAAGGGCGCTGTGAATATTCCCATGGTAAGAGGTGAACTAGTTTTAAATACTGTGGAAGAACTTGGGTAAGAATCATGAAACTGGACAGAGTGCAGAGAAGATTCACAATAATGCTACTGGGACTGGAGGATTGAGTTATGAGATAGAGCAGGATTATTTTACTTGGAGCAGAAGATGCTGAAGGGTGATCTTTAAGAGGCTTATGATTCGTGATGGCTGTAGATAATGTGGATGGTCATAGGTCTTCTGAGGGCAAGGACACAGGTTTAAGGTGAGAGAGGTAAGATCCAAGAACATCCGAGGAAGCATTGTCACACAGGTGGGATTATGGAATGAGCTTCCAGAGGTAGAGTTGGGCAGAATTCATCATCATCATGTGCGGTGTTGTATGACATGGGTGATAACGGTCTTTCCATGACCATGATTGTTCTTGGCCAATTGCCATTGTCGCCTTTTTGGCAGTGTCCTTACGAGACAGGTGACCCCCAACCATTATCAATACTCTTCAGATGTTGTCAGCCTGGCGTCAGTGGTCACAAATCCAGGGCTTGTGATATGTGATGGGTACTGATACAACCATCCGCCACCTGCTTCCATGGATTCTGTCTCATGAAATCCCCCTTTCCAGTTGGTTGAGATGTATCTCTACTCCACCACCCATAAATTACAGAATTACAACACTTAAAAAGACATGTGAGCAGGTTCATTGATATAAGCGTTTTAGAAGGGTATAGGCCAAATGCAGACAAATGGGACTTGGCCATCTTGGTCTGGTTTTGGGCAAATTGGCCCAAAGAGCTTGTTTCTGCATTGTCTCACACAAGGGACAAGGTATGAGGAAAAACTCATGGGACTAAAGGGAGACAGTTCACCAGGTCCTGATTGATTGAAGCCATCAGTTTAAGAAATGGGCTGCAGAGCTAGTGGAGCCCCTTGTTCTAGATGTCAGAGCTCACTGAACCACAGCAGTGGATAAACAGCAAAAGTGACCTGTTGAAGGAAGGAAGATGAAAGTTACTGCCTGTTATGCTGCTGGTGTTTAGGGCAGCAATGAAGGTCCTCTATCTCTGTCTGTCCTTGGCTATTGTCTCTATTGTGCCCCAGGTGTGGTTCAAGATCTTCATTTCCACCTCTACAGTATGGTGCCAAGTTGTCTTTGGAAGATGAAAGACAGGAAGCTATTTGTTAATTAATTCGACATCAATTGTTGGCAAGGTGCTAGAGTTAAAGAAGAAATTGGTAATTATTTATTAACACAATTTAATAAAACACATCAACATGGTTTCATGAAAGGCGAAACGTATTTGAGGAATTAGCTTGAATTCTTTGAAGATGTAAAAAGGAGAGTTGATAGAGGGAAACCTGTAGAGCCATACTGCATAGAAAAAGGCCTTTTGACTCACCACATTCATACTGACCCATTTGTACAAACCCCATTTATCTGATTTGGGTCCATGGCTTCTATGTTTTGCTAACTTAAGTTCATATTGAAATGCATCTTAAGTGTAATTGTTTTATCTGATTCCACTACTGTCTTTTGTGTTGAGTTTCTGATATTAACCCTTGTGTGCATCTTTTGGATCCCTTTAAAACTCCTGTCACCTTAGGCCCATGTCTTCTTGTTTTTGTACCAGTACTGTGGAAGGAAGATCTGACTGGTGTATTTGGATTCCCAAAATGATTTTGACATAGTCTCTTAAAAGTCTGTGCACAGTCTAAGAATTTGTAGTTTTGGAGGAAGTAAGCTTTGAAGACTAGATATCACATAGAAAACAAGAATATAATCAACTATTCTGTTCAGAATTGAAGGATAGAACAAAAGGAGTACCCCAGAGATCAGTTCTTGGCCCTCGGATATTTATTTCAGCATGAGTCTGAATGAATTCTTTGGAATTATGACAAAGCACATTGGTGAAGGTAAAGCAGTGGATGTGCTACATATGCATTTTAGTAAGGTGTTTGACAAGGTTCTCCATAGTAGGCTCATTCAGAAAGTCAGGAGGCATGGGATTCAGGGAAATTTGGCTATGTGAGTTCAGATTTGGTTAGCTCATAGAAGGCAGAGGGTGGTTGTAGATGGAGAGTATTATGCCTGGACCTCAGTGATCAGTGGTGTTCCAAGGGGACCTGTTCTGGGACCTCTGCTCTTAGGATTTTTTTTAAATTACTTGGATGAAGAAGTAGAAGGGGAGTTAGTAAGTTTCCAGATGACAAAAGGGGTGATGGTGTGGATAGTGCGGAAGTTTGTGAAGGATTACAACAGAATATTGATGGTATGCTGAGCTGAGAAGTGGCAGATGCAGTTCAACCCATAAAAGTGTGAAGTGATTCAACTTGAGCTGAATTTAAAGGCAGAATGTAGAATTAATGGCAGGACTGAACAGTGTGGGGGAACGGGGATCCTCGGACCACATCCCTACATCACTCATAATTGCTGTGCAAGTTGATAGGGTTGTTAAGAAGGCATATGGTTTGTTGGCTTCCATTAGTCAGGGGATTGAGTTCAAAAGCCATGAGGCAATGTTGCAGCTCTATAAAACCCTGGTTAAACTATGCTTGGAGTATAGAGTTCAGTTCTGGTTGCCTCATTATAGGAAAAATTTGGAAGCTTTAGAGAAGATGCGGTAAGATAATGCTGCCTGGATTGGAGAGCATGTCTTAAGAGGATAGGCTGAGAAAACTGCAGCTTTTCTCTTGGGAACAAAGGAGGATAAGAGTTGACCTGATAGAGGTGTACAAGATGATGAGGCATAGATCAAGTAGATAGCCAGAGACTTCTCCCAGGATGGGAAAGGCTAATATGAGGAGGCATAATTTTAAAGTGATTCGAGTAAAGAATGGCGGTGGGGGTGTCAGAAGCAAGTTTCTTTTTTATACAGTGAGTGGTGGGTGCATGAAATGCACTGCCAGGGTGGTGGTAGAGGCAGATATATTAGCGACATTTAAGAGCCTCCTGCCAGTAGATGAATGGTTAAAAAAAATGGAGGCTATGAGGGAAGGAAGAGTTAGATGGATCTTAAAGCAATTTGAAAGTTTGGCACAACATTGTGGGCCAAAGGGCCTGTACTGTAATGTTGTATGTTCTTGTATTGATGACTCGTAGACAATTACAAAAGGACGATATCCAAGTTTGCTGATGACATTGAAATAAATGGTGTGAGGAAAATTTTGACTGCAATGGGATTTAAGTTGAATGAATGGCTGAAAACTTGGCAAATAATGTTTACTGGCGTTGGTTTATTATTATTACACATACAGTGCTGTGCACAGCTCTTAGGCACTTGTATATAGCCGGGGTGCCCAAGACTTTTGCACTGCACTGTAGTAATTTTATGCATTGCACTGTACTGCTACCACAAAAAAAAAAACAAATTCCATGACATACATGAGTGATGACAAACCTGATTCTGATATGGGTCTCTGTTGTGGACTGAGAGTGGGAAAGGACAGGGAGAGGGGAATCATGGTTGGGAAAAGGGGAGGGGAGCAGGAAGCACCAGAGAGGCATTCTGTAATGTACAATAAACCATTTGTTTGTAATCGAATCACCTTGGCAGGTGTCTCAGGGCTGGGTGTATCTGCACCCACACTACCTCCTGCCCGGCACTCCTTTCTGCCACCTTGTCCACACCCCTCCCTCGGTGCTCCATCCTCATCATTCCCAACATCCTTTCCTCCCATCAGACTTATGAATTTGACGAGGTAGATTGTGAGGCTAAGAGTTCATCTTTATCTAACAGGAAGTCCATACGATGAACTTGTAAAGATGGATAGCAGCTGTCCTGGAGCCAGGTAATACACGTTTTCAAGCCAGCCCAATGGAAGGGGAGAAGTTTGGGATGGGCGGGGTCTTTAATCATGTTGGCTTCTATTCTGAGACAGAGTGCAATGCATAAAATTACTACAGTGCAGTGCAAAAGTCTTAGGCACCCCAGCTATATACAAGTGCCTAAGAGCTGTGCACAACACTGTATGTGTGATAATAGACAGAGTCCATAGTGGGAGGAGGGGATGGGCTGGTTTTCTTGATGGACTAAGTTGTGTCCATAACCCTGTAATTTCTTCAGCAACACAGACACACAATGCTGGAGGAACTCAGCAGGTGAGGCAGCATCTATCGGAAGTGAATAAACAGTCGATGTTTTGGGCCGATACCCTTGACTAGGACTGGAAAGGTAGGGGGAAAATGCCAGAATAAAAAGGTGGGGGGAGGGGATGGGGGAATAGCTGGAACATGATAGATGGTGCCAGGTGGGTAGGAAAGATAAAGAGCAAGAAAGGAAGGAATCTGGTAGGAGAAGAGAGTGGACCATGGGAGAAAGAGAAGGAACAGGGGACCCAGGGGACCCAGGGGGAGGTGATAAGCAGGTGAGAAGAGGTAAGAGGCCAGAGTGGGTTCTTTGCTCCTGATGCAATCTCCTATGTTGTCGTATATTGGGGGACCACTTCATTGAACATCTCCACTCCATCGCCAAAAGTGGAACTTCCGGTGGCAAAACATTTTAATTCTAATTCCCATTCCTGTTCTGACATATTGGTCCATGGCCTCCTAATGTGCCAATATGAGACCATCCTTGGGGTGAAGGAACAACACCTTATATTCCATCTGGGTAGCCTCAAGCCTGGCATGAACATCGATTTCTCCTTCCAGTTTAAAAAAAAATCCCTCCCTTCCCCTCTTCTTCTATTCCTCACTTTGGCCTCTTACCTCTTCTTACCTGCCTATCACCCCCCACTGGATCCCATCCTCCTTCCCTTTCTCCTGTTGTCCATTTTCCTCTCCTATCAAACTCTTTCCACTCCAGCCATTTACCTTTCCCACCCACCTGGCTTCACCTATCACCTTCTAGCTATCCTCCTTCCCCTCCCCCCCCCCCACCTATTTGTTCTGGCATCTTCCCTCTTCTTTTCTAGTCCTGATGAAGGGTCTCAGCCTGAAGCTTTGACCATTTACTCTTTTACATAGATGCTGCCTGACCTGCTGAATTCCTCTAGCATTTTATATGCATTGTTTTGAATTTCCAGCATCTACAGAGTCTCTTGTGTCTATAATTTCTAGTGGTCTTGGGCAGAGCAGGTACCTTACCATGCCTTGATGCAATCAGGCAGGATGCATTCTATGGTGTGTCCAAATATATTTTTTGAAAAACTGTGTCAACAAGAATGTGCAGAGTTTCCTTAGCCTTCTAAGGAAGTAGAGGTTCTGGTGCCCTTCCTTGGCCATACTGTCTACATGGTTGGACCATGTCAAATTACTGGTGGTATTTAATCCTAGGAATTGGAAGTTCTCAACCATTTCCACCTCAGCACCATTGGTACACAGAGGGGTATGTGCTCCTGTTGAAATGTGGAAAAATTTGAGGTGATTCACTTTAATGAGAAGTCAAAGGTACCTTATTATCTATATGGAAAAAAGAATGCAAATTAGTGAAGTACAGATGGATGGAGGGAATATTTTGAATGTATCACAAAAGATTGAGAGATGCAGTGAGAAAGAGGATGAATGGTATATTTGCCTTTACTGCAAAGGGGTTGGAGTTTAGAAACATGAGAGGTTTATTATAGTTTCACAGAGTGTTCATGAGGTAACACTTAGAGTATTGTACACAGTTCTGGTCTTCTGACCCAGGAAAGGTTATAGTGCTCAAGCACTACAGCCCAGAAACAGGTCCTATGGGCAGTTTAGGCCTGGTTTTCTGCATGGTTCCATCTGCCTGCACCCAGGTCATAGCCCTCCAAATCCCTCTCATCCATGTACCTATCCAAACTTCTCTTGTTTACATTTGAACCCACATCTGCCACTTCTGCTGGCAGCTTGTTCCACACTCACACCACCTAGTGAAGAAGTTTCCCCTCAGATTCCCCTTCAATATTTCACCTTTCATCTTAAATCTATGACCTCTAGTTCTTGCCAACCGGAGGAAAAAGCATTCGCCCTATCTATATCCCTCATAATTCTCTGTGCTCTGGGGAATAAGGTCCTAATCTATTCACACTGCCCTATAACTCACATCCTCAAACCCCAGCAGCGTCTGTGTAAACTTTCTCCGCATTCTTTCAAGCTTGTTAATATTTTTCCTATAGGCAGGTTACCAGAAGTGCAAGTACTCTAAATTTGGCCTCGCCAAAGTCAACATAATATCCTAACTCCTCTGCTCAATTCCCGGTGTGCCAAAAGCTCTCTTTGTGATGCTTCTTTCAAAAAATTAAGGCTCTGTGTTCCCAGATCTCTTTGTTTTGCCACATATGTCACTGCCCTAGCAGGTAAGTCCTACCCTGGTTATCCTGCCAAAGTGCAACAACATGCACTTGACAGCATTAAATTCCATTTGCTGTTTTTCGGCCCATTTGACCAGCTCACTAAATTAGCATTGATTAACATTGGACTAGTTCTTAGGTTGAGAGAATTGTTCGATTAAGAGAAGCCAGACAGGTCGCATCTGCATTCATTAAGAGTTCAAAATAAGGGTTGATCTTATGGAAACATATAAGATCCGAAGGGGGCATAACTGGCAAGACGTCAAGGGCTATAGCATCAAGATCATGAGTCAGTCATTTAAAACTGAATTATGTTAAATTTTCTACTCACAGAGGCAGGTTAATTTTTGAATTCCCTACCCCAGAGAGGCATGAAGCCCTGCTCATTCGAAGCATTTCAATTGGAGGTAAATACTTTTTTGAAAGTTAAGGGAATTGAGGGCAATGGGGATCTAGCACAGAAGAGGAGTTGAGGCCTAGGATATTCAGCCATGGACATTTTGAGTAGTGGGGCAGATGCTCTATTCCTGCTCCTCCAATTTTCATGCATGAATGTATTTTTAAAGTATTTTAAACTCTGTACTCCTCCCTAATTGAGACATCCACTGAACTTGGTAAATGTTCTTGCTCTGGTTACAATGATTCACTGTCATCTTTAGGAGGCATCTTTACAAGCAATACTTTTTACTTGATTTCATTGAAGTGGGCGTGGATTAGTATTGATGGAGATATGACCCATGGCTTTTGGAAGTACTTCTCTGGGTTGTTTTTCTTTACCCTGTGAGAAGGTAGCAGATAGACTTCAATCCAAAAGAATTTTTTGTTGATGAATTATTTTTGTCTGGTTTGGATCCGGGAACATTTCTAGAAAACTTACACCAAATTGGACAATCTAGGAATGAAGTGTCATTTACATTTCTAAATAAGAACATTGATTCCATTTAAGAGAGGGAAGTTGTGACGATGACAGTATTAAGAATTTTTTTTATTGACACACAATATTTTGTATGGCTTGAAATGTGAATCCACCTCCCACACAAGTAGATTTGGATTTTTGTTTGTCTTTCTGATTTCGTTCTGATTCTGGAGGGCATAATTTGAGTTATGTAATATTAGGTTAGGCATTAACTGTGTAGGAGTTGACAATTAAAATGAACTGAATGGCACAGTGTTAAGAGTTTGCTTCAGTGCATTGCAGTTTATTCTGGCTATAGTGTGTCTGATATTAAATGGTTAATTTATATGAAGTTTTATGGGGCGCAAGAGGGGGGAAATGGGATGAGCAATTTCAGAATCTGTACCTTTGGAGTACGCAAAGGAAGGCCATAGCAACTGAGCACACAATTCAAACCTACATTTCATGTTGTAAAATATTCACTTTTTAATCTGAAGTGTAAATGAACCTAATCGGGTGATGAAAAACGAACTCTGGATTTGTTGATCAGTAGATTTGAACTGATTCCTTCAGATATGATCATAGTCAATGGTAGAGCCAACTCAATGGGCCAGATGCTGTCCATGATTTCTATTTCATATTTGTAAGGAGGTTATGTGTGGTATGTCTGAGTAGATTCATTAAGTAAAAAGAATACTTCAAATTTTTACTTGTGTGTAAATAGCCTCTTTGGACCAGCTTGTCTAATCCGACTGAGGTGCTTATCTAAGCTAATCACATTCTCCCACATTTGACCTGTGTCCTTATAAAAGTTTCCTATGCACGTATCTGTCCAACTGTCTTTTAAATATTGTTATTGTACCTGCTTCAACTTCCTCTGGCAGCTCAGTTGGTATACATGTCATCCTCTGTTTGTGAAAGAGTTCCCTCTCAGATTCCTATTAAATCTTTCCATTTACACCTTAAACCTACAGTATGTCCATTGATTTTTGAATCCTTGACCCTGGGGAAAAAGACTGCATTCACCCAATATATGCTCCTTGTGATTAAATACACCTCGATCACTGACACTCCAAGGGATAAGGCCCTAGCTTGCCCTATCCCTCCCTATAACCCTCAAGTCCTGGCAACATCTTCATAAATTCTTACTGCACTCTTTCCATCCTGAAGACGTATTTCCCATAGGACGGTGAACAAAATTGAACAACATAGTTCATGTGTAACCTTGCCAAGATCTTGTACGTTGTTCATCGAGCTTGAAGCTTAGGTCGTAAATGTTTCATCTCCAATGGAGATGCACAATTGAGTGTTGTTTCTGTTGAATGCTTGTGTTTATATTAGTCCAATTTGTTGTTTTGATTGGTTGGCTGTCACATTGGCTGCTAATCTCCACTGGGTCCTGGCCAACCAGATCTTGTATACTCCCAAGCTCGATTCTCAATTTCCTGACTGATGAAGACTAGATTGCCTATGCTTCCATAACACTCTCAGAAAGTTGTCAATCTGACAAGTCATACCTTCCATAACACACCCAGAAAGCTGAAAGGCTACTAATTACCCTGGTATATATTTGCCTCCAGATGCCAATTAAAACTGAGTGTACCATCCATTCCACTACTTTATGATGTTTGTTTTAACTTTGCCTGCCACCTGTCGAGTACTTGAATGCTTGTCATGCAGTTGAAGTGGATCTTTGTGACTGTGGACTCACTTTCATAAACGGGTTCCGAATGTTATTGTTTGCACATTTTTTCCCCCCCGCACATTAAGTGTTTGACGGTCTTCTTTTTAAAATGGGGTCTATTGTGTTTCTCTGTGTTGTGTCTGCTGTAAGGAGACGTATCTCAAAGCTGTATATAGTATACATACTTTGAACTTTGAAAGGAAAGCTAAGGAGTGGTTCAATCAATAATTCCTGAATACACATCAGTGGCTGATGATGCATGTACTGACTGGATGCCAGAGGAGGAGTCTCTACAAAAGGCCAGTTTTAGCATTATAGAAACTGGGGAGGTGGGATCTGTAGAGCTGTAAGTGATCAGAGATATGCCAGTTATTATTGGAGCATGAAAGAATTTAAACAGGAGGAAATTATTTTGAATCAGTGGTAGTAAATGCATAGCCACAAAAGCGTGGTGATTAGTTTGGTTTGATGCAGTTTAGTGTAGTGTTGACTCAGATATGAATGAGCTTAGAGTCATAGAAAAGTACAGCACAACCTAGTCACATGGACCTGCACCTAGACTATAGCCATCAATTCCCCTGCCATCTATGCACCTTTACAAATGTTAAAATCAAACTTGCATGTCCCACTTACACTTCAGCTTGTTCCACACTCTCACGACCCTCTGAGTGAAATTTCCTCTCATGTTCTCCTTAAACATTTCACTTTTCACCATTAACCAGTGATCTCTGATTGTAGTCCCACACAACCTCAGTGAAAAAAGCCTGCTTGCATTTACCCTATCTATACCCCTTATAATTTTGCATACCTATCAAATGTCCTCTATCCTCTACATTCCAAGGAATAAAGTCCTAACCTATTCAATCTTTCCTTATAGCTCAGGTCCTGCCAACATCCTTGTAAATTTTCTCTGTAGTCTTTCAAGCTTATTTACATCTCTCCTGAGCTTACAACTAGAGTGAGATAGATTTTGGTTAGGAAAGCATTAGAACAGTTGAATTTGTCAGTGACAAAATTTACATGTGTAAACTTCAGGAGCCTCAAGGCTCCTGAAGTCAAGGTCAAAGATGGGCAATAGCACCCAGGTAGGAGTATCTGTGAAAGGCTGTGTGACTGAAGATTTGCTTAAGATCAAATAGGATGCTATGGGCTCGCAGCCTGGAGTCCACCAACCCCTTTGCTTAATGGTACTGGTCCATGACATAAAAAAGGCTGGGAACTCCTGCTATAGAGAAAAGGTATGATTTGACTTGTGACTGTGGCTGGGGAGCAAGAGATGTGGTTCGTAGTATTGACTTAAGTTAGCACTTGTCTAACACTGAGGGAGCTGACATGTCTAAGCCACCAGACTCCTCCCTGAGAGCAAGCCATGATGCACATCAAAAGCGGGTAGCTGGAAAGAGTAAGGGGAGGATTGGACCATTTTCCTACACAGTGGTGATTGCTTCTGATATCATCTGGAGATGATACACCGATCAGTTGAGGAGAGCAGAGTCAATTGTTAGAGAAGAAAGGTGTCCAGAACTGTCAGAACCACTTCCTGTAGTCCCAGAGTCAAATCCCACTAGCAGCATGGAGCAGGGCCCAGAACCTGAGATTGTGTCATGGTCTCAATGCTCACCTCCCAAGCAGAGTGACGGACCCCACTTGTCAGGAAAGATGTTATCCCACAAGAGTGAGAAATCCTTCACAGTGATTAAATCTTGAATGGGACAATTCAAAATTTGCTGTGTTGTATACATAGCTATATATGCATTCTATATTGAGTTGGAGTTTATAGCTCAGCAGGGAGGAGTGTTGTGTATCTAATATTTCAGGAATGTTTGAGTAATGTTATAAAAATATTGTTTGATTAAGCCTTTTGTTTAAACAATCTATTATGGCTTATATGTAAAATACATGAAATGGCATACGTCATCCCAGCACCACGACATAGATGCATACCTTGCTAAAAGCAAAACAAACTAAGGACATATTTTTCCCGGCACCGTGTTTTTCTTTCATTTAGTTTTATGTTTTGGATTTACAAAACATAACAGGAACCACCAATTTTCATCTGTTTCCAAGTAAGGTTAGTCCTGGACAAGTATGGGTCCATCATAAAGCCAAGAAAATGCCAGAGAATGTCGAATCTTTGTGGGTAGAGTTAAGGAACTGCAAGAGTAAAATAACCATTATGAGAATCCAAATAGTAGCCATGTTGTGGGGTTGAGATTGCAAAGGGGGCTGAAAAAGGCATGTAATAAGGGTAATGTCACAATTGTAATGGGAGACTTCAATATGCAAGGAGATTAGGGAAGTTAGTTTGGTGTTGGATCGCAAGAAAGGGAATTTGTTGAATGTCTACAAGAAGGCTTTTTAGAGCAGCTTGTGCTTGAGCCTACTTGGGGAAAGGCTATCCTAGATTGGTTGTTCTGTAATAACCCAGATCTTATTAGGGAGCTTAACGTAAAGGAACCCTTAGTAGGCAGTGATCATAATATAATTGAATTCATACTACAATTTGAGAGGGAGAAGCATAAGTTACATGTATCAGTACCGCAATGGAATAAAGGGAATTACGGAGGCATGAGAGAGGAGCTTGCCCAGGTGGATTGTAGGAGGATGCTGGCAGGGATAACGGCAGATCAGAGATGGCTGAAGTTTCTGGGAATAGTTCACAAGGCACAGGATAGATTTGTCCAACAGAGGAAGAAGTTCTCAAATGGCAGGGGTAGACAACTGTGATTGACAAGGGAAGTCAAGGACTGCATAAAAGCCAAGGAAAGGGCATATAATGTAGCAAAAGTAAGTGGAAAGTTGGATGATTGGGAAGCTTTTAAAATACAACAAAAAGGCAACCAAAAACTTATAAGAGGGGTAAAGAAAGAATATCTCAGAAAGGATGTGTTGTCATTGGAGAGCATCCAAAGGAGGTTCACAAGGATGATTCCTGGAATGAAGAGGTTAACATATGAGGAGCGTTTGGCAGCTTTGGGCCTGAAGAATGCAAGGGGATCTCATTGAACCCACGAAAAGTTGAAAGGACTAGATAAGGTGGATGTGGAGAGGATGTTTCCTATGGTGGGGTATCCAGAACTAAGGGGCACAGCCTCAAAATTGACGGGTGACCTTTCAGAACAGAAGTACGGAGGAATTTTTTTTAAGCTGGAGAGTAGTGAATCTGTGGAATGCTCTGCCACAGACTGTGGTGGAGGCCAAGTCTGTGGGAATATTTAAGGTGGAATTTGATCGTTTCCTGATCGGGCAGGGCATCAAAGGATATAATGAGAAGGCAAGTGTATGGAGTTAAGTGAGATCTGGGATCAGCCATGATAGAATGGCGGAGCAGACTTGATGGGCTGAATGGCCTGATTCGGCTCCTATGTCTTATGTGTGGAGTGACAGAGGGCAGGACATTGGTCACTCTGCTCTGTTGTGAGATTTCCTTAGCTGAAAGTTACAACAGTCAAAGCATTTGAAGCTAACAGTCTGTGGTGGCTACCGGTAATGATCCATTAGCTCCGGATATTTTTTAAATACTCTGATTTTTTTTTTAAATCGGAAGGGGTTATAGTTTTTCATTTCCTAAAGTCTCTGATTGTCTGAAGTGTGCCTCTTTGACGCTGTTCACATTCTTGCAAATGTTTCAGAGTCGAGAAAACAAACACTATGTCATCTGAATTTTGGTTGACCTCAAGATGTTCTCAAAATTTACTCTCAGATAATAGAACTTCATCCACTTATTTCTGTAAAAAAAGTTATCTTTTATTTGAAATCCCCAGGAGGTGGTGCTGTAGTCTATGGTTTCAGAAGGCGCAGGAAAGATACATCCCAAAGATGACGTATTCTTAAGGCAGGACAAAGGAATGGCTGACAGGGGAAATCAAAGCAAACATAAAAGCAAAAGAGAGGGTAAATAATGTAGCAAAAATTAGTGGGAAGTTTGAGGGTTGGGAAGATTAAAAAAAACAGGAGGATACTGCCATTTTTTTCAGATATCTAAAAAGTAAAAGACAGTGGATATCAGACTGCAGGAAAATAATGCTGGAGAGGTAATAACGGGGGACAAAGAAATGGCAGATGACCTTACTAAGTATTTTGCATCGATTTTTACTGTGGAAGATCTAGTCGCATGCCAGAAGTGTGAGTGCCAGTGTTGTTGCTATTACTAAGGAGAAGGTGCCTGGGTAGATAAGTCACCTGAACCAGATGGACTATTCCCCAGGTTTCTGAAAGGTAGGTGAAGAGATTGTGAAGGAATTAGTAGCGATCTTCCAAGAATTACTAGATTCTGCAATGGTTCCCAAGGACTGGAAAATTGCAAATGTCATTCCACTCTTTGAGAAGGGAGGGAGGATGAAGAAAAGAAATTATGGGCCAGTTAGCTTGACCAGCAGTTGGAAAGATATTACAGCCTATTATAAAGATGAGATTTCAGGATATTTGGAAGCACATGGCAAAATAATCCAAAGTCAGCGTGGTTTCCATGAAGGGAGATCTTGCCTGATAAATCTGTTGAAATTCTTTGAGGAAATAACAGGCAGAATAGATGAAGGAAAATCAGTGGATGTTACCTATTTGATTTTCAGAAGGCCCTTGACCAGATGCAGCACATGAGGCTGCTTAACAAGATAAGAGCCCAAGGTATTATAGAAAAGATGTTAGCATGGATAGAAGGTTGGCTGACTGGCAGGGAGCAAGAATGGGAAAAAAGGAGCCTTTTCTGATTGGCTGCCAGTGACTATTGGTGTGCCGCAGAAGTCGGTGTTGGGATCACTTCTTTTCCCACTGTATATCCATGATTTGGATGATGGAATTGATGGCTTTGTGGCCAAGTTTGCAGATCATATGAAGATAGGTGGATGGGCAGGGAGTGTTTAGGAAGCAGTGAGTTTGTAGAAGGACTTAAGGACAGATTGGGAGAATGAGTAAAGAAGTGGCAGATGGAATATAGTGTTAGGAAGTCCATGGCCATGTACTTTGATAGAAAGAATAAAGGCATGGTTTATAATCTAAATGAGGAAAACATTCAAAAATTCAAGGTGCAAGGGGACTTGGGTGTCCTCATGCAGGATTCCATAAAAGTTAACTTGCAGGCCGAGTTGGTGATAAAGAAGGCAAATGTAATTACAGCATTCATTTTGAGAGGACTAGAGTATGAGCAAGGATGTAATGTTGAGACTTTATAAGGCATTTATTGGACTGATGTCTAATCAATATATGCTGGCATTGGGGAGATTCACAAGAATGATCCCAGAAATGAAATGTTGCTATATGAGGAACACTTGATGGCTCTGGACCTGGAGTTTTGAAGAATGAGGGGGGAGGGGGAATCTCATTGAAACCTATCAAATATTGAAAGGCCAGGATAGAGTGGATGTTTCCTATAGTGGGGGTGGTGAGGATCAGAATGCACAGCCTCAGAAGAGAGGGACATTCATTCAGAACAGAGATGAGGGAAAACTTCTTTAGCTAGAGGGTGGTGAATTTGTGGAATTCATTGCCACAGATGGCAATGGAGGCCAGGTCATTGGGTATATTTAAAATGGAGGTTGATAGGTTCTTGATTAATCAGTGTCAAAGATTATGAGGAGTAGTCAGGAGAATGGGGTTCAGAGGGATAGTAAACCGGCCATGATGAAATGGTGGAACAGACTCAATGGGCCAAATGGCCTAATTCTACTCCTATGTCTTATGGTCTTTACTTTGCAATTATGCCATTGGCACTAAGTTCCCAAAACAGCACCTCTAACTCCCAATGGTGGAGCTGCTGTTTTATTTTTGCCAGCAAGTGTATTGTTGTTAATTTGGCTTAAAACTACATTTGTTGAGATTGGTGGTGGTGGAGATTTGGGTGGGGAAAGCAATGGGTGTGTGTGCGGTTGGACTAGGTGGGAAGTGTTGGGGTTTGCCCATTAACATTTAGTCTTTCATTGCCTAGTTACCTCTGGCTCAGTGATGACTAAGTCAACAAGGTGTGGTTTTGAGATGCATCTTAGAGGCTCAACCATAAATGCACTGTTGACTGTGTATTACCCTGCCAACAGCTGCTAACTGGTCTTTAAAAATCCTGTGGCATTATACTAAAGAAGTGGATTAGTGACCTACATGTATTCCTCACCCAGTATTTTAATCCAGTTGTTAATCGTCTGCTGCTTGAGATAACCTGTTTGCTCACACTTCATATAGCACTTCCATAGCTGTTAACATTTCTGACTTGTGAAAGTTGCAATTGAGTGCAAGGTTTTCTTCTATACGCACCCAAAGCTTGGATGAAAATTATTGTTTGGGTTGTTGTCGTCAGACAGCATTTCAGTTACCGGATCACTAAACAATGAACAATGCAGAGATGTTGGTTTAAACCCTGCCCTGACAGATGTGGAATTTAATTCAGTTAATAATCTGGATTTAAAATCAAATTAGTGATAGGTACAAAACTTCTGCATTGTTGTAAAACCCATTTAGTTCACTTTGAGAGAAGGAGACCTTCTACCCCTACCTGACCTGGCCGAGATGTGATTCCAAAGCAAGGTCTTCGATTTTTAACTGCTCTCTCACATGGTTGGGCAATTATACAGTTGTATCATATTCACTCTGTTAAAACAGGAAAAAAATGTAAACAGAGGAGTTATTGGCATCAATCGGAACACAATATTCATACTTTGCAAAGTAACACCCAACTCAGTCAAGCATGCAAAGTCCTTCTCAGCAATGTCTGCAGACTTATCACAATCAGAATCAGGCTTCTTATCACTTTCATATGTCATGAAATTTGTTTTGTGGCAATAGTACAGTGCAATACGTAAAATATACTATGGATAAACAAATATAATTATATATTTCTGCACTACTTATTTATATGTAATATATGTAATTAAATAAGTGGTGCAAAGGAAGAACAAAAATAGTGTTCATGGGTTCATTGTTTAGAAATCTGATGGCAATGAGGAAAAAGCTGTTCATAAAACGTTGAGTGGGTGTCTTGGGACTCCTGTACCTTCTCCCTGATGGTAGCAATGTGAAGAGAGCATGTCCTGGGTGCTGGGGGTGCTTAATGATGGATGCCACCTTTTTGAGGAATTACCTTTGGAAGATGTCCTTGATGCTGGGGAGGCTAGTGTCCATGATGGAGCTGCCTGAGTTTACAACTTTCTGCAGCTCTTTCTGATCCTGTGCAGTGGCCTCTCCATACTAGATGATGCAACTAGTTAGAATGCTGCCATGGTATATCCGTAGAAATATGCTAGAGCCTTTGCTGACATACCAAATCGCATCAAACTCCTAATTAAATATAGCCATTGTCCGAAGTGGGAGCTCTGTCCCACCAGATTAGCCTAGAAACAACCTGCCATTCATGCACCTGCAGAATTGTACTGTATCCATATCAGACAATACGCCTGATCCACACATCTCAATGCCGGGGTATTTCTTGTGCTACAGACAAGTCGGGCCAGCAAAGAGGCATCTGGATAAGAAGGATCGCCTATGGAAGTTCTCACTGTTGATTCCAGACCCTTGCCTCAGGGTAATATGAACAGACCAATAGCAGATGGTATTTAGTTCTTTTATGTGATGTTATATATTTTGGAAGGAATAATAAGGCTAGATGGGTGGCGGGGTGGAGTTAGGTTTCTACCGAGGGTGGTGTAAGGCATTCCTTCCCTCCACTAGCCTGCAGGGCACTCTTGGGCAAGGTGTAGCACCTGCTAAGCTCCCCCGATCAGGGTCACATGAAGCTGTGGGAGCAAGAGGTGGATGGTCATATGAGCAGTTGGTGCAGATTCTGGTTATGCGACCATTGACACTGGGCAGACAATCTCTGAAGGGTATTGATTATGGCCAGGATCACCTGTCTTGTCCTAATGTTGCCCAGAAAAGGGCAATGACAAACCACTTCTGTTGAAAAAATTACCAAGAGCAATCAAGGTCATGAGACTATGATCGCCCACGTCATATGACACGGCACATAATGATGATGATGAATAAGGCCGAGGCAAACGTAATAAATGGTGAGAAGCAATGATGATTAGAAATATTCTGTTGAGCAAGTCCAACGAGTCCACAAGGTGGCAGCACAGGTTGATAAACTGGTTGAGAAGCAAACGATGTTTCAGAAGGAAAATGGTATAGAACATAAGAATAGTGGGATGGAATGTTTCAGTTATGAGAGGAGGCTGGGTCTGTTTTTCTTGGAGAGGAGAGTCTGACTGTGACCTGATTGAAGTGTACAAAATTGTGAGGGGGTATTAGACAGTGCAGCTGCTGAGCATCATAGCCTAGTATGGAAACACCAATGCCTTTGAATGGAAACTCCCACAAAAAGTAGTGGATATGGCCCAGTCCGTCACTGGTAAATCCCTCCCCACCATTGAGCACATTTGTATGAAGCATGGTCGCAGGAAAGCAGTATTCATCATCAGGGATCCCCACCACCCAAGTCATGCTCTCTTCTCACTGCTGTCATCAGGAAGAAGGTATAGGACTCGCACCACCAGGTTCAGGAACAATTATTACCCCTCAACCATCAGGCTCCTGAACCAAAGGGGATAACTTCACTTGCTCCATTAGTGAAATATTCCCACAGTCTATGGACTCACTTTCAAGGACTCTTCATCTCACGTTCTTGATATTTATTGCTTATTTATTTATTAATATTTTTTTCTTTTTGTACTTGCAGTGTTTGTTGTTTTTTTGCACCCTGTAGGCACAGTCTTGCATTGATTCTGTTATGGTTATGGGATTTATTGAGCATGCCCACAAGAAAATGAATTTTAGGTTTGAATATGGTGACATGTATGTATGTAATAAATCTTCTTTTGAACTATTTTGAACTTTTTGAACCTTTTTCTCACAGATGAGACATCAAATAGAGCATATTGTATAGATGGAACGTCAGTGATTTGATATTTTGACGAGGTTGTGGGAAGGTTTTTCCCCCCACTTGGAAGGTGGCTGCAATCTGGAACACATTTCCTGAGGGCGGGTGAAGGCAGGGACTCCGACAACATTTCGGAAATATCTGGATGAGGGCTGGAATCACAAAGACACAGAAACTGGAAGTTCAATGTAAAGTAGAGGCACTATTGTACTTTATTTGTGATGGCACTTGCTGTATGTACTGGACCCAGGACAGGCGCTCTGAAACGATATCACCAAGGAATTTAAAGTTGCCGACCCTTTCCACCTTTACTACACTGATGACCCAGGTGGAAAATGTCAGCAAATTTAAGCTCCTTTGTCTTGCTGACTTTGAGTGAGAGGTTGTTGCTGTGGCACCTCTCAGCCAGATTTTCAATCTCCCTCCTATATGCTGATCTGTTACCTCCTTTGATTTGGCCTACAACAGTGGTGTCATCAGCAAACCTGAATATGGTATTGGAACTCTGCTCAGCCTCACTGTAACAAATGTAAAATGAGTAGAGCAGGAGGCTAAGCACCCAGCCTTGTGGTGCACCTGTGCTGATGGAGATCGTGGAGGAGATGTTGTTGCTGATCTGTACTGACTGGGTTCTGCAAGTGAGGAAATCAAGGATCTATTTGCATAACAAGGTTTTGTGGCCAAGGTCTTGAAGCTTATTGATTAGTTCTGAGGGGATGATGGTAATGAATGTTGAGTTGTATTTGATAAAGGGCATCATAATGTACGCATCTTCAATATTGAGTGAAGAGCGAGTGAAATGGCATCTGCTGTTGATCTGTTGTGACAGTTGGCAAATTGGAGTGGGTCCAAATTGCTTCTCAGGCAGGAGTTGATCTGTTTCATCACCAACCTCTCAAAACCCTTTATCAAGTTTTGGAAAATGGGATTAGATTAGATAAATTCTTGATCAATATATAATTTGTGGGCTCAAAGGTCCAGTTCTGCTGAATGACTCAGTGATTCCTAGGATCAGGTCAAATATGGGCAAATCTGATTACCATCTACTATCCCTCCTTGGTTTATAAAATAATTCTTGATGTATTACAACTGGAAGAAAAAAGGGCATGGAATATACTCTAGGTGGGAACTTCAAAGTCCATCAACGAGAGAATAGCTGCCAAAATTTAGTATATGTGAGAAATCCAACATGAGCTATAAGTTTATTCAATTTCAGCCTTATCAATCTTGCTGCTACAGGTGTGTCCTTGTGGAGGCAAAATCTCACCTTCATACTGAGACATCTAATCTAAAATTATGCCAAATGGAAGACATCTGACAAGTTGAAACAGGGAGTCCACAAGGCACTTTGTGCCATCAGTGACAGCAGTAATGTATGTCATCACTTTGTCAGCAAGTCCTTCACTCTATAGATAGAACCAAGACAGGGGAATCAACCCTGGTGTAGTGAGAGCAGCAATGGGGGTTACTAAATGTGAAGACCCATCCTGCACTGCATTACAAGTGTACTAGTCAAAGCTAAGCAAACCCACAGCTAACGTATAAGCTAAAAATTGTGCTTCATAAGGTACAACTTTTGATAACGTACAATTCAGGAAAGAAGAAAAGTGCCAAGAGCATTCCCATCTGCAGTGGTGGCATGGGCCCAGCATCTGAGCGTTAATGATGGGGCTGAAAAATCAGAATCAGGTTTCATATCATGTCTTGACATTTGTTTTTATGTGGCAGCAGTGCATTGCAGTACATGGTAATGAAAACTGTACCATAGTAAGAAGTGTAGAGAGTTTGCACTATTTTTAAAAATATGTATAATTAAATAATAGTGCAAGAAAAGTAGTGAGGTAGTGTTCATGAGTTCAATGTCCATTCAGAAATATGATGGCAAAGAGGAAGGAGCCCGTTCCCTGGGTGATAGACCAATCCCAACAAGAAGATCTAAATGGATGTGATTGATATTCCGTGGTGCTGCCATAACTGAGTTCCACTGCCGTCTAACCTGCCACACATCCTAACCTCTGCTTTCCCAACATAAACATGGACCAGACACTCGACCATGTGATCCACTTAAACACTGTGACTAAGGAGATAAGTCAGAGGTGGTGTATCTTGCACTGAGTGACTCGCCTCTTGTAACCCCAAAACCTTTCCACTCTTCTACATGGAATAAGTCAGCAGCATAATGGAATCTGTTTTTTGTTTTATCCAGTTGATTGCTTTTGCAACAACAATCTAGAATTGCTATTCTATCCAGGATCAAACAACCTTTTCATTTGGTAACACATTTAGCACCCTGATCACTGATTCTTTCTGCAACTCTCACACTGGGTGTTGAGTGTATGGGTGCTCAGCACTTACTCACAGCCTACAGCCTCAACCAATGAGGACATGGCAGGAAGATGTGTGGGAGCACCACCTTCAGCAGGTTCTCTTCAAAGTCACATCGTAACCCAGGTTGGAAATATATCATTGCTGAGTCTCACCCTCTTCCCCCCCCCACCCCCCACCCCCCCAACCCCCAACCCCCAACCCCCAACCCCCAACCCCCAACCCCCAACCCCCAACCCCCAACCCCCAACCAAACGGCACCATGGAAACTCCTTCATGTGAAAGACAATAGCAGTTCATGAGGTGGCTTACCACGATGTTCCCTAAATAAAGGAGCAAAGTACTGATGATAGATATCTCTTTGATATTAGCTGAGGAAGAAGTATTGGTCTCTAAATTGGGATGAATTTCCATGTTCTTCTTCAGTTCAGTTCATACTATGGGATCCTTAGGGCAGACTATCCTTAAGGTCCTATCGGGAAGACTGTGACTCTCACAGTACATTATTCCTATAGCACTGGCCTAGAGAGGGAGAGCCCACAATTTACTGACCCAGCTGAGAGAAAACCTTATGAACCTTGGTGTGGAACTGAGCTATTGTACTACTTTGAGTGGATCATTATGGGAAGTTCAGAACTGATCAATGTAACCAGATTAATGTGAATACCAGGGAATATGTGTTATGATCGAAACCTGCTTTCTTTGTCAGTGATTTCATGTCAGACTTCAGCCAAGGCTATAGAAGGAAAATATTCATGCCAAAAAGTATGGGTGCTGACATTTGCTTCCAAATTCCCAAATCTTATTATTGCTATACTAAATGCTGCAGTTGAATTAAATGTAAAGCTCATCCATTTATTTGCCAGATTCACTGTTGACAATTCTTTCAGATATCCCTGAATACCCATACTTGACCTCAGCAGCCACATAGAACCAGAGAGGATCATAGTGTTTGTTTGCTTCAGAGCCAACCTGGTACTTGCTGTGTCCTTCCTATCCCTTTTGTTACCATCCTCACCGTAGTCAGGTTCATAATCAATTCCACCACCCTATTGTACTGATCTACGATGTGGAATAGTCTTGAGTGATGTCAGATGAAATGACTTATTTTACCGTGCCTCTTGCTTATTTCGATAAATAGAATAGATCCAGTTCCAAAAATACCACACCTCAGTTCTATAATTAACCATGACATGTAAATGGATGAACTCAGTATTCGTCAGGACTGGACCTGTCTTCAACCAAAACCCAGGCACAATACTTTTGAAGGATGAAATGCTACAGTTAATTGAGCTGCCTTTTCCCTCAACTAGTTTATGGACATGCAGTAGATTCAACCAAAATGGTAATTGCTGATTTTTCTATTCCTAAAAAGTAAAAGAAAAAGTGGAGCTTAACATTTTAATATTTGGTATTGTGAGTCATTTATGAAGGTAAAAGACTGGAATAAAACTTGTCAGATAAATCTGTTTCTCATATATATTCCAGCATTTCTTTCCTGTCATTTTTTTCCCAATTAGTAACTTATTTTTCTTTTTCCCTTCCCCTGCCAGCAAAACATCCTGCTCCAGAGTTATCTGAACCCTGACACCTTCTCTGACAAATCCAATGAATCACCTAAACCTCAACAGTTTCTCTGACAATTCCTAAGAATTATCTGAATGCCGACACCTTCTGTGACAATTCCTAAAGATCATCTGAACTCTGACAGCTTCTTTGATAATTTCTAAGCTTCAGTACACTTTGGATGAATTTCTCTTCTCTTCTCTGTTCTGATTAGCTGATCCCTGATTTTGAGGTTGTTATCCCTAGTTCTACATATCCCAGAATTCATCCCCACATCTACTCCCATCAAGCTCCATAAGGATTTTGCTTGTTTCCCTGTGATCAGCTCTAATTTATTTTAAACTCTGCATTGCTTAGACTGCTTGGTTTCTTCAAATTGGATAATCCCTCGAACCAGGAATCAATCTGGAGGACCTGTGTTGGACTCCCTCTATTGCAAGTGTACCTTTACTTGGGTAGAGAGAACAGACATACAGGCAATGTTCCAGGTGCAATTTTATCAAGGCTGCTTTTAGTTGTATCAATATCTCTCTAATCTTGTGCTCAAATACACTTGCAATAAAGGTGAACTTTTAATTTGTCTTGTTGGCACTACCTCCAGCTTTCAGATGTATACACTACCAGGCTTTTTTTTAAATCTGTGAGCAAAGTCCATGTTTGGCCTTACTGGAAGCTTCCAGGGTTGGGCTGAAGCCTATTTGTTCTGTGTTAAAGTGACCTGAAGGACAATGTGGCATTGCTAATTTGGCCAGGGGTGGGGGGAGGGGGAGTGGTGTTAGTGTGGAGTGGTGAGTCAGTGAAAAACCACACTATCTCACTCTTGACAGCAGGGCACCATCACAAGAAAGCAGCATCCATCTTCAGGGACGCCCACCAACCAGGACATGCTCTCTTCTTGCTGTTGTCATCAGGAAGAAGGTACAGGAGCTTCAGGACTCACACCACCAGGTTCAGGAGCAGTTATTACCCCTCAACCATCAGACTCTTGAATAAGTAGAGATAACTTCACTCAACTTTGCTTGCCCTATCACTGAACTATGGACTCAATTTTAAGGATTCTTCATCTCCTGTTCTCAATATTTATTGCTTATTTATTATTATTATTATTCTCTTCTGTTTGCAGTTTGTTGTCTTTTGCACATTGGCTATTTGTCTGCCTTTTGAGTGTGGTCTTTCATTGATTCTATTTGGGTTCTTAGAGTTATTGAGTATGCCTGCAAGAAAACAAACATCAGTGTTGTATATGGAGACTGCAAAGGACCGTAAAGGTAGTAATCTCGGGATTACTGCCTGTGCCACGCGACAGTGAGAGTAGGAATGCGATGAGGTGGAGGATAAATGCGTGGCTGAGGGATTGGAGCAGGGGGCAGGGATTCAAGTTTTTGGATCATTGGGACCTCTTTTGGCGCAGGCGTGACCTGTACAAAAAGGACGGGTTGCACCTGAATCCTAGGGGGACCAATATCCTGGCAGGGAGATTAGCGGGGGCTACTGAGGTGACTTTAAACTAGAATGGTTGGGGGGTGGGAATCAAATTAAAGAGGCTAGGCGTGAGGAGGTTAGTTCACTACAGGGGGATGGGAACCAGTGCAGAGAGACAGAGGGGTGTAAAGTGAGGGTAGAAACAAAAAGTACTATGAAGAAAAGTAAAAGTGGCAGGCCGACAAATCCAGGGCAAGCATTAAAGAGGGCCACTTTTCAGCATAATTGTAAAAGGACTAAGAGAGTTGTAAAAGAGCACCTGAAGGCTTTGTGTGTCAATGCAAGGAGCATTCGTAATAAGGTGGATGAATTGAAAGTGCAGATTGTTATTAATGATTATGATATAGTTGGGATCACAGAGACATGGCTCCAGGGTGACCAGGGATGGGAGCTCAATGTTCAGGGATATTCAATATTCAGGAGGGATAGACATGAAGGAAGGGGAGGTGGGGTGGCGTTGCTGGTTAAAGAAGAGATTAACGCAATAGAAAAGAAGGACATAAGCCGGGAAGATGTGGAATCGATATGGGTAGAGCTGCGTAACACTAAGGGGCAGAAGACGCTGGTGGGAGTTGTGTACAGGCCACCTAACAGTAGTAGTGAGGTCGGAGATGGTATTAAACAGGAAATTAGAAATGTGTGCAATAAAGGAACAGCAGTTATAATGGGTGACTTCAATCTACATGTAGATTGGGTGAACCAAATTGGTAAAGGTGCTGAGGAAGAGGATTTCTTGGAATGTATGCGGGATGGTTTTTTGAACCAACATGTCGAGGAACCAACTAGAGAGCAGGCTATTCTGGACTGGGTTTTGAGCAATGAGGAAGGGTTAATTAGCGATCTTGTCGTGAGAGGCCCCTTGGGTAAGAGTGACCATAATATGGTGGAATTCTTCATTAAGATGGAGAGTGACATAGTTAATTCAGAAACAAAGGTTCTGAACTTAAAGAGGGGTAACTTTGAAGGTATGAGACGTGAATTAGCTAAGATAGACTGGCAAATGACACTTAAAGGATTGACGGTGGATATGCAATGGCAAGCATTTAAAGGTTGCATGGATGAACTACAACAATTGTTCATCCCAGTTTGGCAAAAGAATAAATCAAGGAAGGTAGTGCACCCGTGGCTGACAAGAGAAATTAGGGATAGTATCAATTCCAAAGAAGAAGCATACAAATTAGCCAGAGAAAGTGGCTCACCTGAGGACTGGGAGAAATTCAGAGTTCAGCAGAGGAGGACAAAGGGCTTAATTAGGAAGGGGAAAAAAGAATATGAGAGAAAACTGGCAGGGAACATAAAAACGGACTGTAAAAGCTTTTATAGATATGTGAAAAGGAAAAGACTGGTAAAGACAAATGTAGGTCCCCTGCAGACAGAAACAGGTGAATTGATTATGGGGAGCAAGGACATGGCAGACCAATTGAATAATTACTTTGGTTCTGTCTTCACTAAGGAGGACATAAGTAATCTTCCAGAAATAGTAGGGGACAGAGAGTCCAGTGAGATGGAGGAACTGAGCAAAATACATGTTAGTAGGGAAGTGGTGTTAGGTAAATTGAAGGGATTGAAGGCAGATAAATCCCCAGAGCCAGATGGTCTGCATCCTAGAGTGCTTAAGGAAGTAGCCCAAGAAATAGTGGATGCATTAGTGATAATTTTTCAAAACTCGTTAGATTCTGGACTAGTTCCTGAGGATTGGAGGGTGGCTAATGTAACTCCACTTTTTAAAAAAGGAGGGAGAGAGAAACCGGGGAATTATAGACCGGTTAGCCTAACGTCGGTGGTGGGGAAACTGCTGGAGTCAGTTATCAAGGATGTGATAACAGCACATTTGGAAAGCGGTGAAATGATCGGACAAAGTCAGCATGGATTTGTGAAAGGAAAATCATGTCTGACGAATCTCATAGAATTTTTTGAGGATGTAACTAGTAGAGTGGAAAGGGGAGAACCAGTGGATGTGGTATATTTGGATTTTCAAAAGGCTTTTGACAAGGTCCCACACAGGAGATTAGTGTGCAAACTTAAAGCACACGGTATTGGGGGTAAGGTATTGGTGTGGGTGGAGAGTTGGTTAGCAGACAGGAAGCAAAGAGTGGGAATAAACGGGACCTTTTCAGAATGGCAGGCGGTGACTAGTGGGGTACCGCAAGGCTCAGTGCTGGGACCTCAGTTGTTTACAAAATATATTAATGACTTGGATGAGGGAATTAAATGCAGTATCTCCAAGTTTGCGGATGACACGAAGCTGGGTGGCAGTGTTAGCTGTGAGGAGGATGCTAAGAGGATGCAGGGTGACTTGGATAGGTTGGGTGAGTGGGCAAATTCATGGCAGATGCAATTTAATGTGGATAAATGTGAAGTTATCCACTTTGGTGGCAAAAAAAGGAAAACAGATTAATATCTGAATGGTGGCCTATTAGAAAAAGGGGAGGTGCAACGAGACCTGGGTGTCATTATACACCAGTCATTGAAAGTGGGCATGCAGGTACAGCAGGCGGTGAAAAAGGCGAATGGTATGCTGGCATTTATAGCGAGAGGATTCGAGTACAGGAGCAGGGAGGTACTACTGCAGTTGTACAAGGCCTTGGTGAGACCACACCTAGAGTATTGTGTGCAGTTTTGGTCCCCTAATCTGAGGAAAGACATCCTTGCCATAGAGGGAGTACAAAGAAGGTTCACCAGATTGATTCCTGGGATGGCAGGACTTTCATATGAAGAAAGACTGGATGAACTGGGCTTGTACTTGTTGGAATTTAGAAGATTGAGGGGGGGATCTGATTGAAACGTATAAGATCCTAAAGGGATTGGACAGGCTAGATGCAGGAAGATTGTTCCCGATGTTGGGGAAGTCCAGAACGAGGGGCCACAGTTTGAGGATAGAGGGGAAGCCTTTTAGGACCGAGATTAGGAAAAACTTCTTCACACAGAGAGTGGTGAATCTGTGGAATTCTCTGCCACAGGAAACAGTTGAGGCCAGTTCATTGGCTATATTTAAGAGGGAGTTAGATATGGCCCTTGTGGCTACAGGGGTCAGGGGGTATGGAGGGAAGGCTGGGGCGGGGTTCTGAGTTGGATGATCAACCATGATCATAATAAATGGCGGTGCAGGCTCGAAGGGCCGAATGGCTTACTCCTGCACCTATTTTCTATGTATGTTTCTATGTATATATGTACTTTGACAATAAATTTTCTTTCAACTTTGAACTTTGACAATGAGGTTTATTGCAGGACGACAGCTTTGCTCTTCCAGTTTGCTTTCTCCAGAAGAAAGTGTACCTCATGCCTAAAGTGTACCTCTTTAGATTGGCCACCTCCTGTCCATTGTGTCAGTGTCAGTGTTTGAGTTATTGAGCTGTGATGACAGAGTGACATTCAGACCTGCTACATTTGGGGTTGTCCACGTGGATCCAAATATATGGTTCCTATATTTCTTAAGGTTGAATTGAAATTGCTTGTGCGGGTCCCCTGTGCTGACAGAGACACTCCCCTATCTTATAAATTCAGTGAATAGTGTAATTGTTAAAAATTACAGGCCTTAGAAAGTTTCTGACTCACAGGGGAAAATTTCTCAAAACCTGTGATCTAAGATTGAAAGCAACAGGCCTGTTGGACTGCATTCCTCAGTCAGAAAGCTGGAGTGAGCAACTGCCATCTGGCATCCATCATCGCAAACCTGCAATTCGACAGTGAATACTAACGTCTACCAGTCTAGATTTTCTGATGTTCTGATTTGTATAACGAATGAATTAGAATGATGAGGCTGGAGATTGCAGGCTGCATGGGCCCAGTCCTTCAGCATTTTAAAGAATATGGTCCTGCAGCTTATTAGAGTAAGCTAGGGTTGAATTGTTTTCAGACCTTGTCCATTCCCATCATCCAGGGACACAATCAAACTTTCAGGTGGGGTAGCAATTTAGCGACAAATCTACCAATTTTCTGTATTGCATTTGATTGAGTGACTGCTTTGAACAAAACCTCTATTCAGTTCAGAAGGATAACCTTTAGCTCCCCAGTAACCCACTATGTTTGCTCTCCATTCTATTTTACTCGGATCTCTGTCCCTGGCCTCCTACAGTGTTCCACCAACGCCCAACATTCACTGATGACAGCAGCTCATCTTTTATCTAGGTGCTGCAGTTGCAATGCTGAATTCAGCCACTTCAGGTAACCAGCTTTTCTGATGGGACGCCGTCCACGCATAATAATAATCTTTTCACTGTCTTTTCACTTCTGGCTTGTTAGGTACTTCTAGAATTCAGTTTATTTTTGACTTTCAGCATTTTGCATCTCACATTCATTTTCATTCTCCCCCTCATCCTCCCCCTTCCCCTCACTCTCTCTCTCTGCCCCCCTCACTCACTCCCTCTCACACCCTGTCACACACACTTTCTCTCATTCTCTACCTCCCACTCTTTCACACACCCTCTCTCTCCTCTCATTCATCCAGCACTATTTCCACTCCTCCAGACCGATCACCTTCCTATCTTACAAAGTAATCGTGTTACACACACAGCCTTAGTCTACTCTCTGTCATGGACATGGACTTTGTTCCCTCAATGTCTTCCTTTCCCTGCAAATAAAACACATTTGTTTTTTTCATCTCTTTAGTCTGCTGAAGGGACAATGACTAAGTTTCTTTCTTTGCAGATGCTGCCTATCTGCTGACTGTCCCCAGCATTTTCTGGTTGTCTGTCTGTCTGTCTCTCTCTCCATATATATATCCAGGTTAAATTCTGTGTTTATCTAAGGAATTCCTCAATGGGAGTTGTTACAGTTACGCTGGTAGACTGGTAGCTTGGAGCCAAGGTAGATTGACTACCAGGCAGACTAAGATAAGGTGGAAGAGAGATTGAAAGTCTGAGAAGTTCAGGGACGCAATCTCATTAATGATTGACATGAGGATGAAGGAGCATGGTTTGGTTTATGATCAATGCCCTTGAAACATGTCCAGAATTTAATGAAGCAGATGATAACAGATTCAGATTGAAGTTAGGATTATTGTGATGCTGGAGATGGTTTCAATTGTACCTCATGAATTTATTGAATGCCTTGGAGGATAATTATGTTTGTGGTCTCGGCTTTTGGCCTGGAGTCGCCAGCTTGTGAATGTATCATACAGATTTATTAAATAGAGAAACAAGAGACTACAGAAGCTGGAATCTGGAGTTTTAAAAAAAGCAATCTGCTGGAGGGATTTCAGTGGGCCGGGCAGTATCCGTAGAGGGAAATGGGCAGTTGATGATTTTGGATGAGGCCATTCACCTGGACAGGATTTGTTAAATACATCTGTAAATCCATGATTTTACTAAAGGCTAAGCTTCATAAAATGGATTGCAATTTACTTCAAGATTACTTTGCATATTTCCACATTTTCTTGCAATATAGAAGGAAATCAGTTAGTCTAGCAGGTCTATGATGAGCACAGAGCAATCACAATCCCATCTAATCTTCCCAGTAACCCATTTCCATCAACTCCCCTCACTTTCGACACACTATGGCCAATCTACAGAGGCTATTCAACCAGACAAGCCGTTAAAATGAGCTGGAGTAGTGCAGGTGATTGATGACTATGGGACAGTGATGAGCAGGTTCCTTCCACAAATCAACTGTAGAAGTTCCAGAACTGGCAGTGTGCCAGCGTTAGTTACAGATAGGGCATTCAATATTGGACTGGTCGATGGCACAATTACACTGTGAACAAATAACTTTTGGAAACAGTGGTTTTGCAAAAGCATCTGAATAATCCCACTGCCATTCTGTTTGGAAGCATCTGGGACTTGTTTTGGGCTCTTGCTGTCCTTTGCCCAGACTTTATTCTTGTGAGGATAAATACTGGCCATCTCAGAATCAGTGAAAATACACCACATTTGGGAATCAGTGCAAATAGTGGTTATTTCAGAATCAGTGTAAACACTGGCCATTTCAGAATCGGAGTAAACACTGGCCATTTCGGAATGGGTGTAAACACTGACCATTTCGGAATGGGTGTAAACACTGACTATTTCGGAATGGGTGTAAACACTGACCATTTTGGAATGGGTGTAAACACTGACCATTTTGGAATGGGTGTAAACACTGGCCATTTCAAAATGGGTGTAAACACTGGCCATTTCAGAATGAGTGTAAATGCTGGCAATTTCAGAATCTGTGTAAACGCTGGCCATTTCAGAATCGGTGTAAACACTGGCCAATTTGGAATGAGTGTAAACACTGGCCATTTCGGAATCAGAGTAAACACTGGCCATTTCAGAATCGGAGTAAACACTGGCCACTTCAGAATCTGTGTAAACACTGGTCAATTCAGAATCATAATCACATTTATTATCACTATCTAATATAAAATGCTTTTATTTGTTTTGTGCAGCAGTGAAGTAGAAGGAAATAAAAGTGCTTGTATTTACAAAATAATTAAGTAGTGCACACAATAAGGAGAAAGTAGAGGAGTAGAGACCAGGCTCTGCAGATGTGAAAGAGACATCTCAGACTGTAGATTGCCTCCCGGGTGTCATGCTCAGGGATGTCTCAGATCGGATCCACAGCATTCTACAGAGGAGGGTGACCAGCTCTAAGTCATACATATCCTTCCCAATATCATAGGTAGGAAAAATTAAGAGTTCCTGAACAGAGAAAATTGAAAATCAGGACCTCCAGGGGAGTAATCTCTGGATTGCTGCCTGTGCCACATGCTAGTGAGTGTAACAATAAAATAATTTGGCAGACGAATGTGAGGTTGATTAACTGGTATAAGGGGCAGGGTTTCTCATTTCTGGATCATTGGGATTATGACCTGTACAAAGGAATAGGTTACACCTGAGCCAAAGGGGAGCCAATATCCTTGTGGGCTGGTTTGCTGGAGCAGTTTGGGAGGGTTCAACTAAGTTGACAGGGTGATGGTAACCAGAGTGATAGGGTTGAGGATGGGGCAGTTGGAATACAAGCAAATGCAATGTACTGTGAGACAGCGAGGAAGGACAGGCAGATGATACTGCAAAATTGCAGTCAGTGGAATGAGTGAAAATGTAACAGGGGCCAAAATCAAGAAGGGTGATGAATACAGGACTGAAGATATTATATTTGAATGCACATGGTATACAGAATAAGGTAGATGATCTTGTAGCTTAGTTAGAGATTGGCTGAAAGAAGATTATAGTTAGGAACTTAACATCCAAGATACACAGTGTATCGAAAGGACAGGTGCGTAGGGTGGCTGCGTTGGTAAAAAAAATGAAGTCAAATCATTAGAAAGAGGTGAGATAAGATCAGATGATATTGAATATTATGGGTAGAGTTAAGAAACTACAAGGGTAAAAAGACCTTGATAGGAGTTATAGAACAGGCCCCTGAACAGTTGACAGGATGTGGGATATAAATTACAATGGGAGAATGAAAAAGCATTTAATAAGTGCAATGTTACAATTGACACGGGGGATTTCAATATGCAGGTAGATTGGGAAAATCAGGTTAGTGCTGGATCCCAAAAGAGGGAATTTGTAGAATGCTGACAAGATGGCTTTTTAAGAGCAGCTTGTGTCTGAGCCCACTAGGGGAAAGGCAATTATGGATTGAATGTTACATAATGAACCAGATTTGGAACCGTTAGGAGACAATGATCATAATATGATAGAATTCACCCTGCAGTTTGGGAAGATAAAAATCGAATGTATTAGTATTACATTGGAGTAAAGGGAATTACGGAGGCATGAGGGAGGAGCTGGCCAAAGTTGATTGGATGAGGACACTAACGAGGATTATGGCAGAGCAGCAATTACTGGAATTTCTAGAGGCAATTCGGGAGGCACAGGATAGATACATCCCAAAGATGAAAAAGTATTCTGAAGAGAGTATGAGGCAAATGTGTCTGACAAGGGAAGTCAAAGACAACATAAAAGGAAAAGAGAGAGTTTATAATATAGCAGAAACTAGTGGAATGTTTGAGGACTGTAAAGCTTTTAAAAACCAATAGGAGGCAACTAAATGCCATAAGGAGTGAAAAGAAGAAATATGAAGGTAAGCTAGTCAATAATATAGAAGAGAACATCAAAAGATTTTTCAGTTATATAAAGAGTAAAAGAGAGGTGAAAGAGGATATCAGACCACTGCAAAATGACTCTAGTGAGTCAGTAATGGTGGACGAACCTAATAAGTATTTTGTGTCAGTCTTTCCTGTGAAAGACAGTAGCAGTATGCCAGAAATTTGATAATGTCAAGGGGCAGAAATGAGCGCATTCGCTGTTACTAGGGAGAAGGTGCTTGGGAAGCTGAAAGGACTGAAGTCACCTGGACCAGATGGACTATACCCAGGATTCTGAAAGAGGTGGCTGAAGAGATTGTGGAAGCATTAGTAATGATCTTTCAAGAATCAATAGATTCTGGAATGGATGTAGAGGGACTGGAAAATTGCAAGTATCACTCCACTCTTTAAGAAGGGTGGGAGGCAGAAGAAAGAGAATTATAGGTCAGCTGGCCCGATACCAGTGGTTGGGAAGATGTTGGAGTCCATTATTATGAATGAAGTTTTGGGGTACTTTGAGGCACATAATAAAATAGGCCAAAGCCAGCATGGTTTCCTCAAGGGGGAATCTTGCCTGACAAATGTTAAAATTCTTTGAGGAAGTAAGAGGCAGGATAGACAAAGGAGAGTCAGTGGATGTCATTTACTTATATTTTCAGAAGGTCTTTGACAAGGTGCCACACATGAAGTTGTGAAACAAGATAAAAACATGGTATTACAGGAAAGGTACTAGCATGGAATTAAGAATGGCTGACTGGCAGGTGGCATAGAGCAGGAATAAATGGGGCTGGTGGTGACTAGCGGTGTTCTGTGAGTGTTGGTGTTGGACAGCTTCTGGTCATGTAATATTGTTTGTCAATGATCTGGATGATGGAATTGATGGCTTAGTGACCAAGTTTGCAGAAGATATAAAAATAGGTGGATGGGTGGGCAGTGTTGAGGAAGCAGGGGGTCTGCAGAAGGACGCAGGTCTGGAGAAGGGCAAAGAAGTGCCAGATAGAATATAGTGTTGGAAAATGTACGGTCATGCACTTTGATAAAAGGAATAAAAGCATAGATTATTTTCTAAACAGGGAGAAAATTCTAACACCAGAGGAGTAGAGAGAATTGGGCACCCTTGTGCAGGATTCCCTAAATATTAACGTGCAGGTTGAGGTTGGTGGCAATTGTAATGTTAACATTCATTTCAAGAGAACTAGAATATAAAAGCAAGGATGTGATGCTGAGGCTTTATAAAGAATTGGTCGGACTGCATTTGGAATATTGCGAGTGGTTTTGGGCCCCTTATCCAAGATGAGATGTGCTGACGTTGGAGTGGGTCCAGAGGAGTTTCACAAGAATGATCCCAGGAATGGAAGTGGTAACATATGAAGCACATTTGATGGTTCTGGGTCTGTACTCACTGGAGTTTTGAAGAATTGGAGCGGTGGGGGGGGGAGGGGGAGTGTGGGGATCTTATTGAAACCTATTGAAAGGCCCAGATAGAGTGAATGTGGAGAGGATTTTTACTGTAGTAGGTGAGAGTACGGACACAATCTCAGAACAGAGGGATGCCCATTTAGAATAAAGATGAGGAGGACTTTCTTGAGCCAGTGGGATTGGTATCAGTGAGAATGGAATGGCAGAGCAGAATTGATATATCAAATGGCCATAATGTTATTGAAGGTTTTGTGGCAAAGTTTGTGGATGATACAAAGGTAGGTGGAGGGGTAGGTAGTGCTGAGGAAGCAATATGATTGCAGCAGGACTTAAACAAATTGGAAGACTGGGCAAAAAAGTGGCAGATGGAATACAGTCATGGGAAATGAATGATAATGCATTTTGGTAAAAGGAACGATAATGCAGACTATTATCTAAATGGGGGAGAAAATTCAAACATCAGAGGTGCAGAGGGACTTCAGAGTTCTCATGCAAGACTCCCAGAAGTTTAATTTACAGGTTGAGTCTGTAGTAAAGAAGGCAAATGCAATATTGCCATTTATTTCAAGGGGAATAGAATGCCAAAGCAAGGAGATAATGCTGAGGCTCTAAAAGACTCTAGTCAGGCTGCACTTGGAGTATTGTCAACAGTTCTGGGCCTCGTATCTCAGAAAGGATGTTTTGTCATTAGAAAGAATCCAGAGGAGGTACACGAGAATGATTCCTGGAATGAAAGGGCTAACATATGAGTAGCATTTGGCAACTTTGGGCCTGTT
Source organism: Mobula birostris (assembly GCF_030028105.1). Classification (NCBI taxonomy): domain Eukaryota; kingdom Metazoa; phylum Chordata; class Chondrichthyes; order Myliobatiformes; family Myliobatidae; genus Mobula; species Mobula birostris. The sequence continues at coordinate 126,067,568 of NC_092372.1, read as the reverse complement.
CTCACTGGAACTGAGAAGAATGTGGGGGGATCATATTGAAACCTACCAAATGTTGAAAGTACTAGATAAGGTGAATTTGGAGAGGATGTTTTCTATGGTGGGAGGTATCCAGAACTAGAGGGCACATCCTCAGAATTGAGGGGTGACCTTTTAGAACAGAGGTAAGGAGGAATTTTTTTAGCCAGAGTGTAGTGAATCTGTGGAATGCTCTGCCACAGACTGCAGTGGAGGCCAAGTCCATGTGTATATTTAAAGCGGAAGTTGATAGTTCCCTGATTGTTCAGGTCATTAAAGGATATTGGGAGAAGGTAGGTGTCTGGGGTTGAGTGGGGTCTGGGATCAGCCATGATGGAATGGTGGAGTAGACTCAATGGACTGAATGGCCTAATTCTTCTCCTATGTCTTATGGGATTGCCCTTCCACCAGTAGGTCCCTGTCCTTCCCTACTACATGAGCCTCCGTGACTAGCATGTCATTCTTTGTAACTTCCACCAATGGGAAGTTACAATGGGATCCTACAGCTAAGCACATCTTTCACTCGCCCCCATTCTCTGGTTTCTGTAGTGATCACTCTCAGTGTGACTCCCCTGTCTGCTCATCCCTTCCCACCTGTCTCTGCATCTCCTCTATCACCACCATTCAGAGCCCCAACAGTCTTTGTTGGACAGGTGAAACTTCACCTGAGAGTCTGTTGGGATCATCTACTGTACCTGTCGCTCCTACTGTGGCCTCCCCTCCATCGGTGAGACCCAAAGCTGATTGGGTCACTGCTTCATCCAGCACTTTCATCAGTCTGCCGCAAAAGGTTAGATCTCCCAACTTCAATTTCAGTTCCGATTCCCATTCTGACATGTTCAAAGTTCAATGTTCAAGGTAAATTTATTATCAAAGTACATATGCATCACCATATCCAACCCTGTGATTTATTTCCTTGTGGGAAATCACAGTAAATGCAAGAAACGATAGAATCATTGAAAGACCACATCCAACAGGATGGTCAACAACCAAAGTGCAGATACAAAAAGAATAAGAAAAAAGTTCAACTACTATTAATAATAATAAGTAAATAAGCAATAATCCTGACCCGGATCTGAGCCATATCCTCCAAATATCCGGACCTGCCTGTCGGTTTTTTTGCACTACCTTACTTTCCCTTTTCTATTTTCTAATTATGATTTATAATTTAAATTTTTAATATTTACTATCAATTTGTACTCCAGGGAGCATGAAGAGCAGAATCAAATATTGCTGTGATGATTGTACGTTCTAGTATCAATTGTTTGGCAACAATAAAGTATAAAGGTATAAAGTATAAAATAAAGTTCAAAAATATGAAACGAAGAGTCCTTGAAAGTGAATCCATAGGTTGTGAGAACAGTTCAGTGATAGAGCGAGTGAAACTATCCCCTTTGGTTCAAGAACCTGTTGGTTGATGGGTAATAACTATTCCTGAACTTGGTGGTGCAAGTCCTGAGGCTCCTGTACACTCTTCCTGATGGCAGGAACAAGAAGAGAGCATGGCCTGGATGGTGGGGGTCCTTGATGATGGATGCTACTTTCTAGTGATAGATCTCCAGGTAGATGTGCTCAATGATGGGAAAGGTTTTATCTGTGATGGACTGGGACATTTCTACTTTTATCAGTATTTTCCATTCAAGAGCAATGGTGTTTCCATACCAGGCTGTAATGCAGCCAGACAATATCCTCTCCACCACACATCTGTAGAAGTTTGTCAAAGTTTTAGATGTCATGCTGAATTTTCGCTAAACCCTAAGGAAGCAGAGGTGCTGCTGTGCTTTCTTTGTAATGGCAGCTACATGCAGGACCCAGGACAGATCCTCTGAAATGATAACACCATGGAACTTCCACTCTTGCCACCTCTGACCCCTCAATGAGGATTGGCTCATGGGTCTCCGGTTTCCTCCTCTTGAAGTCAATAATCAGCTCCTTAGCCTTGCTGACATTGAGTGACAGGTTGTTGTTGTGGCACCACTCAGCCAGATTTTCAATCTCCCTTCTGTACACTGATTTGTCGCCACCTGTCACTCAGGCCACGACAGTGGTGCTGTCAGCAAGCTTAAATATGGCAATGGAGCTCTCTTAGCCTCATAGTCATAAGTCCAAAGTGAGTAGAGCAGGGGCCCAAACGCACAGCCTTGAGGTGCACTTGTGCTGATGGAGATCGTGGAGGAGATGTTGTTGCCAATCTGAACTGTTTGGGGTCTGCAAGTGAGGAAATCAAGGATTCAGCTACACAAGGAGGTATTGAGGCCAAGGTCTTGGAGGTTATTGATTAGTTTTGAGGGGATGATAGTGTTGAATACTGAGCTGTAGTCATGACTGTTGATTGTGTCCTCTATTGCCGCAATGAGGCAAACTCAGGTTGGAGGAGCAACACCTCATTCTGTGTGGTTTGCCTCCAACTTGATGTTCCCTATCTTCCAGCCCCCGACTTCTCTCTTTTTCTCCCTCTGGTCCATCTCCTCCTTCTCTTCCTTCCATGATCTACTGTCCTATGAGATTCTTTCTCCTCCAGCCCTTTACCTCTTCCAGCTGCCTTCTCCCAACTTACTTCATTCCCCCTCTCCCACCCACCCACCCAGCTTCCCCCTCACCCAGTCTTGCCTCTCACTTGCCAGCTTCTTCTTCTTCCTCTCTCCCCACCTTTTTATTCTGGCCTCTACTATCTTTCTTTCCAGTCTTTCTCAGCCTGAAACACTGACTGTTTATTCCCTTCTATAGATGCTGCCTGACCTGCCGAGCTCCTCTGGCATTCTGTGTGTGTGTTGTTCAAGATTTCCAGCATCTGCAGAATCTATTGTGTTCATGAATTCATGGACTGTTAGAAATCTGATTGTGGAGGGGAAGAAACTGTTCCTAATTCATTGAGTGTGAGTCTTTAGGCTCTTGTCCTTTGTTTCTGACAATAATAATGAGAATAGAGCACGGAATCATTTAAATGTTCCCTGTTAGGATGATGCATACTCCTTAAATAAATGGTAGAACCAGTTTGTGACAACACAAAGCATGATTTTGTTTTAAGTATCTGGTACTTTTGTAATGGGGATGGGTGTGTATTCAATAACCAGCTCTTGGCATTCAAGGCTTATTCAGAAAACATTCTGAATTTCAGGTTGTGTTTCGATGGGTCTTTATTCTGCTGATGGATTAGTGTTGCATTCTTCGAGCTTAGGCTAACACCACAGGTGGAGTAGATGTCGGGGCAGCAAGGGGCTTAGCATTTCCCAGAGACAGCATGTATAACAGTGCTTCTCTTGCATTGCCTTCTGGTGGGTTCCCAGCCTTTGAGATATGCTTTTGTATAAGATCCTCAGGGCTGCAGAGGGAAGCCGAAAGTTACAAGCTGTCTGAATCGGGCTTCTGCTTGCTTCTCAGCTTCCAGGATTTATTGAGCCATATCCTACAGATGCGTGTCCACATGTTGTTTCTTGTGCTTTTTTATCTAAACTCATAATTCCATAGTTTGAATACTCCTACTATCCAATTTACATGGAAAAAAACACCCTTCCGTGTATTATTGTGGCTGACTCCTGCCAACAGAATTTCGAAAACGAAAATAATGAAGTTTGCTATTTGATAAGCAAACCTTAGAGAAGTGGAGGCAGTAATTATGTTTTCAGCATTAATTCCATGCCACCTACAGAGCTACTTGTTAGTTTTTGCTAACTCATTTCAACAATTTTATTTACAGAAGGAGTGGTATAACCAGAAAGAAATCACTTAAAATAATCTGCAGTTCAGATGGGACAACTTTGTACTAATTGATAGAGGCTTTTGGAAAGCATATGGTCTTCCTTGCTCACCTACCTTTTGGATGTAATAATTTAATCAAAGCAGAGGCAGAGGCACAAGAATGTGGAAACAAGATACCTTGTAGATGCTGGAAATCCATTGCAACACTCACAAAATGCTGGAGGAACTCAGCAGGTCAGGCAGCATCTACGGAAATGAATAAATATTTGATGTTTCAGGCCGAGACATTTCTTCAGGACTGGAAAGGAAGGGGAAAGCTGCCAGAAAAAGAGGGTGAGGGAAGGGGAAGGAATACAAGCAAGAAGGTGATAGATGACCCCAGGTGAGGGGGGGGGGGGAAGGAGGGATGAAGTAAGAAACTTGGAGATGATAATTGGAAAAGGTAAAGGGCTGGAGAAGAAAGAATCTGATAAGAGAGAAGAGTGGACCATCAGCGAAAGAGAAGAATGAGGGGTGCCAGGGGGAGGTGATAGGCAGGTGAGGAGAAGAGGTAAGAGGCCAGAATGATGGATTGAAATTACTGGAAGGAGAAATCGATGTTCAAGCCATCAGGTTTGGAGGCTACCTAAACGGAATATGAAGTGTTGCCCCTCCAACCTGAGAGTGGCCTTCTCGTGGCAGAAGAGGAGGACATGGACTGACATGTTGGAATGGGAACGAGAATAGGAATTAAAATGGAAATTCTGCTTCTTGCGGACGGAACAGAAGATGCAACAAAGGTGGAGTTATTCTTGGATTATTTTTACAAGCCTGATAACCTCAGATAGAACTCACTGAACCAAATGGTTCCAGAATTCCTTTCTGTGCTCTTGAGAGTAAATATGGGAAAGATCATTGGAATCAAAGTGTTTTGTTTCCATAGTCAGCCAAAGATAAGGTAGTACCTATTTACGTTAACCCATGATTACCAGAGACAATTATAGCAAAGTTCAAAGTACATTTATTATCAAAATAAGTATACATATACAACCCTGAGATTCGTCTCCTTATAGGCAGCCACGAAACAAGGAGACCCAATAGAGCATTAAAAGAAGACTGTCAAACACCCAATGTACAAAAAAAAATTGTGCAAGCAATGATAGTAAGCAAATAACATTCAGAAGTGGACTTAACAAAAGTGACTTTAGTTCACACCACAGAAATGCCAGGTTGTTCAGGTGGCTCAAAAGCTCAATGCTGAAAGGGAGGTTACAGGCTATAGATTGCAGTGATTGTTTTTGGGAAATAGTATGATTAATAAAGTAGTTCACAGTTGTCTTGCTTCCAGCAAGCCATCGCTGTGCTTCATCAGCATCATCTTGAACACCAATACTTACTGAGGTAAATATGGAGGTGGTAGTTGATTCAGAAGATGTTGGGGAGGCTGAAGATGAACAAAAAGATTAATGCCCTGGACTGGGATAGTTCTACTGAGCAACAAGTCATTTGTTGGATTCTCTTCCTTTCTGTTAGCTTGGAAAAGGAGAGTGAGGCAGGACTAAGAATGCAATCTAAATGGCAGTTCATGGAGATCAGATAAATGAAGGCTTCAAGATGGGAAAGAGGTCAATGCAAGAGATAAATGGGGAGATTGTAATAGATTGTGGGAGAAAAAGAGAACTTGAGGGGGAGAGAGACGACATGACAGAGAGGGAGAGGACATGGAGATGATGGAGGTAAGGTGGAAATGAGAATGAGAGGGTGTGACTGAGATGGAGAATGGAAAGAAGGTTGTCATTCAATTAGGAATGAAGAGATATGATATCCTCAAAGAGTCAAATCTACTTTGAAAGATTACGTGATTGCAGACTCGCCAGACTGCTCCTGACATGGTGTTATCTTTGGCTTGCTGACAATTGCCAATGCATGATAGTGTAGTTGTTAGCACAGCACTTTACAGAATGGGTTCAATTCCTGATGCAGCTTTGTAAGACACTTGTATGTTCTCCCTGTGACAACGTGTATTCCCTCCGGGTGCTCTAGTTTCCTTCCACAGTCCAAAGATGTACTGGTTGGTAGGTTAATTGGTCATTGTAAATTGGCCCGTGGTTAGACTAAGGTTAGGTTGGTGGGTTACTGTGTGGCATGGCTCTTTCTCCACTTAGTAGCTCAACAAATAAATAAATATGATACACATGATGAAATATTATGGGTCAACTCATTGTTTGCCTATAAAACAGTTGGTGCCATTGGATAAAAAACAACTAACTCTGATGGTTGTAAGGGTAAAACAAATGCAGGAAATGCTGCAAACAGTAAGCAGCTCAGGCATTGTTGGTTGAAAGAGGAATAGAGCCAATATTTCAGGTTTATTTTAGAACTAACAAAGGTTTGGCAACCTAAACTATTAGCCCTGTTTCTCCTTCCACAGATGTTGCCTGACCTGCTGAGTGTTTCCAGTATTCTTGTTTACTTTCTTTCAGCTTTCCTGCAACTGCAGAATTTTAATTCTCACTTCTTGTTATAAGATGAGCTGCTGCTTCCCATTCGATAGGTTTAGATGTTTTCTTTCTCTGGGGCAGTGGAGCAGTTTGGTTTACTAGGACCGTTTTGGATTTCACTCATTCAGCTTCTCGAAACTGCTGAGGGTTTTGTTGCAGATCTGAGATGTGTCGCTGAACATGGTGAGTGTACTGCAACATCTGGAAGATGTAATGCAAGCTTGCCTGACTTGTGATGTGTGTACACAGAAACGCTCTTCATTGGCAATTGAATGAAGGGAATAAAAGTGAGGTTGCAAGGGAGAGAACCTGGAGGCAAGGGAGAGAGGACCTGATAGTGATGTGGAGGAACCTGGGGTTGGAGGAGAGGGGGTCTCTGCGGGAGGGAAAGAGGATCTGGCAGTGAGGGAGAAAGAACCTCTGGTTGGAGGAGAAGAGGGCCTCTGGGTGAGGGAGAGAGGATCTCTAGGCGAGAGAGATGATATGGCAGTGAGGGAGAGAGAATCTCTGATTGAAGGAGAGAGGACTTCTGGGTGAGGGAGAAATGATCTGGCAGTGGGAGAAGGCGGAGGTTTGGTTGGAGGAGAGTGGACCTCTGGGTGAGAGCGAGATAATCTGACAATGGGAGAAGGAGGAGATCTGACCGAGGGAGAGAGGACCTGGCTGTGAGGGAATGATGACCAAAAGTTTGGGGAGAGAAACTTTTTGGGGAAAAGTTTGGGGGAAAGAAAAAATGGTTGTGTGGAAGTTCATGGCATAGTGTATAGGGTGACTGTGGGTAGAGGAAAAGAAGCTACAGTGTGTGGGTCTCAAGGGGAGTGCGAGAGGGATTGACTGGACAAAGGTAAAAGTTTGGAGAACCTTTTGTGATGCTGCCAGATTTACTTTCCTTCTCCTTCTGAGCACTGCTCCTGACACGATGTTATCTTTGGCTCGCTGACAATTGCCAATGCTCAATACACTAAACAAGTTCTATAATCCCTCACTTGGCTACAGACAGCGTGTGTGAAACCAAGAGAACATTCCAAGTAATTATCTGCCCAGCAGGAGTTTAACCTCTTTTAGCTGTTGCTCAGTGACTGAGGCTGGGGCATGAATTTACTGCATGAAATTACTTGACTACGAGGACTATTGACTCTGATCAGGGTACATTTATTGACGATTTGAATCATAGATCAGTGCTGCCTGCTAGTGTGTCATTTGATGAGTAGTGCTGGTCACTCACAATTAAATCACCATGTATATAGAGACCACAGTTGGGAAACTGCTACTGGTGCCACACTGTCAGTCTGGCAGTGTAAATTTGTCTGTACATTTAGATTCTGTGAAAGCAACACTCACAACACGCTGGAGGAACTCAGCAGGTCGGGCAGCATCGGTGGAAAAGATCGGTTGACGTTTCGGGCCGGAACCCTTCGTCAGGACTGAAGAGAGAGGGGGCAGAGGCCCTATAAAGAAGGTGGGGGGAGGGTGGGAAGGAGAAGGCTGGTAGGTTCCAGGTGAAAAACCAGTAAGGGGAAAGATAAAGGGGTGGGAGAGGGAAAGAAGGGAGGTGATAGGCAGGAAAGCTGAAGAAGGAACAGGGGAAAACACAATGGGTAGTAGAAGGAGGCAGAACCATGAGGGAGGTGATAGGCAGCTGGGGAGGGAGCAGAGTGAAATAGGGATAGGGGAAGGGAGGGGGAGGGAATTACCAGAAGTTAGAGAATCAACGTTCATACTGAGGGCCTGGAGACTATCTGGACGGTATATGAGGTGTTGCTCCTACAACCTGAGTTTAGCCTCATCATGGCAGTAGAGGAGGCTATGTATGGATATATCCGAATGGGAATGGGAAGCAGAGTTGAAGTGGGTGGCTACTGGGAGATCCTGTCTGTTGTGGCGGACAGAGCGGAGGTGCTCGATGAAGTGGTCCCCCAATCTGTGTCGGGTTTCACCGATGTAGAGGAGGCTGCACCGGGAGCACCGGATGCAATAGATGACTCCAACACACTCACAAGTGAAGTGTTGCCTCACCTGGAAGGACTGTTTGGGGCCCTGAATGGTGGCAAGAGAGGAGGTGTAGGGACAGGTGTAGCACTTACGCTTACAGGGATAAGTGCCAGGTGGGAGATCCGTGGGGAGGGACGTGTGGATCAGGGAGTCGTGGCGGGACCGATCCCTGCGGAAAGCGGAGAGGGGTGGAGAGGGAAAGGTGTGCTTAGCGGTGGGGTCCTGTTGAAGGTGGCGGAAGTTGCGGAGGATAACGTGCTGGATCCGGAGGCTGGATTTCCAGCATCTGCAGAATCTCTTGTACTTATGATAAAGTAAGAGATGTCCACACCTAGGCCAGAACAAATTTGAGTCTTGATGGACTTTTTTTTTGCCTCCCTTAGTTGTTAAAAACGTAACTAAGCATCCTCAATGAAACAGGTGAGTCTCCTATAGAAGTGTTCTGCACTTCTACCTGAAATTTACCTGCTTCTACTCCCTCACTGCCAGGTCATCTCTCCCTCAGTCAGAAGTCCTCTCTCCCCAAATCAGAGGTTCTCTCTACATACCATATGAACAGAACCGGCCAGTCCCAAACAGCATTCAGATTGTTCATGGAATCCAACACCCACGCGTGATGATATAGGATTTTCCCAGCCAGTCTTACTCTGGAGAAGTTGAATCAGGTAGACTGGAGCAGGGATAGTAAATCTATTCATTTAAATGGAAGAATGTAAGATCTACAATTTTTCAACTAACATTAAACATTTAAAATTCTCTTAAGTTGTTCAATGTTTTAATTCTTAATCATTTTTGACAAGGTTTTGTTGTTTAATTTTTCTTTTAATAATATTGGATAGCAGAAACACTTTTCTCAGTTCCTTCATCTCACTGCATCTGTTCCCAGAGTGAGGCTTTCTTCTCTAGGATATTAAAGATGTCCTCCTTCTTCAAAGACCAGTTTCCCTTCCTCTCACTCGCATCTCCTCATTCCTGAACACCCATGCTCAACCCGTCTTCCCACCACCTTAACAGTGATAGAGTTCCTCTTGTTCTTGTCTACCACTCCATGAGCCTCTGCATCCAACACATCATCTTCTGCAACCTCCACCATCTCCAAAGAGATCCAACTACCAACCACATCTTTGCCCCCCCACCCACTCTCTGCTTTCTGTAGGGATTACTCCCTTCAACATTCCCATTCCTAACCATCCCTCTCCACCAATCTCCCTCCTGGCACTTATCCCTGCCAGTGGACAAAGTGTGATACCTGCCCATTCACCACCTCCCCTACTTACACTCAGGTCTGCAAACAGTCCTGCCAGGTGAGGTGACATTTCATCTGCAAATCTGCTGGGGTCAGCTATTGTTTTTGGTGCTCCTGATGCAGCCTCCTCTACTTTGGTGAGACCCGTTGTAAATTGGGGAACTGCTTCATCAAACACCTCTGTTCCATCCACCAACAGCGGAACATCTCGGTGGCTGAGCATTTTAATTTTGATTCGCCTTCCTGTTCCGACATCTTGCGCCTATATGAGGCCACCCTCAGGGTGGAGGAACAACATATTATATCCCTTCAGGGTAGCCTCCTATCTGATGGCATGAATATCTATTTCTCCTTCCAGTTAAAACAAATCTCTTCGCCTCCTCTCTTCTTCTATTCTGCACTCTGGCCTCTTACCTTTTCTCACATGCCTATCACCTCCCCCTGGTGCCACTTTCTCCTATGGACAACTCTCCACTCCCATCAGATTCCTTCTTCTCCAGCCCTTTTCCTTTGCTACCCACCTGGCTTCACCTATCACCACCTATCACCTTCTAACTTGTTCTTTATTCCCTCCCCCGACCTTTTTATTCTGGTGTCAATTCCTCTTCCTTTTTTTGTCCTGATGAAGGGTCTTGGCCCGAAATGTTGATTGTTTATTCGTTCCCATAGATGCTGCCTGATCTGCTGAGTTCCGCCAGTATTTTGTGTGTGTTCATTTGGATTTCTGGCTTCTGCAGAATTTCTTATGTTCGAAATTGTTAATAAGTTTGACAGCAGGCTAAACCTGTGGCACAGCTAAGCCAGCTGTCAAGCTTTGCGGCATGCCAGCACTAACATTTATTACTGCAAGGATGATTGTCTGTCTAAGCCCAGTGACAACCCAACATTGGCATCAGCATGCAACAGCAACAGGAAGAAACTGCATTTGTAATCGAGCAATGCATTGTAATTGAAACTGCATTTGTAAACAACATGAAGAGCAGGGGCAAAATACATTGAGATATATTGATCTACAAACTTTCCGTACCAACTCTTCTCAACTATAATAATGATTGGACAATAGAGGGCATATGTAGTTACTCAGACAAGAAACAAGACTGCCATGTAAAGTAAAGTAACTGCCTTGACCGATTGCATATGATCAAATACCACAGAGATGTGTAACAATATAAACCTAGATATAATACTGACAGAATTCTAAGTGCATGGATGGTATAGTCCAGTGATATCTTAAAAGTGATACTGTCATTGGAAAGAATTCTAGTTCAATTTTCAAATTTTAAAGTATATTTATTATTGAAGTACATATATGTCACCATATACAACCCTGAGATTCATTTTCATGTAGGCGTACCCAATAAATTCATAATAGAATAATAACCATAATAAAATCAATGAAAGACTGCACCAACTTGGGTGTTTAACCAATGTGCAAAAGACAACAAACTGTGAAAACAGAAAAATAGAAAAATAACAATAAATAAGTTTAAAAATAGGATCCAGAGCTTTCCTGCTGTATATGAGGAATAAACTCTTCTTGTGCTTCCAGCTGGGTACAGGTATTGATTTGATGACAAGCTCTTCTATCTTCATCAGGGATGATGCCTGGGCATGTCTAGTCCAGTGGTATTTACAACCTCGTAGTCAATCCTTTCTGATTGGTTAGTCCTCATCCCATCAGGTTTCTGCTGTCCCACCTTGTTTACAATCGAATTCCAGTTCTTAGCTTAGACTGAGATGTTTATCTTTGTTAAAATCCTTTACCTCTAGTTTTATTTCAATGACTTTCTTCACCAGACGATCTCAAAAGCTATTGGCATGGCACAATAGTTTTTGTGCTGTTGAAGTCAACCCTATGGCCATTGTGAGTACAATGTTCTGCTACTGCCGATTTCTCAGGGTAACCCAAACAGATACACCTTCTGTGCTCGTTGATGTGGGATTCCACAGTGCATTCCATCTGGATAACATACGCTGCTCTGCATTCACAGCGGATCCTGTAAATGCCAGTCGACCTGAGCCCCAGGTCAGCTTTGACCTACATAAGCTGTGATTTGAGCTTCTTTACGGTTTGTGGATGGTATTAATCTGGTATTTCTTCAGGATCCTGGCGATCCTTCCAGAAACCATGAAAATACAGGGAAGACAGACGGTAGCAACAGGTTCCTTCTTGTTGTTAGGTTTCCTGGATTTTCTGTCAGCCCTTTTAAGGGCCCAATTGATTTCCTTCACCTTGTAGCCAATCTGTAAGAACATTGTGCATAATCGTCTTCTGTCCTCGCGGAGACTAGAGCAAAAGAATTTTAACAAAGGTGAAGGTCTCACTCTAAGTAAGAACTGGAATTCGATTGTAAACAAGGTGGGAGAGCGGAAGCCTGATTGGATGAGGACTAACCAATCAGGTAGGACGGATGGCAAGGGTATAAATGCCACCAGAGTAGAAATGCCCAGGCATCATCCCTGAAGATGGCAGAGTTTGCCATCAAGACATTGGTTACAATCGATACCTGAACCCGGCTGGAAGCACGAGTTTATTCGTAATAAATAAATGAATAAGCATAAGTATCGAGCACATGAGATGACGAGTCCTTGAAAGTGAGTCCATAGGGTGAAAGAACATTTCAATGATTGGGCAAGTGAAGTTGAGTGAAGTTATCTCGTTTTGTTCAGGAGCCTGATGGTTGAGGGGTAATAACTGTTCCAGAAGCGGGTGGTGTGAATCCTGAGGCTCTGTACCTTCTTCCTGATGGCAGCAGCGAGAAGAGAGCATGGCCGGGGTGGTGGGGCCCTTGATGGATGTTGCTCTCCTGCAACAACACTTCAGGAAGATGTGCTCAGTGATGGGGAGAGCTTTATCCATGATGGCCAGATCTGCTTCTGATGTCATATCACTGAAGAACCTATTTTTTTGTGGAAAAGGCAAAGACCTCGATCTGAGTGATTTCCTGTTTATTTGGATCTGTGTGCACTGTGGTCATGTCAGGAATAAAAGGGAAGTTGAGGTTGGTAGTGAATTGGGATCAGCTATCTTCAGAAAATTTAAACACAGTGTGGAACCATCTTGCAAAATTTCTCAAAGAAGGCTTCAACAAAAAGAATGATGCACTTATCTCTGCTGGTCTCTTTGAACAGGAGGTTCTTTCACAGCACAGTTTCCAGTCAGGCTTGAATTTTAGTGGAAGTGGGAGCCTAATGATGTCACTGGGCTGCACATATGCAGAAGGACCTTATGAGCTCTGGGGGGAGCCTGCCCAGGAGTACCAATAAAAACTGGATGTGGTAGGCTGTTACATTGGATATTAAAGACTCTGGCTCCTAGTGCACTAAAGCCAATTACTGCCCAGTCTTCTCTGGACTGGTATATTTATACTCATCCCATTGTATCTGCTTTACTCATTGCTGACTCATTTTGCCACAAGCAAACAAGGACTTGTATCTGAGAGTCTGTAGCTTTGCTTAAAGATTACCTGTTTGTGATACACCCAAGTAAAATGTCATAAATACTGACAAAGCTAAGGCTTGCCACGTCAACAGGTTATGTGTTCATAGGAAGCAGAAACTGCTCAGAGCACTTTACAGGTGGACAGACAATGATTATAAAACAGTGAAAAGAAGGTTATTGATGCTTGGAGAGTATAATGAAGTTACAGCAGTACCTTTTAATATTTTTATTTATGGACATTACGGATAGTATTTACTGTCTATTGTTAACTGAGGGGCTGGTTAAGGCCATAAGATATGGGAGTAGAATTAGGCTATTTGGCCCATCATGTCTGCTCTACCATTTCATCATGGCTGATCCATTTAACCTCTCAGGCCCAATCTCCTGCCTTACCCCCGTAGGCCTTCATGCACTGTCAAATCAAGAATCTATCAACCTCTGGCTTAAGTATACTCAATGACTGGTTTTCCACAACTGCCTGTGGATGTGTTAAGAGTTGCTCTAAAGTTACTGCATATATAGGCCATATTAGGTAGTAATGTTATATTGTGCTCTTAAGGTGCATTGGTGAACAAGATAAGTGCTTACAACATTCTATTTATTGGCCATCATTGCTGAGACTAACCTTTTCTTTTTCTAAGTTCAGATTCAACAATTATTAAACATTAAATTTGTCAACTGATTTGATCTCACAACCTTGGATCAGTGCTCCAGATCTCTAGAGGGCAGTCCAGTAATTTAACCCCAAGGTTATTGTACAGTACTAATGAATTCTTCATTCTCTCAAGTTAGGAATGAAACCCTCAACTGTTACTATGAACAACTCACATATCTCAATGTTGTTCAATAGTTTTAGACAAGGACCTTTGCTTGGCTGTAGGAGATAGATCCACAGACTCTTCCAGGAAAATGTATTTAGGTAAATTCACTCACAGTGATAAACTAAATAAAATTATTTATTTATTGAGATACAGTGTGAAACAAATCCTTTTGACCCTTCAAGCCGTGCTGTCCAGGAATCCGTCCATTTAATCCTAGCCAAATCACGAGACAATTTACAAAGACGAATTAACCTACTAAACCATAAGTTTTTGGACTTTGGGAGGAAACCAGAGCACCCAGAGGAAACCCATGCGGTCACGGGGAGAATGTACAAACTCCTTACAGGCAGTGTGGGAATTGAACCCAAGTCACTGGTACTGTACGCTACCGTGTCGCCCTAATTTTTACAAACCATGCAGTTCTAATTGATAGTAACTTAGTATCCTAACATCAATGGCAAGAAGGATATCCATGGTGCACTTTTTGTATTTCCATTTATACTTTCAATAGCTAGTGGACTATTTTATTTATTGATCTATATACAGCACCGAGTAGGTATTTCTGGCCCTTTGAGCTATGCCACCCAGAAAGCCCCTGATTTAACCCTAGCCTAATCACGGGCCGATTTACAACAGACAATTAACCTTCCAACCTGCAAGTCTTTGGACTGTCGGAGGAAACCCATTCACAGGGAGAATGCACTAACTTCTTAAGGTTGTATCTATCAGCACTGTCCCAGTCGCTCAAGTCATAGAGACATTCAGCATAGAAATGAACCCTTTGGCCTAACTGGTTCATGCTGACCAAGATTCGAAGTTGAAAGCTCAACACTCAAAGTAAATTTATTATCAAAGTACATATATGTCACCATGTACAGCCCTGACATTTATTTTCTTGCGAGCATACTCAATATATCTATAGAATACTGACCAGAACAGAATCAATGAAGGACTGCACCTACCTGGGCATTCAACCGGTGTGCAAAAAACAACAAACTGTGCAAATACAAAAAGAAGAAATAATAATAATAATAAACAAATAAGCAATAAATATTGAGAACATGTGACAAAGAGTCCTTGAAAGAGAGTCCATAAATTGTGGAATATTTCAGTGATGCGCCAAGTGGAGTTGAAAGTTATCCCTTTGGTTCAGGAGCCTGATGGTTGAGGGGTAATAACTGTTCCTGAACCTGGTGGTGTGAGTCCTGAGGCTCCTGTACCTCCTTCCTGATGGCAGCACTGAGAAGAGAGCACGGCCTGGATGGTGGGGGTCCTTGATGCTGCTTTCCTGCGACAGTATGTTGAGTAGGTGTGCTCAACGGTGGGGAATGCTTTATCCGTGATGGACTGGGACATTAAACTAGTTCCATTTGCCTGTGTTTGTCTCATATCTCTCTAAGTCTTTCCCATCTGTGTACCTGCCCAAGTACCTTTTAAATGTTGTTAATGTACCTGCCTCAACCACTTCCTCAGGCAGCTGCTTCCATATACTGACCAGCCCCTGGGTGAAAAACTGCTGTTATGTTTTATAGCTCCAAAGCATGAAAACTAATTTAAAGGAAAGCAAGGGAGTAGAGTGATGTAAGTCTTGGTCATTTTTACTTTAAGTGAGGTGCGCACGTGTCACGAGGTGGCGTGATGACGTATGCCATTTATGTACTTTTACATACAACCCATAATGCATTATGTAAACAACAGAGTGTTTAATCAAACAATACATTTTCAATATTACTTAAAAGTAACATAAGAGACAAACCCCCTTACACTCTCCCCCTACCAAATAAAGTCATGCCCTCATGACTTCTAAATAACTTGCCAACCAGTCCTACAGACACACAACACACACATACACAGATACACACATTGACAGTGCTCCCCAAACAGTGGACCTTACGCCCGTCCCATGGGCACTACATAGGCCAACCTATCTGGGAGCTTCTTAAACCTCCGAGACCTCTGTACCCCCTCACCTAAATCCAAAAGGCTCAGACACTACTAGGGATACCTCGGGCCTGTTTGCCAACTCCTCTCTCACTCAGGCCACCATTACAGCTCAGAGCCCCCGTCCCATGTCCGGGGCCCCGCTTCCTTTCCATCCTGGTCCTGCTGCAACTCAGACTGCCCACAGCTAGCCCTCCCCACTACACCAGATGCAAGAAGGGTCAAAGGTCTCTTCCTCAATCACGGGGAAGTTAGCGAAAGACAGCATGTACCACATGTGCAGCACATCATCCTTCGAATCCGTATTCTTCCTCATTCCCTCGATCGGTAGCTGTTGTCTAAGTTTCTCCAAACTGTAACATTTAGCCGGGGCTACCCTTTCAGCCTCCTGCAGTCGAGACGTCATCTTCTTCAGGGACTCCTTCAACTCTCGCCACAGCCTCAACAGTTCTGACTCGGGGTTCTTGACCATCTCAATCTGGGACGCAGTTACCCCAGAAGCTTCTTCCACCCTGACCTAGAAAGCAGCAGTTAAAGGATGTTCAGCCTCTAGATTTTCCTCCCTGATTACGTATTCCAGGTCAACTTTCAGTTTTTCCACTCCATTTAATCTCGTGATAGTCATCTTCAGGTTCCTTTCAAGCGTCCGCCTCCCTTTTCTGAGATCTGTCCTCCATTTCTTCACCTCCTCGGGAGTGTAGTCAAACTCCCCTCCCTGGGCTCTCAGTTTTCTGTTGCCCTTAGTCACAACACTTCCTTGATCTTCCCCAACTTGTAAGTCTTCCAATCTTTTCTGAATTGACGTCTTGAGTTTCTGCTGATCCCTTCGAAGGTGGGTCATTATTTCTTCTCGCTGGATTAATTCATCAGTACATGACCGCAGCATCAACTCGGAATTCCGTTGCTCCTTCTCCATGTTGACGAGCGTGAATTCCAAGTCTGCAATGGTCGTCCCACAAGTGCTGCACTCAGTCTCCGGCCGGCATTTCTGAGCACTCAGTTCAGCAGTGCAAATCCCCTCTCTCCTCTGTGTCTCATTCAGATTGACGGCCTAGGTTTCAATCCCCAGGTCCACCACCGTCGGTTCCAACACCAGGAAGTTCAACTGGTATATCGGGTCATTTTTCTCACATTGCACCAAACTCCTCCGGCCAAAAACTCCTCCACACTTGACACTTCGCTTCTGTCGCCCGGGCTCAGCCACTCGCCTCGCCTCATAGTCCCCCCAGGCGAATCCAAGCTCTAGGCGGTCATCCACATACGCCAAAATTCCACACACCTTCACTTCCCCCATGGTCTTCCTCATGCCCCGGGGGAAGGATGCAGGGGCTCCGGATATGCCTTTGGGCATCTTTTCAGATCGGAAGAATCCTAGGGAACTAGTAAAGGCCACCTTCAGCTCAACAGCCGCACTCCTCAGGATCTGGCAACATCCACCTCTCAGATCCAGCACATTAAACCACGTCGCATAATCCACACACACGCTGCCTTCATCTTCCACGCCGCCAGGGTCCAGTTGCCGCGACCTCTCTCTCACTGAGGTGTCTTCAGCGGTCAACTCCCCTCCCTCGTGGTAGTTCGGAGCATCTACTAAGAAGATCTCACCCTCAGCTACTTTCCCCAAGTCGTACCACCACTGGGTCTCGTTTAAATTCGGTACCGGCTCAAGGCTGCTACACACGTCCTCAGAAGCAACTCGACACGCTGGGTGCCCAGACAATGCCCCCATGAACTCCAGGGTCATTAACCAACCATCGTCTTCTGGATAACTACTGACACTGGTACCCAAAATCTCCGGTGCCCTTGCGGTTGTCAAGGGTAAATGCTTCAGACACCGGTTGTAAAACGAACTGTACAACAACTTGACCTGTGCCCTGGCGTCGAGGATGGCTTTAGCATCGCTTCCCTCTATCCGTAATGACACCCTGCGGCATGGTTGCTCTAAGCCTTCAGGAATAGGGTCTTTGGCTTTCGGAAGTTCATTGGTACATTCCCCAGAGACCCCAAGCCGTTCCCCCACTGGGCCTCCACTAAGTTTCCCGACACCTCTCTGATCAGCTCAACAACTGAAGGAGGAGCTGATCCCCTGAAATGATCCCCCGGCACTGCAAGCAATTTAACCGCCCTCCTAGCCAGAGAAGACACACTGAAAACTTTCCCCCCTCTTTCAAATAACTGACAGCTGTCACTACGGTGTAAGTGAACCTGACAGCTCTAACACCATCACCAGCCTGCCTACTTAAACTTTCAACCAATCCCTGTTGCTCTCCCTCAACCGAGCACTGCCACTCATCTAACAACTGAGAGATCCGCTCCACCCACGTCTTGCACACCTCCGCCCCTCTTGGGGTGGACACTATCCCATGCGCCAGGCAGAGCCTGCCAGAGCTAGAACATTTATCCGCATACACTACCTCCAAATCTGACCACTCTTTCCTCTCTTTCCAAACAACATGGACGGCCCTGAGTAACACGTCCAACTCGTCAATGCCAGCCTGAACTCGAACAAAGACCGCACCCACCACGCATACAGCAATAACCAGCAAATAACCCAAGAGACACACATTACAGATTTAAACAGGGCACCCACACAGCATACCAGTTGACCCAATCCCAGACGAGCCCCCACAATGTAGGCCCCCTGGCCACCCTCAGGGTCGCTCGGCTTGCTGTCGTCTAGGGAAACAGCCCTCGGCCCCACCAAACTGGGTAATTAGTTTGTGTGGATGCTGTGTGATGTAACCCACCCCGCCCAAATAACAGACAATACACCAGATACAATTAAATGATTTACAGTTTATAAATATTACTGGAACTATATAATTAATAGTGAATAAAATATAAAAGGAAAATAAAAGGCACCACACTTATCAAAGTTCAATCTCTTCATGCTGTCATGTGTGATGCCAAGCAGAGCTACCAGATGGATGATGCTAATGAGAGAGATAACGGAAGACAATGGAGAAACATTCAAAATGCTAATAAGAGAGAAGAGAGAGATTAACGAGAAAGAAACACAATTCAGATATTGACAGACCGTTTGCTTTGAACCTGAATTGTTTGAAGTTTGATGGACAGGTGATACCCCAGCAGGGGGATAAAAAGAGCAGGTTTGCTAAGGCACGACACGCCACGAGACCCTAGAAAGAGCAGTGTGCCCCCACAAGTTGGTGGAGTTTGGAAGTCCGGTTCACAGGAATTGGTCATAGGCTCACAGGGTGTAAAGGTACGATCGGTGGGAATCTGGGTGTGTCCGCCCTTGCCTGGGTCCCAGCTTCACCGCGGAAGAACGATCATATCCAGAATGGAGGGGTCACAGTTGGTGACCACAGCAGGATCAGAAGACATCAAAAAGTCTGCCCGAAACCAACTGCATCTCTCTCTCTCTCTCTCTCTCTCTGTCTCTCTCTCTCTCTCTCTCTCTCCTCCTCTCCTCCTCTCCTCCCCGCCCCCCAATGGTACAACAACAGTGATTACTTCGAACTGAACTGAACTCTGCTTCACTCAAGACTGATCATTTTACCCCTAGACTGCGATAGAGCTTGGTTGATTCCTATTACCCTGTTTCTGTGTATATGTGTGTATTATCATTGCTAACCTGTTATATTTATGTCCTTGCGATTAGTGTACTGTACTGCTTATTTCTTTAATAAAACTTTATTAGTTCCTAGTAATCACAGACTCCAACCAGCGTTCCAATTCTGCTGGTTTGGCAACCCAGTTACGGGGTTCGTAACATAAGTGGGGATCTCGTCCGGGATTTTGAACGCCAAAATTGGGACTGGGTAAATTGATTGGGTTAAAATTCCCAAAAGAAAAAAAAAGGGCAAACAGCAGAAATGGAGATTGAGGAATTTCTAAAGGCGCTAACCTTGGAGGTATTAGAGGATGCCAGGAAATCAGAATTGGCGACTGTTGCCAAAAGGTTGAATCTTTTTAAGGAGAAGCCGACAATGAGGAGAGCGGAGATTGTATCTAAAGGTGTGTTTCCCCACGGGGAGCTGGAGGTGGTATCTATGAGCAAACCTGGTGGAGAGGCAGTGCAACTACAGATGGAAAAATTAAGACTCGAGCACGAGTTCCGAGAAAGACAGTTAGAACAAGAAGAGAGAGTAAGACAGTTAGAACGGGAAGAGAGAGAGAAGGAAAGGGAGTTTGAGCTGGAGAAGTTAAGGATGGCGCTAGAGAGGGGCCAAATGCCGAAACAAGGTGGAGGGCTCAGGGCGACCCAGGAGGTTAGGTTGGTTCCCCCATTTGAGGAGACTGATGTTGATCAGTACTTTCTACATTTTGAAAAAGTCGCTGCAAGTCAGGACTGGCCGAGGGATAAGTGGGCTGTTTTGCTTCAGAGCGTACTTAAGGGGAAGGCTCAACAAGCTTACTCAGCGTTGTCAGCAGAAGATGCCCAAAGGTATGATGTGGTCAAAGAGGCTATACTCAGGATTTATGAGTTGGTCCCAGAAGCATACCGGCAAAGGTTCCGGAATGTGAAGAAGTAGTGGGGCCGCACATATTTAGAGTTTGCCCGGGAGATGCAGATGTATTGTGAGCGTTGGTGCGCCTCGAGAGGGGTCAGTGGGGATTATGACAGACTGCTACAGCTAATACTGATTAAGCAATTTAAAGGTTGTGTCCCTGAAGACATGAGGCCCTACCTAGATGAGAAAGAGGCAGAAACCTTAGCTGCTACTGCTAGGATAGCCGATGAGTACGCGTTAACGCACAAAGCAAAGTTTACCCCGAGTAAGAGCTACCAGAAGGGTAGTCGAGAGGGCGGAGAGAGTCCGCCGGAAAAGCCAGAAAGTAAGCCAGAGACTTTTGAGAAGGAGAAGGAAGACGGGAAGAGTTTGGTAGGAAGTCTCCTGGGGTCGTATGCTATAGTTGTGGGAAAGCCGGTCACATTGCGTCCAGGTGTTTTGCCCCCAAAGAAGGAGACGGGGAAGGGGAAATCGACAACTCCGACTGGCTGTATTTAACCGGCAAACAAACCGCTAGGGGAGAAGAGGTCTAATAGAGTTCAGGAAGGGCACGAGAAGTTTATCTCGGCCGGATTGGTGTCGGTGAAGGAGGGGTCAACCCCAGTTCCCGTACAGATCTGGAGAGACACTGGGGCTTGTCAGTCATTGATCTTGAGGAGGGTGTTAGACTTTAGTGCAGAAACCAAGACTGGGGAGGTCAGTGTGATAAAAGGCATTGGGAAAGGGACTGAAGCAGTACTTTTGCACCAGATACACCTAAAAAGTGACTTGGTGGTCCGGACCGGTCATGATAGGGGTGAGGTCCGAATTACCGATGGAAGACGTGGAGGTCTTACACGGTAATGACCTTGCAGGCAGAGGTGTGTTACCATCAGTAAAGCTGACAAGAAAGCCTGCCAGGACTGAGGACCCGCCCATGGACTCGCAGGTTTATCCCGTTTGCACAGTGACTCAGCGCATGTCCAGAAAGGCTGCCAAAGCAAATGTAGATTTAGCTGAGACGTTTTTACTAGCCTTGTACCAGGAGGGGTTAGAAAGTGAGAAGAAGGAGCATAGTGGAGTGGAAGGAAGTGAGGGAGTTGAGGTAGATTTATCATTAGTGAGGAAGGAATTTATACAGGCACAGGAATGAGACGAGGAGCTGATGGTTTTGACGGAGACAGCTCTCTTCGAAGCAGAAATAAAAAGGGAGCCAGTGGGCTATTATGTGAAGGAGGGAGTACTCATGAGGAAGTGGAGACCAAGTACCGTGCCTGCAGATGTGGAGCGGGGGGCGGGGGGGTGATACACCAGGTGGTAGTGCCAAAAATTTATAGGGACGAGATTTTTAACCTGGCCCACAAGATACCCCTCGGTGGACATTTTGGGCTGAGGAAAACAGTCGATATAATTGTGAAAGAGTTTTACTGGCCAAACACGAGGAAGGATATTATTGAGTTTGTGGGCGTAAGCCGACACAGTTAATGCATATTAATATGTTAAAAGCTTACCATGATAAGAAAACAGATCTAGTCGGTGTTGTCACAAAAATAAATGAGGCTGGGGTGCCAAATGATAAGGGGAAATCCCATCTTGAAAACATAAATATGGTGCCGACCGGATGGGAGAACTCTATTGTTTTGGCCAACTTTGTTGATAAGGTCTCTCACTTAACCCATGAACAGAGCAAGCTGCTGATAAAGCTAATTATCCGGCATGCAGATGTATGTCCGGATGTCCCGAGGCAATGCAAAGGGACGGTACATGATGTTGTCGTTACATCAGATCAGCCTATTAAGCAACACCCCTATAGGATGAACTTGGAGAAGGGCAAGCTAGTGGAGAAAGAAACTGAACACATGCTAGATACAGGTATTATTAGACCATCCAAATCGGAATGGGCGTCTCCCTGTGAGGCTGTCCCGAAACCCGATGGGAGCATACGATTCTGTACAGATTACAGAAAGATGAATGCCATCACAAAAACTGATGCTTACCCCATCCCAAGGGTAGACGATTGCATCGATAAAGTGGGGAGAGCTAAGTACATCACAAAGATCGATTTGCTGAAAGGGTACTGGTGTGTTCCTTTAACCGACTGGGCTAGAGAAATCTCAGCATTTGTCACTCCATCCGGGTTATACAAGTATAATGTTTTACCTTTTGGCATGAAGAATGCCCCAGGGACCTTCCAAAGGATGATTAATTCAGTGATAAAAAGGTTAAAGAACGTAGAAGCGTATATTGACGATTTAGTAGTCTGGAGTGACATGTGAGAGGAGCACATTGTGGCAGTAGAGGAACTGTTTAACAGCTGTCTGAAGCCAATCTGACAGTGAACCTTGCGAAAAGTGAGTTCAGCCATGCTAAGGTCACATATCTGGGGTATGTGGTAGGACAGGGGCAGCTGGCACTGATGCAGGCTAAGGTGCAGGCTATCTCTGAAGTTCCCATCCAGACGGACAAGAGAGCTCTGAGAAAGTTGTTGGGGATGGTGGGGTACTATCGGAAGTTTTGCAAAAACTTTGCGGATAGTACCCTCCCCCTTACTAAGCTTTTGCTGAAGAATGTGAAGTTTGTGTGGAACGACCTTTGTCAACAGGCCTTCGAGAGTCTGAAAGCGATTCTGTGTCACCACCCTGTATTGAATGCACCTGACTTTTCAAAACCCTTCTCCCTAGCAACAGATGCTAGCGACGAAGCAGCAGGGGCGGTGCTGTTGCAGACAGACAAAGAGGAGATCGAACACCCAGTGGCTTATTTTTCTAAGAAGTTTAATGTCCATCAGAGCAACTATTCCACTGAGGAGAAGGAATTACTGGCAATCATACTGGCATTACAACATTTTGAGGTTTATATTTGTCCAGCACGGAAACCACTGATAATTTACACTGATCGCAATCCATTAGTGCTTTTGGCCACAATGAAGGATAAAAACAAACGCTTATTAAGTTGGAGCCTGGTATTACAGGAATTTGATATTAAGATAAAACATATAAAAGGAATTGACAATGTGATTGCTGATTATCTGTCAAGGTGTTCAAACTTGAAGTTCTCTGTATTAGCCGAATAGCTGATGACTACCTGTATATTAGTGTGTATCTAATAATGTGCATTCATGCCCATAATTTTTACCGGTAAAAATCCTTTTAAGGGTGGGGGTGTCATGTGTGATGCCAAGCAGAGCTACCGGAGAGAGATAACGGAAGACAATGGAGAAACATTCAAAATGCTAATAAGAGAGAAGAGAGAGATTAACGAGAATGAAACACAATTCAGATATTAACAGACCGTTTGCTTTGAACCTGAACTATTTGAAGTTTGATGGACAGGTGATACCCCAGCAGGGGGATAAAAAGAGCAGGTTTGCTAAGGCACGACACGCCACGAGACCCTGGAAAGAGCAGTGTGCCCCCACAAGTTAGTGGGAGTTTGGAGGACCAGTTCGCAGGAATTGGTCATAGGCTCACAGGGTGTAAAGGTACAATTGGTGGGAACCTGGGTGTGTGTCAGCCCTTGCCTGGGTGCTGGGTTCACTGCAGAAGAACGATCGTATCCGGAATGGAGGGGTCACAGTTGGTGACCACAGCGGGATCAGAAGGCATCAAAAGGTCTGCCCAAAACCAACTGCATCTTTCACTCTCTCTCTCTCTCTCTCACTCTCTCTCTCTCTCTCCAATGGTACAACAACAGCGATTACTTCAAACTGCACTATACTGAACTGAACTCTGCTTCACTTAAGACTGATCGTTTTACCCCTAGATTGCGATAGAGCTTGATTGGTTCCTATTACCCTATTTCTGTGTATATGTGTGTATTATCATTGCTAACCTGGTACATTTATATCCTTGCGATTAGTGTACTGTATTACTTATTTCTTTAATAAAACTTTATTAGTTCCTAGTAATCACAGACTCCAACGAGCGTTCCATTTCTGCTGGTTTGGCAACCCAGTTACGGGGTACGTAACAGTGCACAAAAAAGTTGGAGATCAGGACCCTTGTTCTTCACCCTGCGACCCCTCAGACCATCTCGACCGGCCACCTGGGACCAACAACGGTGTTCGACCAAATGCTCCACATGAGTCCGTCTCCGTCTGCTCGCCGAATGCCCTCCTTGGGGTTTGACCCCGTTAGCGGACTCACAGCACCTGGTCCATCCTCTGTCCCTCTCTCCCACCTTCTCCCCCAAAACCCTGCACATACAGTATCTTCAAATACACCAAAAACTTGTTGTATAACAACTATCCCAATTGGTTCATAACATCTTCTTATCAGTAACGTGATTCAACAAACTGCTAGCGGGAAGGATTTTCTCAGCGTTTAACATAACAAAGAAGCTTTCCCAAGTATAACATAACAAAGAAGCCGTTTTAATTAGCCTATACAGTAGCATAAGAGATGAAACCCCCTTACATAAATATTACTGAAATATTAAACACTCAATGCTTGCCTTTCAGGGTCTTATCAAGTCTCTCCTCTTTCACATTAAACCTATGTCCATCCAGTTCTTGAACGCCCAACCCAGGAAGAAAGCTGTGGACAATGAAATGCAGGGAGGAAGCAGTTGATTTTATAATGAAGAGGTTGTAATGTGAAGAGGTTTGGCTTTTTAATGGGATAACACTACATAAGCCTGACAGTTACTATACTATTAATTGATTTTTAGAAGAATGGCATCCTATCTCCTACCGAGCATTATAATGAGATTTTCTGTGTTTTTCATTACATTGTTAAGATTGTTGTGATACAACATATGTACATGGGGAAAGGGGCACAGAGGGTTTTCTTGCCAATCATAATATAAAAACACATTGAAAACAGAAGTATATAAGAGTTACAGCTACCTAATATCACTCCACCAAAGTCAAACCCGGCTTGAGCATCCGTACTAAGGCAAAATAAAAAAAATAAACTCCTGGAAGGAATTAGTGGGTGGAGCAGTATCTGTGGAGACAAAAGGATGGCTGACATTTCAGTTTGAAACCCCGCATTAGCTGTGGAGAGGGAGGGTGGGCAGTATATTGAAGTAAAAGGGAGATGTGGGACTGTGACTGGGAGATCATAGGTGTGGGTATGGAGTTGGAATGATGGAGCCCGATGTGGTCGGGGGAAGGGAGTGTGGAGACAGAGGTTGGTAAGGTGATGGGTTATTGAGTTGTGGGTGCTAGGGTACAAAGATGAGTTCTCTGCTGAGGATTGCCCTCTCGACATCAGAGGAGGGCATGTGGTGTTGTCTTGGCCGAAGAGGGTCAGAAGAGGGGCTTGCAGTGGCTGGTATTCATTCCGGAAAGTCAGAGGAGAGAAGGGAGAGAGAAAGGTCAAGGGTGGTGTTGGGCATGAGCTTCCTGAGTACAATTCTTCTTTGGAGGGATGTGGGTAATAATTAAACATGATTGAATGAATCAAAGGGAAGTTTTGTTGCTTGAAGGTACTGACCAGAGACCAGAGTCAGTGATCTGCAAGGTACGGGAGGGTCAGGATTGGCTGATCATGCAATTTCTTGCATAACATTGGTTCAGAGATCATAACTGAACTTCCAAGAATTGCAAAAATTATTTTATCTCTTCTCCAAAATGTGCAATTAGAGAGTGTTTGGACTGCACATCTGAGGTGATCAGGCCCCTCTCCCTCCTGCAGGTGAAAGTTCAATGAACAAATACTTACTTATCTTTCCTTAGTCATTGTTGACAAGAACTTTTTATTGAAGAACATGTGGCAGATAAGATCATTGCTGGGCTGAGTGTAGTTTTAAAACATTACTTATAAATTTGATGTCAATCATTTGACTATTGCCTGCTGTGTGGGAGATCTGCACGCGAGAATTACATAGAAGTTCAGATCTGTTTTGAGATCAACTGTAAAAAAAGCACATGCATTCTATAGAAGAAATTCATGGCCACAATATGATGGAGGGCACTTGGTAAACGCACTCCTTACACACGCACATTCATTCACACACAGACATTGCCTTCATTCTGCTGCCGTTGGGTGTGTCTGCACTTCAATGTCTTCCCCAGTATATCTTGCTCAGATTGAACTAAACTGGCTTTAAGCATATATTCAAGGGAAAGCTAAACAACACTAACCACTTTATTTTAAGCTCAGTGTAACTAATTATAAGGATTTTACTTTGCTGTTACCACCCACTCAACGATTCTGGAACAACTTCTCCCCTTCTGACATCAGATTTCTGAATGGATATTGATTCCATAAACACTGCCTCATAACTTTAGTTTTTAGTTCAAATTGCCTTCTAAGTCTAGCTTTACAAACTCACACTCCATTGCTTGAGGTGCTGCTGGTGGGAAGAAGTACAAAGAAATTAACTCTTTCTACTAACAGCGTGCCAAGGGACTTATAATTGGGGAGTAGGGGTGAACTTCGACAGAATCTGGCAGTTCCAAAACAGGGTTTGTTTAGTTTAAACATAGAAAAAGAATGAAGTTCTATCACATGACAAAGTCTTGGGACATTTAATGTGATTAAATTCACCACTTGGGTTTTCAACCAGTGTGCTCAGTGGAGGGAGGGCTTTACCTGTGACAGACTGGGCCATATCGGCTACCTTTTGTAGGATTTTCTATTCAAGTGATATGATCATTGGACACTTACCTCAAGAACAAATGTTTTGCTAATAGGGAATTGTAAATAACATTTGGAATGTCCATCCTCCAAAACAAAATAATCTTCAAGCAGAGAGTGTTTCGGAAGTGAATTACAGCTGTATTTGAATATCAGACATGAAGGTGTACCCAGAACTCTCAATCTAATAGAGCTGTCCACATGGTATATTGGTAGGGAACTTGCAATATACCAAAGATTAACATGTATAGTCCTCCAGGGAGTAGCAGTGGCTGTAAAGGGTGTTTACTGCCACTGACAAAGGTACAGTTGATAGATGACATGACGTGATAATGAAAACAAATACTAAGACATCTGCAGTCAATACAATTGATTTCTAAGGTACTGAGTTATATCTTCACAATATAGAAAATGAGTGAAGGACTGCCAAGATATTACAATGCTTGATTGTATACAAGATTCAATTTTATTTGTCTTAAGAGTAAATTCCAGAAAGTACATAGCAGCCAAAAACAGAAACAGGCCTTTGTACAGAGTCTTAATGTGTGGGCTTTAATTATGCAAATTCTCCAAAGGATTTTACTGAAATGTAATACATGTCGTATTACCTCTTAGCATAGCACTGATAAATATATCTATTATTGTCTAAATAAAGAAAATGGATTAAATTTCTATTAAATTTTTCCCAATCATCCCCCCATATTTTTGATGGAGGAACCATGGAAACTAACAGGAAACAATGTGTTTGTCTTGTGTATGCAAAGTTAGGGAGACCAGTCAAGAGAAGTTTACCAAAATTAATGGCATAAGTATTTTAGTATGGTCTACAGTTATAATTTTGCATGTTGACCTTAGGTCAATAAGTGAAATTTATTACAAAAAATAAACCACTCTAATTCTAATTCACCTTTGGGACTTTGAGAGTGTCAAACCAGCAGAATTGTACTCAAACCCTTTGCTCTTTCACTTTTCTAACATTTTACTCAGCAATTTCATAAATTTGCTAGTGAACCTGGTGAGTATGAAGGGAGCTGGAAAGATGCAAGCACTCTGTACCTTGTCTTTGGCTGTAGACCAATCCATATTCCTGACATTGGCGTTCTGGACCACATCTACACACCAGACCTCTGTCTTATCTGTAGATTGGATCCCACTCTAGTCATACTCCACTTCACTTTGCAACTTTGACTCACATACAACTAGAATATACAATTAATTTATGTAATTTCTTAAAGAGTATATTGTTAATGTGGTATTATCTTAATATTAGATAATTATCCTTAATAATCAGTTAACGTACTTTGACTATTATGTGTATAATAGATTCGTGCTCGTACAGAGCAATGAAACTTAATTTCCTAAACACAGCCCAGTTCTTAGCAATGCATAACAACAATGACTAACACATTGTTAATTACACAATGTGCAAAGAAATTGGTTCTAAGTGCATTCTTTCTTCATTTATCACCTCAGTGATCTGTTTGGAAAGCACATAAAACAGAGCATTTCACTCTGTGATATCATAGCAATATCAAGTATGATACACAGAACATCATTCCTTGCAGAACAGCAATATTCAAATTTCTTACTGTGACCCTTCCTCCTAAATTATAAATTACAATTGAAGGCTAAGCTTAGTTTCAACTTTATTTAATTTTTGACTGCAACCTCTCTTCACCTCTGTTATACTTTGGCCTAGTCTTTTATTGCATCACATGGGTTTAACTGAGCCCGCCGGATAGAGGGAGAAACGTAATATCACAATCCCTCAGCTGCTCTGTAAATTAGCAAAAACTGATAGATAGACCAGGGAACGCTAGCAGGAAGTCTCTGAAATTTCTCTCTCCTTTCAGTCTGTTTTAATGGTTAAATAAATGTCAGACCCTAATGCTTGGGGTTTCAACCTTCTGTAATTTCTATCCTTTACACATGCCCTCTGCAAATATATGTTTACCCAATCACATTTCATACTGTCATCAATTTATACATAACAATTATGATATTTTCTCAAAACAAAAAATATGTTGCAAACAGTGAAGGGCACTCAGGTACTTTTATACAATGCAAGCCTGCCTGAAATGATCTTTAATGTAAGGAAGAGTATAAGAAAGGTATCCTAAGTGTTAGGGACCTTGTAAGCACAGAGGGCTAAGCCCAAGTGAAGGTGAGATGTGTAGGACACTGGATATACTGAGATGGACATTATCACTGACTTTGACAGAGGATATAAGGTTATGACTTTAGTAATTAGAGGGAGTATTTATGGTTCTGAGGCCTCCGTCAGTTTGGAGTCAGCCATGAATATTGCATCCTAGATACGCAGGCCAGGGCAGTACAATATGGAGAGTAAACAGTTGCCCATGTAGCAAGCTCCCCTTCTCCACGCATCTGATGAACCCAAAGGAACTGCAGAGATAGAATCAGTTGTGTTGGTTGTTAGTGCAAAATGATACATTTCACTGTATAGAAGAGTACAGCATTGGAACAGGCCCTTCGGCCCTCTATGTTGTGTTGAACCAATTAAATTAATAATCAAGTGGTCAATCACACTGATCTTTTCTGCCTACACAATGTCCTGAGGCCATTGATGGTCAGTGACGACCATTGATGTTACATCCTAGCTGCCTATGCAAGCCAGGGCAGTACAATATGGAAGGCAAGCTGTTGCCCAGGAAGCAAGCTTCCCCTCTCCACGAATCTGATGAATCCAAAGGAACGGCAGAGACCGATACAGTTTGGCACCAGTAGTGTCAACGGCGGTTGCCAGTCAGTGTTGAACTCAACATAAGACTGTCTTAGAGACTCCAGCTCTGGATTTTTCCCTTGGGGTTTACCCCCTAAGTCTTCCTTGTGAGTAGGTGTAGCCAAAAGGCAGCAGGGGTTTGAAATCAGAATTTTCCTTCTCCTAGATGAGCTGTCAACCACAGCTGATGAGCCCTATCTGCTCGAAGTGACTGGTTTTGAGGCGCCAGTAACCTTTGCCCCTTATCCTGTCAGTGGAAATGGTTCCACTGGGCTTAGTAGCTAAGCCACACGTGAAGGCCAGGAGCAGGACTTGGTTGTCAGAGGCTATTTGAGACACACGGCATTGGAAGCATTTAATAGGAGCTGGGAGCTGATCCCCACTACCACTTCCCCACCCCCTGGCTATAACAATCTTAAGGCATCATACACAATGTCCATATCCTTCCATTTCTTTCACATTTGAAGTACATGTGGTAAACAGATCTAATCTAATTTTTTCACTGTTTAGTGACAATACTAAATATTACATACATACTACAGAATATTATTGTTCTGTCTCTTAATTTCAGCTATTTGCCTTGAGCTGGAGGAGGTTTCAGAGACAGAGAATGCTGTAGGTGGAGGTGTTGCTGAAATGGGAGGGCTGTGGTATTGGGAAAAGCAGAACGAAGATGACGACGTACGCCAAGGGTTCGGGTTGTTACAGAAATCTAGTGGAGTAGGAAGAGAGGGGATGTTAAGAGAGAAGGGAACATCGGTTTAAATGATAAATTCTTTAACATTTTAAAATGATGGGAATTTATAGAACATAGAAAGGGGGACAAACTTTGACTGCTTCATCTAAGTTATATATTCCGTATTTACATGGCATTTGGAAAGAATGAACATGCATTCTCTAGATTAGTCACGCACACATCCGACATGTGGTTTCCCTGAAATTAGGGTGGACAATCTCTTTCTTGTAAACTTATAAACAGGTTTGGCCACTCAGCTGCTTTACTTGAAAGCATATTCCTGAACGCCATTGCTTGAAACAAAAACGTCCACATATCAAAACTCATCATAGTTTCATTGTGCCATGATGGTTAGGCTTAAGACAAATTGATCGTCAGTTAGCTGTGAGTTTAGAGTCCATATGAACCTTGCAACATCCATTTCACTCTGACAAATTGACTAAGTTGGTTTGAAATACTGGTGGTAACAATGAACTGAAGCAACTATGGGGAAAGCACACTGATTACAGATTTCTCAATTGCTATCCTGCAGGTCACCTTGGTGCAACACCTGCTTAGTCCCCCCTCCCCCCCCCACCTGAAGCCTCGGGAGCAGGTGGTGGATGCTCATCTGAGCAGCTGGTGCAAATCACAAGTCCTGGTTATGCGACCACTGAAGAGTGTTAATAATGGGTGGGGTCACCCATCTTGTAAAGACACTGCCCAGAAGAAGGCAATGGCAAACTAATTAAGGCATCCATTAGTCTTGCGAGACCATGGATCTGCACCTGGAAAGTCTTCACTCTCCAGGGCGCAGGCCTGGGCAAAGTTGTATGGAAGACCGGCAGTTGCCCATGCTGCAAGTCTCCCCTCTTCACGACACCAATGTTGTCCAAGGGAAGGGCAAGGGCTGATACAGCTTGGCACCAGTGTCGTTGCAGAGCACTGTGTGGTTAAGTGCCTTGCTCAAGGACACAACACGCTGCCTCAGCTGGGTCTCGAATTCACGACCTTCAGATCGCTAGTTGAATGCCTTAACCACTTGGCCACGTGCCCAGACTCTGGCAAACCACTTCTGTAGAAATACGAGGCATGGTTGATAAGTTCGTGGCCTAAGGTAGAAGGAGTCAATTTTAGAAAACCTAGCACATTTATTTTTCATTTACTACATTTACACACTTAGTCCAGCAGTTGTGGAGCATACGATCCCTTCTTTGTAGAAGTCGGCGTCTTGGACCTACAGAAAGTGGTCCACAGCAGGGATGGTTGATAAATTCGTGGCCTAAGCTAGAAAGAGGTGAGTTATACAGCTCTCGTTACAAGCACATGCAGTTCAACTCTTTAAGTGATTATGCAGAAAGTTTGCTGTGTACATACATCTATTGATGCTTCTGGACACATCTTCAGTGCTGTTCCTGGAATCGTCGGGTGTTTCGGGTCTTTCAACATCATACACCCTCCTCCAGGTGACCCAGCCGGGGCTGATCAGACCCCAGCTTGTGTCCAGATGGCTAGCTACTTATGACTCCATGGCTCCCCTCTTTTGAGCCGCAGCCATCTTGAGGCCCTCTCTGCCGCATCAGTGGCACTGCGGATGGCTCTCCTCTTCCTCTCTCCCTCGATGCCCAAAATGCTAAAGGCTCTAACTAAAGAACGGGCTATGAATCCCCTACAACCAACTTCCACTGTGAGACACCTCGCTCTCCATCCAGCCTGCTGACAGTTGCTGACCAGTCCTGCGTACTTGGAGAGCTTCCTTTCAAAGGCCTCTTCCAAGCTATCTTCCCATGGGACTGTCAGCTCCAGCAGCACCACTTGCTTAGTCGACTCAGACACTAGGACAATGTCTGGTCGCAAGGTGGTGGCTGCGATATGGTTGGGGAACTTCAGCTGCCCTTTGAGGTCCACCAACAGCTGCCAGTCCCGTGCAGAGGTCGGAATGCCTGCAGATGTTCTTTTGGCGGGTATTGGCTGCTCCCCAGCTCTGACAAAGGCAATGGTCTGCTTGGAGGGTCAGGACCGCTTCGCCCACTCAACTCCTGCACTGACGGTTTCAGTGATGGTCTTCAGGACCTGATCATGCTTCCACCTGTACCGTCCCTCACTAAGTGCCCTTGCACAGCTGCTGAGGATGTGCTCCAGGGTTCCTCGCTTGGACCATAGTGGGCACGCAGGTGACTCCGCCTTGCCCCATGTTTGCAGGTTTGATGGGCTTGGAAGCACATCGTACACTGCCTGGATGAGAAATTGGATGCGGTGTGGTTCGGCTTACCAAAGGTCAGCCCAGGTCACTTTCCTCTCAACCGCATACTCCCATCTTGTCCAAGCTCCCTGTTGCTTCATTCCTACTGCCTTGCAGGCTCTCATCTCCTCCACTACTGCCCTCACCTCCTCCTGAACTAGACGACGCCTTTCCTTCCCTCTGGTGTCCATTTGGGGAGTTGCAAAGGATCCTAGCCCAGCTCGGCCTCGTGTGACGCAGCCTCGCCTCTGCCTCCTGAACAGCTTCCTCTGCCCTCCACTTCCTACCAGTACTTACTTGGATCCCTGCTCTAGCCACATTCGGGTCACTTGAGTCCCTATACTGTAGCACTTCTCTGGCTCCTGTTACCTTGAATTCTTCCTCCAAGGATTGGAAGGGCAGTTGCAGTTTGTTGTGGTAGGCCATAGAGTGCGATGCTGCTCAGGCTCTTTGGCAGCCCCAGCCATCTCCTGAGGTGGTTGCTAACCCTCCTCTCTAAGGTTTCAACTGTCGAGTTCGAAACTGCATAGACGAGAAGGGGCCACAGGATTCTGGGAAGAATGCCATGCTGATACACCCAGGCTTTAAAATTCCCAGGTAGGCCAGACGTGTCCACAGATTTCAGCCAGCCATCCAACTCGTTGCAGGTTGCCTGAATGGATGTTGTGTCCCTTAAAGAGCTGTCAAAAACTTTGCCTAAGCTCTTGACTGGCTTTTCTGTGATGGTTGGGATGGCTGTGCCTACGATGCTGAACCGGAACTTGTTCTCCACCTTCCCTTTCCTCAGCACCATCGATCTTGATTTGGCAGGATGAAACGCATCCGGGCCCACTCCACCAGCTTTTCGAGCCCTTGCAGAATCCCCCGGCAGCCTGGGACTGATTCTGTGGTGACTGTGAGGTCATCCATGAATGCCCTGATAGGTGGTTGCCGTTGAGCGGAATTCATTCTGGGCCCTCTGCACTCTGGTTCAGCAGACTTAGTGAGCATGTTCGTGGATAGGGGGAACAGTGTCACTGAGATAGTGCACCCTGTGATGATGCCGACCTCCACCTTGTGCCAGGTTGATGTAATTGCTCCTGAAGAGACCCTCATCCTGAAGTTGCTGTAATAATCAGCGATAAGGTCTCTGATTCTGCTGGGGACGTGATATTTGGTCAGTGTGAGCTGCACCAGCTTGTGCGGATTGGAGCCATATGCATTTGCCAGGTTGAGCCACAACACTGACAGGTTGCCCTTGTTCTCTCTGGCCTCCCTGATGAGCTGTGTCACTACACCGATGTGCTCCAGACAGCCCGGCATCCCTGAAATGCCACCCTTCTGGACTGATGTATCAATATAGGTGTTCTTTGCTAGGCAGGTGCACAACCGGTTAGAAACTGCACTGAAGAAGATCTTCGCCTCGACACACAGCAGGGAGATGATGCGAAACTGATCTATCTGGGTGGCATTTTCCTCCTTCGGGATCCACACCCCTTCAGCCACTCTCCACTGTTCTGGGATCTTCCCCCTTCTCCAGAAGATTCTCAGGATCTTCCACAGATGCAGCAGGAGTTTGGAGCAGTTCTTGTATATTTTGTACGAGGTGTTGCTTGGTCCTGGAGCCGAGCTTGCCCTTGCTTTGCAGACAACCTCTCTGACTTCCTTTAGTTACAGCTCTGACATGTCGAACTGCACATCTGGTTCAGGTGGGTCTATTACGATGTCGCACTCTCCCAAATCCTGCTCTCTTTCAGGATCATTATATATCTTCTTCAGATGTTGGTCTATGTCTTCCTGCGAACAGGCCAGTTTCCCACTGCGCTTCTCCCCCAGCAATTTCTTTGGTGAACTTGAAGGGGTTGGCGATGAAGGCAGCACGTTTTTGAGCCCTTTCACGACGCCGCCTCCGATGCCACTCTGCCCGGCGGAGGACCCTGATCTTCTTTCGTAGTATGCACATCAGCCGGGCCAAGCCAATGCACTCCGCTTCTCCTGCCTTCTTGTATTGGGACTTCAGCGCTTTCATCTCCTGCCTGATGTTGTGGATC
Source organism: Mobula birostris (assembly GCF_030028105.1). Taxonomy (NCBI): domain Eukaryota; kingdom Metazoa; phylum Chordata; class Chondrichthyes; order Myliobatiformes; family Myliobatidae; genus Mobula; species Mobula birostris. Next base: position 126,033,161 of record NC_092372.1, on the reverse strand, counting down.
CTCAATGCTCTTTGCTTCTTCGAGTAAGATGTTTTGGAGCCTTCCTTCTCCTCTTCTCCGAACCGTTCAGCTGCGATACTGACAATAATTGTTGTCATGGCTTGCAACTTCCTATCAACCCCTCCCTTTGCTGTTGCCTCCAGAATCTGGTTAACATCTTCATCAAACTGCTTCCACAGTGAAGTCATGTTAGCAGCAGGCCATTTGATCCGCCTCCTGTTAGACTTCATGTTCGAGGGATTAGTTTGCAACACTTGGAGGTTCCGGGCACTATGGGGTGACTCCGGGCCTGGCCCCTCCTTTGTCTCACCAGGTTGGACACCTGCGCGTTGTGCTGCTCCTGCTCCCACTAAACATTTCATCCTCGCTTGGTGGATCTTCAAGCCGCGATCGTTCTTGCAGATTTTGCCACATGCACACTGCTTCCTCATCGTCGTTTGTTCATTGCCTGGGAAGTTGATAACTCATCTCCTTCTACCGTAGGCCACGAACTTATCAATCACCCTTGCTGTGGACCACTTTCTGGAGGTCCAAGACGACGACTTCTACAAAGAAGGGAACCGTATGCTCCACAACTGCTGGACTAAGTGTGTACCTGTAGGAGCAGACTATGTTGAAAAATAAATGTGCTAGGTTTTCTAAAATTGACTCCTTCTACCTTAGGCCATAAACTTATCAAACAGCCCTTGTATTCAACAAGAACAATCATGTTCATGCAAAGACCATATTCGCCTTTGACATACAACACGGCACATAACATAACAGAAGGAAGGACAAATCCTAGACTCGCAAACACAAGGAAATCTGCAGATGCTGGAAATTCAAGCAACACACACAAAATGCTGGTGAATGCAGCAGGCCAGGCAGCATCTATAGGAAGAAACACAGTCGACGTTTCAGGCCAAGACCCTTCGTCAGGAGTAACTGAAATAAGAGATAGTAGAGATTTGAAAGTGGGAGGGGGAGGGGGAGATCCAAAATGATAGGAGAAGACTGGAGGGGGAAGGGATGGAGCATGAAGTTGATTGGCAAAACGGATACGAGGCTGGAGAAGGGAGAGGATCATGGAACGGGAGGCCTAGGGAGAAAGAAAGGGGGAGGGGAACACCAGAGGAAGATGGAGAGAAGGCAAGGAATTATTGTGAGAGGGACAGACAGAGAAAAAAAGAGAGAGAAAAAAAGGAAAAAATAATAAATAAATAAGGGGTTGGGGTACGAAGGGGAGGTGGAGCATTAACAGAAGTTAGAGAAGTCAGTCTTCATGCCATCAGGTTGGAGGCTACCCAGACGGAATATAAGGTGTTGTTCCTCCAACCTGAGTGTGGCCTCATCTCGACAATAGAGAAGGCCGTGGGTGGACATATCAGAATGGGAATGGGACGTGGAATTAAAATGTGTGGCCACTGGGAGATCCTGCTTTCTCTGGCGGACAGAGCGTAGGTGTTCAGCGAAACGGTCTTGCAGTCTGCGTTGGGTCTCACCAATATATAGAAAGCTGCATTGGGAGCACCGGACGCAGTATATCACCCCAGCCGACTCACAGGTGAAGTGTCGCCTCACCTGGAAAAACTGTCTGGGGCCCTGAACGGTGGTGAGGGAGGAAGTGTAAAGGCATGTGTAGCACTTGTTCCACTTACAAGGATAAGTGCCGGGAGGGAGATTGGTGGGTAGGGATGGGGGGGACGAATGGACAAGGGAGCCGTATAGGGAGTGATCCCTGTGGAAAGTGGGGCGGGGAGGGAAAGATGTGCTTAGTGATGGGATCCTGTTGGAGGTGGCGGAAGTTACGGAGAATTATATGTTGGACCTGGAAGCTGGTGGATATACTGTGTTCGGTGCTCCCGTGCAGCCTTCTATATATTGGTAAGACCCAACGCAGACTGGGAGACCGTTTCACTGAGCACCTACGCTCTGTCCGCCAGAGAAAGCAGGATCTCCCAGTGGCCATACATTTTAATTCCATGTCCCATTCCTATTCTGATATGTCTATCCACGGCCTCCTCTGCGGTAAAGATGAAGCCACACTCAGGTTGGAGGAACAACACCTTATATTCTTTCTGCGTAGCCTCCAACCTGATGGCATGAACAATGACTTCTTAAACTTCCACTAATGCCCCACCTCCCCCTCGTACCCCATCACTTATTTATTTATTATTTTTTCCTTTTTTTCTCTCTCTCTTTTTTCTATCTCTGTCCCTCTCACAATAACTGCTTGCCTTCTCTCCATCTTCCTCTGGTGCTCCCCTCCTCCTTTCTTTCTCCCTAGGCCTCCCGTCCCAAGATCCTCTCCCTTCTCCAGCCTTGTATCCCCTTTTGCCAATCACCTGTCCAGCTCTTGGCTCCATCCCTCCCCCTCCTGTCTTCTCCTGTCATTTTGGATCTCCCCCTCCCCCTCCAACTTTCAAATCCCTTACTCACTCTTCCTTCAGTTAGTCCTGACGAAGGGTCTCGGCCCGAAACGTCGACTGTGCTTCTTCCTATGGATGCTGTCTGGCCTGCTGCGTTCCACCAGCATTTTGTGTGTGTTGCTCAAATTCTAGACTGCTGGAAAAAGGAGAAAAGTGACATAGCATACCAGAAACCAAATATGCAAATATAGGTATCTCCTTTCTGCATTTGTTTGAGGTGTATCCTTGTTATATTGTATGTGGTGTGGAAGTGATCGGGGGCAGGAGAACTCTGGGGACTACTATGTAAATCTATATCATTCCATTGACCACCATACTTAATTGTAGAGAGTTAATTATTTTTGTATGGTGAGGGGAAAGTGGACCCTTGCAGAGTAGAAGTCTGTTGCCCCAAGTAGGTAGAGACAAGCACATTTTCACTTTTCACTGGTGGACCACAAAGACTGAAAAGCTTTTATTGCAAAAACGTAAATGCATATGAAAATACAAGTCATTAGGATGGTTCTACAGGATGACTAAATAGGGCTCTTGTCTAGCTACGAATTATAATTGCACCATTTAAGATGGGATTGGTTTAAAATGTTTTCAATGATGCATTACAGTATTAAGTAATAACTAAATGCAGTTCAGTATCATTATGATTTCACCATAATTAATTACCCATTCCTAGGCTTTGCATATATTATTGTTACTGCACATACAGTAACATACTAGTTTGCTGTACTAGTTAGCTCACAAGATGTGATGAAATTGTTTTTTATGTGAAATGCATGCCCTTCATTTTAACAGTTGTTAATATGTTAATTCAAATTGAGTATTGGTTAAGCAACAGACCTCCCCACACCCATACTTGTGAAACTGGGATGGATTTAATTTCTCCAGTGATGTCAAACAGCAACAATTATTGCAACAAATAGATTCTGAAACAAACACTTAAAGTAGGCTTGCCTATAGTCTTCTTCACCAGCATTTGTGTAACTTCCATAAGTTAAATATTGACTCTATCTAAATATCAGGGCCATCAGTGGGAGGCAGCAGTAGCCAGGTTCATGGTTCTGCTGCACAGGAGGACAGCAAGGTGGTGGCAGGGAATCCCCCGGTAGGGGGAATAGACAGTAACTTCTACAGCCATAAACAGGATTTCGGCTTGGTGTATTGCCTCCCAGGTGCAAGGATTAGCAATGGCTCAGAATGACTGCAGGGCATTCAGGAAGGGTCATGGTGCATGTAGATACCAGTGATGCAGGAAATAAAACTGAAGGAGGTCCTATAAACTGAATTTAGAGGCCTCGTCATCATTATGTGTTGTGTCATTGACACAGGTGATCATGGCATCTGTCTGTCTTCAATCTGACTCCCCTTCAGATTCTTTTGTCTGCCCATCACTGTGATTGTTCTTGGCAAATATTTCTACAGCAGTGATTTGTCATTGCCTTCTCCTGGGCAGTGTCTTTACGAGACGGGTGATCCCAGCCATTATCAATACTCTTCAGAGATTGTCTGCCTGGAGCCAGCGGTCGCATAACCAGGACTTGTGACATGCACCAGCTGCTCATATGACCGTCCACCACCTGCTCCCATGGCTTCATGTGACCCTGATCAAGGGGCAAAGCAGGTGCTACACCTTTCCCAAGGGTGACCTGCAGGCTAGAAGAGGGAAGGAGCACCTTACACCTTCTTTGGTAGAAACGTATCTCCTACCTGCCACCCATTCAGGGGGTGAGGAGATAAATTAAAAAGTAAGACCTACAAGACAATAATCTCAGGATTGGAATGCCCTAGTACCTGAGAGTGGTTTGATTTCATGGCCATTATAGAAACGTGGTTGCAGGGTGGAGATGACTGAGAATTAAATATCCAAGGGTGTCAGGTAATACAGAAAGATGGACGAGGAGGTGGAGTAATGCTTGTAATTAGAGATGGCATCAGAGCAATGGTAAGAGATGATATAAGATCCAAGGAGCAGAATGCTGAGTCCATCTGGTTATAGGTTAGGGATAGTAAGGGGAAACATGGTGAGAGTTGTCTACAGGTCACTGAATAATAACATTACACTGCTACTGGCTATAAATCACGAAATAGAGTTTTAAGGAGGATTTCGGAGAATGCATCCATGATAGCTTTCGTGAACACCATGTTCCTAAACCGACAAGGGAAAATGCTATCTTTGATCTGGTTCTGTGCAGTGAAACAGCTAAAATCCTCTTGGAAAGAGTGATCACAGTGTGATTGAATTTCTCATACAAATGGAGGGTGCAAAAGTTCATTCGAAAGCCAGTCTATAATGCTTAAGCAAGGGAGGAACTGGCTAACATAGACTGGGAACAAAGGCTATATGCTGGGACAGTTTAGCAACAGTAGAAGACTGAGAGGGGAACTGGCCAAAGTTGACTGGAAAGGGACATTTGCAGGAAGGAAAGCAGAGCAGCAATGGCTGGAGTTTCTGCGAAAAATGAGGGAAGTGCAAGACAGATATATTCCAAACAAAAAGAAATTTTCAAAGGGAAGAAGGACGCTACTGTGACTGACAAGTGAAGTAAGAGCCAAAGTAAAAGCAAAAGAGAGGGCATACAAGGAAGCCAGAGCTAGTGGGAAGATAGAGGATTGGGAAGCTTTTAAAAATTTGCAGAAGGAAACTAAGAAGGTCATTTGGAAGGAAAAGATGGATTATGAGAGGAAGCTGACGACTAATATCAAAGAAGATACTAAAAGCTTTTTTAAGTATATAAAGAGTAAAAGAAAGTTGAGAGTAGATATAGGACAAATACACAATTACGCTGGTGATATTGTAATGAGAGATGCAGAAATGGCAGAGGAACTGAATGCATGTTTTGCATCAGTCTTCACAGTGGAAGACATCTGCAGTATACCGGACATTCAAGAGTGTCAGGGAAGTGAAGTACGTGCAGTGAAAATTACGACTGAGAAGGTGCTCAGGAAGCTTAATGGTCTGAGGGTGAATAGATCTCCTGGACCTGATGGAATGCACCCTCAGTTTCTGAAGAAAGTAGCTGGAGAGATTGCGGAGGCGTTAACAATGATTTTTCAAGAATCAATAGATTCTGGCATTGTACGGATGACTGGAAAATTGCAAATGTTACTCCACTATTTAAGAAGGGTGGCAGCCAACAGAAAGGAAATTAAAGACCTGTTAGCCTGACATCAGTGGTTGGGAAGTTGTTGGAATCAATTGTTAGGGATGAGATTACGGAATGCCTAGAGGCACATGACAAGATAGGCCAAAGCCAGCATGGTTTCCTGAATGGAAAATCCTGCCTGACAAACCTACTGCAATTCCTTGAGGAAATTTCAAGCAGGGTAGGCAAAAGAGATGCAGTAGACGTGGTGTACTTGGATTTTCAGAAGGCCTTTGACAAGGTACCGCATTTGGGGCTACTTAGCAAGTTAAGAGCCCATGCAATTACAGGGAAGTTGCTAGCATGGGTGGAGCATTGGCTGATCGGCAGAAAACAGAGAGTGGGAATAAAGGGATCCTATTCTGGCTGGCTGTCGAGGAAGAGTGGAGTTCCACAGGGATCAGTGTTGGGACCGCTGCTTTTTACGATGTATGTCAATAATTTGGACTATGATATTAATGGATTTCTGGCTAAATTTGCCAATGATACAAAGATAGGTGGAGGAGCGGGTAGTATTTAGGAAACAGAGAGCCTGCAGAGAGACTTAGATAGTTTAGGGGAATGGGTAAAGAAGTGACAAATGAAATACAAAGTTGGAAAGTGTATGGTCATGCACTTTAGTGGAAGAAATAAATGGGCAGACTATTATTTAGACGGGGAGAGAATTCAAAATGCAGAGATGCAAAGGGACTTGGGAGTCCCTGCGCAAGATACCCTAAAGGTTAACCTCTAGGTTAAGTTGGTTGTGAAGAAGGTGAATGCAATGTTTGCATTTGTTTCTAGAGGTATAGTATAAGAGCAGGGATGTGATGTTGAGGCTCTATATGGCACTTGTGAGAGCACACTTGGAGTATTGTGTTCAGTTTTGGGCTCTTTATTTTAGAAAGGATATACTGACATTGGAGAGGGTTCAGAGTAGATTAATGAGAACGATTCCAGGATTGAAAGGGTTACTGTATGAGGAATGTCTGGCAGCTCTTGGGCTGTATTCCCTGGAGTTCAGGAGAATGAGGGGGGATTTCATAGAAACGTTCCGAATGTTAAAAGGCCTAAACAGATTCGATATGACAAAATTATTTTCCATGGTAGGGGATTCTATGACAAGAGGGCACAACTTCAGGATTGAAGGACATCCATTTAGAGCAGCGATGCGGAGAAATTACTTTTGTCAGAGGGTGGTAAATCTGTGGAACTTGTTGCCATGAGTGGGTGTGGAAGCCAAGTCATTGGGTATATTTAAGGCAGAGATAGATAGGTTCTTGATTAGCCAGGGCATCAAAGGGTAGGGGTGAAAGCAGGGAAGTGGGGATGACTGGAAGAATTGGATCAGCCCATTGAATGGCAGAGAGAATCGATGGGCCAAATGGCCTACTTCTGCTCCTATATCTTATCTTAAGACTTTCGAAGAGATTTTTCTTGGTGCTCAACAGAAGTTTACTCCACTTAAAAGCAAGGACAGAAAGGGTGGGGTAAGCCAGATTTGGTAACTAAGGAAATAAAGAAAGGTATCAAACTACAAACTCATGCTGACAAGGTCACCAAGAGAAGTCGGAATCTGAGAGAGTGGCAAAACTTTAACAAGTAACAATGGACCACTAAGCAAGCAATAAGGAAAGGGAAGAAAGATTCTGAAAGTAAATTAAAACAAAATATAAACACACAATAAAAGTCTTTACAATTATATAAAGAAGAAAAGGGTAGCTAAAGTGAATGTCAGTCCTTTGGAAGATGAGAAGGGGAGGTTGATATTAGGTAATGAGGACTTGACAAGGCTTGGAATAAATTCTTTTCAGTTGGTCTTCATGGTGGAAGGCACATCTAACATTCCAAAGAAAGATGTTCTTGATATAATGGAAGGTGAGGTCATTGATACAACTTGCTGTCACCAAAGAAGTAGTGATCAGAAAACGACTGGGTATAGAGGCAGACAAGTCCCCTGGTCCTGACGGATGCATCCTAGGACACTGAAAGAAATGGCAGAAGTTATAATAGGGGTATTTGTGATAATTTACCAAAATTCTCTGGACTCTGGTCAGATCCCTGTGAACTGAAAGACAATGAATATCACACCACTGTTTAATAAAGGATGTAGACAAAAGGCAGGTTACTATAGGTCAGTTAACTTAACGTAATAGCTTAAATGGTTGAAGCTATCATTAAGGAAGAAATAGTAAGACATCTGGATAGAAGTGTTTCTTTCAGGCAGCCACAGCATGGATTTATGAAGGGCATGTTCTGTTTGACAAACTTATTGAAGTTCTTTGAGGATATAATGAATGCAGTGGATAGAGGGGAACGGGTAGATGTTGTATACTTGGATTTTCCAGAAGGTGTTTGATAAGGTGCCACATAGAAGGCTTATCCATAAGATAAGGATGCATGAAATTGGGGTAATGTATTAATGGATAGAGGACTGGTTAACCAATAGAAGGCAGCAAGTTGAGATAAATGTTTGTTTTCCTGGTTGGCAGTCAGTGGTGAGCAGCGAACTGCAGAGGTCAGATCAGGGCCCGCAATTGTTCGTGATATATATTAACAATTAGGAAGAGAAGACCGAGTATAATGTATCTACTCGGAGAGGAGGAGGAGAAGATGGCGCAGCCGCTCCAAAATGATATCTGTATTTGTTAAGTAGGGGGCTGTGCACAATTCTGATTTGATGGAAACAGACGTGAGAAGCACGGAGGAACATCTGGAGTAACTTCTGAAATGCCCGCTTTGCTGCCACTGCTACTTTGCGATCAAGAATCTCCGGAGGGGAAGGCCCCAAATCCTTGGCTTTGCCTGTTGCTGGGGCCGGGGTCGAAGTGCTCAGCAGAGATGGTGCTCGGTGCTCAGTGTCGGAGGGCTGGTCAGAGGCTTGAAGTTTTTGGACGGACTCAAGAGTCTGCTGTGGTTGGGTGCTTCCAGGGTGCTGCATCGGCAAGTTTGCGGCACTGGAGGTTCATGGCAGGGAGAGTTTTCTTCCTTCTACCACCTGTGTGAGATGATGGGACTTTTGAGAGACTTCGAGACTTTTTTTTACCATGCCCGTGGTCTGTTCTTTATCAAATTACGGTATTGCTTTGCACTGTTGTAACTATATGTTATAATTATGTGGTTTTTGTCAGTTTTTCCTGCTTGGTATGTCTTGTGTTTCTGTGATATCATACTGGAGGAACATTGTATCATTTCTTAATGCATGCATTACTGAATGACAATAAAAGAGGACTGCGTGTCCTCATAATCTAATCTAAGTTTGCTAATGACACTAAATGGAGTTGAAAATCGAACTGTGTAGAGGATATGGAGAGTCTGTAGAGAGTTACATTTAGGTTAAGTGAGTAGTCAAGGCTCTGGCAGACAGAGAACAATGTTAAAGTCATAGAGTTATACAGCACAAAAACAGGCCCTTTGGCCCATCCAGTCTGTACCAACTATCAAACTGCCTCGTCCCATCAACCTGCACCTGGACCATAGCAATCCATAACCCTCCCATCCATGTACCTATCCAAACTTCCCTTCAATGTTGAAATTAAAATTGCGCCCACCACTTGCACTGGCAGATTATTCCACTCGCTCGCTACCCTCTGATTGAAGAAGTTCCCCCTCATAGTCCTCTTAAACATTTCACCTTTCACCCTTTACTCATGTCCTCTGGTTGTAGTCTTACCTAATCTCAGTGGAAAAATCCCACTTGCATTTACCCTATCTAAACCTATCATAATTTTGTATACCTCTATCAAATCTCCCCTCAGTCTTCTATGTTCCAAGGAATAACACTCAAACCTATTCAAATTTTCCTTGTACTCACCTTCAAAAGCTCTGTAAGATTGGTTAGACATGACCTACCATGCACAAAGCCATGTTAACTATCCTTAATCAATCGCTGTCTATCCAAATACTAGTATATCCAGTCCCTTAGAATACCTTCCAATATCTTTCCCACTACTGATGTCAGGCTCACTGCCCTATAATTTCCCTGTTTATTCTCAGAGCCCTTCTTAAGCAGTGGAAAAATATTAGCTATCCTCCAATCCTCCAGTACCTCACCTAACATTAAGGATGATTTAAAAATCTTGGCTAGGGCCCCTGCAATTTCTGGACTTGCCTCCACAGGGTCTGAGGGAACCTTATCCACCTTGATTGGCCTCAAGACAGCAAATACCTCCTCCTCTGTAATCTGTATATGGTCCATGAAGTTGATGCCACTTTGCCTTACTTCAAAAGACTCTGTGTCTGTCTCCTGAGTAAATACAGATACGAAAAAATCATTTAAGATCTCTCGTATCTCTTTTGGCTCCACACATAGATTACCATTCTGATCTTCCAGAGGACCAATTTTGTCCCTTGCAATCCTTTTGCTCTTAACATATTTGCAGAAGCCCTTAGAATTCTCCTTCACCTTGTCTGCTAGAGCAACTTCATGCCTTCTTTTAGCCTTCCTGATCTATTTCTTAAGTGATCTCTTGCATTTTTTAATACTCCTCAAGTACTCATTTGTCCTACCTGCCTATACCTGCTTTGCACCTCCTTTTTTCTTTAACCAGGGCCTCAATATCGCTTGAAAACCAAGGTTTCCTAAAGCTGCTATCCCTCTTTTCTTCTGACAGGCACATCAAGCTTTGTACATTTAAAATTTCACTTTTGAAGGCCTTCCACTTGCCAAGTACACCTTTGCCAGAAAACAACCTGTCACAACCCACACTTGCAAGATCCTTTCTGATACCATCAAAATTGGCCTTTCTCCAATTTAGAATCTTAACCCAAGGACCAGATTCATCTTTTCCATAATTACCTTGAAACTAATGGCATTATGATCACTAAATGCAAAGTGTTCCCCTACACAGACTTCTGTCACCTGCCCTGTCTCATTCCATATTAGCAGATCAAGTATTGCAAACTCTCTTGTTGTGACTTCAATGTACTGAATAAGAAAACTTTCCTGAACACATTTGACAAACTCTGTTCCATCTAGTTTTTTTACAGTATGGGATTCCCAGTCAATATGTAGAAATTAAAATCTCCTGCTATCACAGTCTTATGTTTCTTATAACAGTCTGTGATCGCTCTACAAATTTGTTCCTCTAAATCTCGTGGACTGTTAGGTGGTCTATAATATAGCCCCATTATCGTGGTCATGCCTTACATATTCCTCAGTTCAACCTATAAAGCCTCACTAGACGAGTTTTCCAGCCTGTCCTGACGAAGCACTAGCATGACATTTTCCTTGACTAGTACTGCCATCCCTCCCCCTTTAACCCCTCCCACTATATCACGTCTAAATCAACAGAACCCCAGAAAATTGATCTGCCATTGCTGCTCCTCCTGAAACCACATCTTGCTAATGGCTACAATATCATAATTCCATGTGTTGATCCATGCCATGAGCTCGTCTGCCTTTCGTACAGTGCTTCAGGCATTGAAATACACTCAGCTCAGGATGTTAGTCCCACACCACCCAACCTTTTACTTCCTGACTTTGTCTAAGGTCTTAACAACATCTGTCTCCACATCACTTCACTCTCTGTACTGGCAGTCTAGTTGGTAAATGTCAGGTCACCCACATTGGAAGGAAAAATAGAAGATCTCAGTAAATACATATAAGATCAAGTTAGATAGATTTTTACAATTAAGGGGAATTCTAAGTTCAAAAGTTCAAAGTAAATTTATTCTCAAAGTACATATATGTCACTTCATAAAACCCTGAGATTCTCATTTTCTTGTGGGCATACTCAATAAATCCAATAACTATAATCGAGTAATGAAAGACCCCACCAACAGTGTGGAAAAACAGTGTGCAAAAGACAATAAACTATGCAAATACAAAAAGAAATAATAATAACAATAATAATAACTATCAAGAACATGAGATGAAGAGTCCTTGGAAGTGAATCCATAGTTGTGGAACATTTCAGTGATGGGGCAAATGAAATTGAATAAAGTTATCCCTTTTAGTTCAAGAGCCTGATGGTTGAGGGGTAATAACTTTTTCTGAACTTGGCGGTGTGAGTTCTGAGGTTCCTGTGCCTTATTCCTAATGGCAGCAGTGAGTAGAGAGCATGACCTGGGTGGTGGGGGTCCCTGATGATGGATGCTGCTTTCCTGAGACAACCCTTCCTGTAGATGTGCTCAGTAGTGGGGAGAGCTTTGCCCATGATGGACTGGGCCGCATCCACTACTTTTTGTAGGAGTTTCCATTCAAGGGCATTGATGTTTCCATACCAGGCTGTGAGGTTATGCTGAATTTTCACAAACTCTTCAAGAAGTAGAGGTGCTGCAGTGCTTCCTTTGTAATTTCACTGATGTGCTGGGCCAAGGACGAGTCCTCCGAAATGACAGTACCGAGGAACTTCAAGTTGCTGACCCTCTCTACCTATGATTCCCCAACGAGGACTGGCTCATGGACCTTTGCTTTCCTTCTCCTGAAGTCAACAGTAACGGGGAATAGGCAGGTAGGTGGAGCTGAGTATGTGGTCAGATCAGCCGGAATCTGATTGAATGGTAGAGCAGGCTTGACGGAGCAGATGGCCACTCCTTATGTTCTCATGTAAGTTGAAAATTGAGGTGATTCACAAACACTCTATGGCCAGGTGCTCAATTACCTGGTATTAAAGACATGTTTAAGAGAGCACAAGTATTTGAAAACCTAAATTAGAGGTGAACTTGGATAATTTAGCTAGGGTGAACATGTTCCAACAAAAGAATAATGTTACAACCACTGAGAGATTATCACCAAGCACTCATGGGAATTGCATTAACAAAGCCCAGATGATGCTCTTCTCAGTCACACATCTACTTATAAATTTGTAGCTGGACTTAAATATAAAAGTCAGGAGTGCTGAGTATGGGATATTGGAATAAAATTTGCTAGTTTGTGCAACTAGAGGAAGTCCCCAAGCTTATTGTTCATATGTTGGAGAAATCCCAATTATCTTGTGCTACTTGCTATATGTTTCATGTACTTCCAAGAAATTCCAGAAACTAAAGTACTGGAATGAAGATGATGGTGGGTCTCCATCCTTTCATCTTATCCTGTTTAAATTGCTGGTGAACACTGCAGGCCAGGCAGCATCCCTAGGAAGAGGTACCGTCGACGATTCGGGCCGAGACCCTTCGTCAGGACTAACTCAAGGAAGAGCTGGTAAGAGATTTGAAAGTGGGAGGGGGAGGGGGAGATCCAAAATGATAGGCGAAGACAGGAGGGGGAGGGAAGGAGCCAAGAGCTGGACAGATGATTGGCAAAAGGGATATGAGAGGATCATAGGACAGGAGGCCTAGGGAGAAAGAAAAGGGTGGGGGTAGCCAGAGGATGGGCAAGGGGTATAGTGAGGGGGACAGAGGGAGAAAAAGGAGAGAGAGAAAAATAATGTGTGTATATAAATAAATAACGGATGGGGTACGAGGGGGAGGTGGGGCATTAGCAGAAGTTTAAGAAGTCATTGTTCATGCCATCAGGTTGGAGGCTATCCAGACGGAATATAAGGTGTTGTTCCTCCAACCTGAGTGTGGCTTCATCTTTACAGTAGAGGAGGCCGTAGATAGACATATCAGAATGGGAATGGGACTTGAAATTAAAATGTGTGGCCACTGGAAGATACTGCTTTCTCTGGCGGACAGAGCGTAGGTGTTCAGCAAAGCGGTCTCCCAGTCTGCGTCAACTGTACCCCTTCCTAGAACTAGCTCTTCTTTCAGTTAGTCCTGATGAAGGGTCTCGGCCCGAAACTCGACTGTACCTCTTCCTAGAGATGCTGCCTGGCCTGCTGCATTCACCAACAACTTTTATGTGTGTTGCTTGAAATTCCAGCATCTGCAGATTCCCTCATGTTTGCAATCCTATCCTATTTCTTTGCTTTTGGATGATGCCTTGTCAATGCTGACATCTCATAAAAATGTGATGCACATTTCCTGCTCATTGCAGCTGCTCTTGTAACCCAGTCCCACACACGCATTGTCTCCCATATGCCAGCTACAGCATTATTTTAACCACGTTAATCAGTAATGCACTGTCATATATAGCAAAGCGTCATAGTTAAGTTTCTATGAGTAGAAAATGTGAATACCAGTAAAAAAAAAGATCGCTAAGTTAAATGAGTTAAATATCAGATCTTGGTGTTGGGAAATAATCCCAGAGGAATTCCACAGAAACTTCTGTACCAATGTTTCTGCCTTGTGGCTAAGGTGGAGTGATATTATAAAGTAGGAAGTGCACAGCAACGCCCTTAAGTAACTTTAGGATGAATAAAAAGTAAATATTCACTTCAGCAAATACTAAAACATTTCAGCAGTCCAATGTCACCAGCTGATGGGAAAACAGTGGCAATTGTGTTACTGGGGAATGTGTGATGAGAGATAATTCCGATCTTACCGTCCTGTTATTGAAGCTGACCTATAGTTTAATAGATGGCCACCATCCTAATGCTTTCCTAACATTCACGATTGGGTGGTGAATAGACGCTTGAGCTTTGCTTCATATTATTCCATTTTCAAGAGGGACAAGTGAAAAATTTGACGTATTTCTCTCTGTTCTTTATGGCTCCAAATTTGGTTTTCATTGACATGAAAAGCACAGGGCAGAGAAATCCCATGTCAGTGTGACCCAGTGTCAACCTTGCTAAACTGTGATCTGGTCACTAAATACTAATATCCCTCTCTTGAGTGCGGAAGGATAATGCCATTAATCTATGACCTTTTATTAAGTGGTCTCAGAATAGAAATTCCATCTTTCTGCTAGTGCTCTTCCTCATTTCATCAATCGTATTTCGTAACTGTGAAACTAGCAGTCCTCTGGATACTCAAACTCAAACTCAAAAGTTTGAGGGGCTTTGCTATGTTGCCAAAAACACTCAAAAATTTCTACAGATGTACCTGGCTGCAACACTGTCTAATATGGTGTGGGGGGGGGGGGGCGTGTGGAGTTGAGGTGCCTCTGCCCAGGATCAAAATAAGCTGCATAAAGTTGTGAACTCAGTCAGCTCCATCATGGATACCAGCCTCCCCAGCTACTTAGGATATCTTCAAGGAGCGATGCTTCAAAAAGATGGCATCAATCATAAAGGACCCCCAGGACATGCCCTCTTTCCAGTCCTATCACCAAGAATGAGGTTCAGGAGCCTGAAGGCACACACTCAATGATTCAGGAACAGCTTCTTCCCCTCCGCCATTAGATTTCTGAATGGATAGTGAACCCATGAACACTACCTCACTACTCTTTTTTCTCTCTTTTTGCACTACTTATTTAATTTAACTTTAAAAAATATATATACTTATTGCCATAATTTACAGCCTTTATTATTATATATTGCAATGTATTGCTGCTGCATTAGAACAAATTTTATGACATATGCTGGTGATATTAAACCTCATTCTGATTCTTTAGATCATACAAAAATGTTTATAGCTTTTATAGCCGTCTGACCTCTTTGATCATAATGAAAAACTGGTGGCTAGAAATTCCTTTTTTTTTAATGCTATACACAAGAACATTGATCCATTGTGTGATCACAGTGCTTTCTAAGGCTGAGCCACATGACTGTGGAACTTTGAGCGGCCACTCCTAGAGCCTCTTGATGCCTCTGATAACACAGTTTCAGTATTAATGTAAGTAGAATAATTGACACCATTGCCTGGGCAGCACTGAGGGACCTAGAGACGCTGCCTGGCCTGCTGCGTTGAGTCCTGACGAAGGGTCTCGGCCTGAAACGTTGATTGTACCTCTTCCTAGAGATGCTGCCTGGCCTGCTGCGTTCACCAGCAACTTTTATGTGTGTTGCTTGAATTTCCAGCATTTGCAGAATTCCTGTTGTTTGCGCTTATAACAGAATCAGCTAGGGCAGACAACCAGAGAGCAGAAGACAACAAACTGTGCAAATGCAAAAAGAAGAAACAATAATAATAAATAAATATTGAGAACATGAGATGAAGAGTCCTTGAAAGTGAGTCCATGGGCTGTGGGAACATTTCAATGATGGGACAAGTGAAGTTGAGTGAAATTATCCCCTTTTGTTCAGGAGCCTGATGGTTGAGGGGTAATATCTGTCCCTGATCCTGGTGGTGTGAGTCCTGAGGCTCCTGTACAGTCTCCCTGATAGCAGCAGTGAGGAGAGAGCATGTCCTGGCTGGTGGAGGTCCCTGATGATGGATGCTGCTTTCTCATGCCTCTCCATACTTCTTCAGTCGAATGCCAACAACTCCAGCCCTGAAATCCTGAACCCCAGACCCCAGATACCTTTTTCATTCACTTTTTAAGATCTGGCCTACAGGGAATTACTCAAGGGAATAATAATTAAAAAAATAATAATAATGATAATTAGGCTAATCTCTTGAGTTTATTGTTTCAAAGCATATTTTACGTCCCACATGGAATGATAGGTTTCCTCCCCAAACAAGTATTAGTAATCCAGGTCATTTAAAAAAAAATCCACTGGTATTTGTGATTCTTATTAGAGTCACCCGTTGTTGTTTTACCAGTTTGCAGATGATTAACTGAAGTTAAAATTCCACTTTGGTCATGGTGGGATTTGTTCACGACTCTGGATTACTGGTCAGGTAACCTAACCACAGTGCCACACGTAAACATTATGTCCCCTTGATGCCTAAGTTGGGTGCTTTTTTCTGATTGGATTTCTATCATCGATCCAGAAAGAACCCAGCTAATCTGAATCTAGAGCCCTGAATGAGGCAAACCCTGGCCCTTTCTCCTCTGTGGTGCTGCCTTTGATCTGACTTGAGCCCCTACCTCGCAAATTCCCAGCCCCAAAGGGAACTGTGACAAGGTTGTCAGGGCTGGCCAATGCCTTGACCACCTACCCTACTAAAGTGTGCTGCAGTAGATCCTTGAAACAATAGAGTGTAACCAAGGATTTCTGGGCCCATGCCCTCAGTGTCAGATATTCACAAAGAAATAAAAGAAAACATTCCTCCAATATCATTCCACAAAACTGCAATCCTTTTATGAATATCTTTTTGTCAATAGCAACTCCAAGCAATGAGATAGTTGCTTTGTTCCCCACTATGGATATGATGTGTGGTTGGAGTGACCACAGCTGGTGTTTCTGGGTGGAATAGCTGAGTGATCCAGCCAATGGTTTCGGTTTGGTTAACTGTAACTCAGGTCATCCTGATGAAAGTATCTATTGTTTCATTTTCCAGAAGTAGTGTCTCCGATGCTGGGTGCTTCCAATGTTTCTTTGCCGGTAGGTTTGCTAGCATGGTTCGGGAGGGTTTAAACTAATTAAACTAATTTGCAAGGGCGATAGGACTCGAAGTGATAGAGCAGTGGAAGAAGTGCATGGAGTAAAGCCAGATCTAACATATAGAGAGGCTTTGAGGAAAGATAAGCAGAATAAAGGGTGTAAAGGTAGTAAGGTAGAAGGGCTAAAGTGTGTGTACTTCAATGCAAGAAATATTATGAACAAAGGTGATGAACTGAGAGCTTGGATACATACATGGAATTATGATGTAGTGGCCATTACAGAGACTTGGCTGGCACCAGGGCAGGAATGGATTCTCAATATTCCTGGATTTCAGTGCTTTAAAAGGGATAGAGAGGGGGAAAAAGGGGAGGAGGGGTGGCATTACTGGTCAGGGATACTATTACAGCTACAGAAAGGGTGGGTAATGTAGCGGGACCCTCTTTTGAGTCAGTATGGGTGGAAGTCAGGAACAGGAAGGGAGCAGTTTCTCTATTGGGAGGATTCTATAGGCCCCCTGGTAGTAGCAGAGATACCAAGGAGCAGATTGGGAGGCAGATTTTGGAAAGGTGCAAAAATAACAGGGTTGTTATCATGGGTGACTTTAACTTCCCTAATATTGATTGGCACCTGATTAGTTCCAACGGTTTAGACAGGGCGGAGTTTGTTAAGTGTGTCCAGGATGGATTCCTGTAGGGAGAATGCCATACTAGGTCTACTATAGGGTAACGAACCGGGTCAGGTTACAGATCTCTCAGTGGTGAGCATCTGGGGGGACAGTGACCACTGCTCCCTGGCCTTTAGCATTATCATGGAAAAGGATAGAATCAGAGAGGACAAGAAAATTTTTAATTGGGGAAGGACAAATTATGAGGCCATAAGGCTAGAACTTGTGGGTGTGAATTGGGATGATGCTTTTGCAGGGAAATGTACTATGGACATGTGGTCGATGTTTCAAGATTTCTTGCAGGATGTTAGGGATAAATTTGTCCCGATGAGGAAGATAAAGAATGGTAGGGTGAAGGAACCATGGGTGACAAGCGAGGTGGAAAATCTGGTCAGGTGGAAGAAGGCAGCATACATGAGGTTTAGAAAGCAAGGATCAGATGGGTCTATTGAGGAATATAGGGTAGCAAGAAAGGAGCTTAAGAGGGGTCTGAGGAGAGCAAGAAGGGTGCATGAGAAGGACTTGGCGAGTAGGGTAAAGGAAAACCCCACGGCATTCTTCAATTATGTGAAGAACAAAAGGATGACAGGAGTGAAGGTAGGACCGATTAGAGATAAAGCTGGGAAGATGTGCCTAGAGGCTGTGGAAGTGAGTGAGGCCCTCAATGAATACTTCTCTTTTGTATTCACCAATGAGAGGGAACTTGATGATGCTGAGGACAATATGAGTGAGGTTGATGTTCTGGAGCAGGTTGATATTAAAGGAGAGGAGGTATTAGAGTTGTTAAAATACATTAGGACGGATAAGTCTCTGGGGCCTGATGGAATATTCCCCAGGCTGCTCCATGAGGCGAGGGAAGAGATTGCTGAGCCTCTGGCTAGGATCTTTATGTCCTCGTTGTCCACAGGAATGGTACCAGAGGGAGGCGAATGTTGTCCCCTTGTTCAAAAAAAGTAATAGGGATAGTCTGGGTAATTATAGACCAGTGAGCCTTACGTTTGTGGTAGGAAAGCTGTTGGAAAAGATTCTTAGAGATAGGATCTCTGGGCATTTGGAGAATCATGGTCTGATCAGGAACAGTCAGCATGGCTTTGTGAAGGGCAGATCGTGTCTAACAAGCCTGATAGAGTTCTTTGAGGAGGTGACCATGCATATAGATGAGGGTAGTGCAATGAATGTGATCTAAGGCATTTGACAAGGTTCCACATGTAGACTTATTCAGAAAGTCAGAAGGCATGGGTCCAGGGAAGTCTGGCCAGGTGGATTCAGAACTGGCTTGCCTGCAGAAAGCAAAGGGTCGTGGTGGAAGGAGTACATTCATATTGGAGGGTTGTGACTAGTGGTGTCCCACAAGGATCAGTTCTGGGACCTCTACTTTTCATGGTTTTTATTAACTACCTGGACATGGGGGTAGAAGGGTGGGTTGGCAAGTTTGCAGACGACACAAAGGTTGGTGGTGTTGTAGGTCGTGTAGACGATTGTCGAAGACTGCAGAGAGACATTGACAGGGTGCCGAAGTGGGCTGAGAAGTGGCCGATAGAGTTCAACCCAGAGAAGTGTGATGTGGTACACTTTGGAAGGACAAACTCCAAGGCAGAGTGCAAAGTAAATGGTAGGATACTTGGTAGTGTGGAGGAACAGAGGGATCTCGGGGTACATGTCCACAGATCCCTGAAAGTTGCCTCACAGGTAGATAGGGTAGTTAAGAAAGCTTATGGGGTGTTAGCCTTCATAAGTCGAGGGATAGAGTTTAAGAGTCGTGAGGTAATGATGCAGCTCTATAAAACTCTGGTTAGGCCACACTTGGAGTACTGTGTCCATTTCTGGTCGCCTCACTATAGGAAAGATGTGGAAGCATTGGAAAAGGCAGAGAGGAGATTTACCAGGATGCTGCCTCATTTGGAGAGTATGCATTATGATCAGAGATTAAGGGAGCTAGGGCTTTACTCTTTGGAGAGAAGGAGGATGAGAGGAGACATGATAGAGGTATACAAGATATTAAGAGGAATAGATAGAGTGGACAGCCAGTGCCTCTTCCCCAGGGCACCACTGATCAATACAAGAGGACATGGCTTTAAGGTAAGGGGTGGGAAGTTCAAGGGGGATATTAGAGGAAGGTTTTTCACTCAGAGTGGTTGGTGTGTGGAATGCACTGCCTGAGTCAGTGGTGGAGGCAGGTACACTAGTGAAATTTAAGAGACTACTAGACACGTATATGGAGGAATTTAAGGTGGGGGGGGGGTTATATGGGAGACAGGGTTTAAGGGTCAGCACAACATTGTGGGCTGAAGGGCCTGTACTGTGCTGTACTGTTCTATGTTCTGTGTTTCCTGCTTTATTACATCCCACATGGAGATTAAATTTTATTTGGCATGATCTTGTGTTATTCTTGAGAGTTTATATGTGTCAGTGTTGATAAGCAGTTATTCAGATGCCAGCTCTTGTAACCTGTCCATGTTCTATCACATTGCAACATTCTCATATGCATTTAGGCACAACAATGACATAGCAGATTATCTTCCATTCAGGATTGCATAAATCTTGGTGGAAGGTTATTAGAACAAATAGTGATTATTATTGTACATGTACAAGTGGTTTTAACACTGCCCTGATAATTCATCACTGTCATTTTTCTTATTGAAATACAATGTGTAATAGGCCCTGCTGGCCCTTTAAGGCATGTTGTCCAGCAATCCCCTAATTTAACCCTAACCTAATCACAGGACAATTTACAGTGACCAATTAACCTGCCAACTGGCACATCTTTGGACTGTGGGAGGAAACCGGAGCACCCGGAGGAAACCCACACGGTCAATGGGAGAATGTACAAACTCCTTACAGGCAGCGGTGGGCATTGAACCCGGGTTACTGTTACTGTAAAGCGTTGTGCTAACCACTACGCTACCGTGCCACACTAATGATCATTTTTTTCTGTCCTTTGATCAAGATTATTTTCAGTGCCTGAGAAACACCTCATCTGCAAGGTAGAGTCTGCTGATAAACTAAGGTTCTGCGTCATCTGCCAGGTTGTTACACAGAATAATCTCTGTAAACATTTAAACATCTACAACTCTTTTAGTGTCATGGAGTCAAACAGCAGAAAAACAGGCCCCTTGCTCCAACTTGTCCACATATAAGGTGCCTAGTAAGCAAGTCCCATTTGCCCACATTTGGCCTGTATCCCTCTAAACCTTTCCTATTGTGTGCTTACTCAAATTACTTCTAAATGTTGTTCTTTTACCTGCCTCCATTATCTTCTTAGGCAGCTCATTCCACATGCATAACTCCCTGTGTAAAGAAGTTGCCTCTTAGAAGACTTCTAAATCTTTCCCCTCTCTCCTTAAACCTATACCCTTTAGCTTTTGCAACACACATCAAAGTTGCTGGTGAACGCAGCAGGCCAGGCAGCATCTCTAGGAAGAGGTGCAGTCGACGTTTCAGGCCGAGACCCTTCGTCAGGACTTCGTTAGTTCTGATGAATGGTCTCGGCCTGAAACGTCGACTGCACCTCTTCCTAGAGATGCTGCCTGGCCTGCTGCGTTCACCAGCAACTTTGATGTGTGTTGCTTGAATTTCCAGCATCTGCAGAATTCCTGTTGTTTCCCTTTAGTTTTTGCTTCTCTTTCCCTGGGATAAAAATCTATCACCCTATACAGTCTATACCCCTCAACATTTTAGACACCTCTATGTCTGTGTTTCCTATGCTTGCATCAAGTTCCTTTTGCCCACCTTTGTGGTCCCCGTCCCTGCCCTTCATAAATCAAAGTATTGAGTACGGAAGATGGGATGTTAAAGTTGTATAAGACGTTGCTGAGGACTAATTTAGAGTATTGTGTGATGTTATGAGGGGCAAGCAGGCTTTTTCCACTGTGGTTGGGTGGGACTAACAATTTGAGGTCATGGTGAAATGTTTAAGAGGAACTTGAGGGAGGGGATGTTTCTTTACTCAGAGAGTCATGGGAGTGCGGAATGAGCAGCCAGCACAAGTGATGCACATGAGCTCAATTTCAATGCTGAAGAGAAGTTTGGATAGGGACATGGATGGTATGGATATGGAGGGCTATGGTCCAGATGTAGGTCGATAGGGGTAGGCAGTTTAAATGGTTTGGCATGGACTAGATGGGCTGAAGGGGTTGTTTCAGTGCTGTACTTTTCTATGACTCTATTGGCATCTGGATCATTGATATAGACCGACCAAGAAACTCACTGGCTAGCTTTTAGGTCTATTGAGTTGGTTGGTTCTTCCCACAGTTAAGGTGATTGACCAAAATTTGGGGTTCGGAGTTT
This sequence comes from Mobula birostris, assembly GCF_030028105.1. NCBI lineage: Eukaryota > Metazoa > Chordata > Chondrichthyes > Myliobatiformes > Myliobatidae > Mobula > Mobula birostris. The sequence continues at coordinate 126,011,491 of NC_092372.1, read as the reverse complement.
TCATGGCCCAGTGGATGAGCTGATTCTAGGCCAGTGCTGCCAACTGAGGCATCGTGGAAGAAAATGGAATATCGGGAGCAGGCGATCAGGTGTTGGAGGGCTCTGTACTTGGATCACTCTCTCACTCTCGTTGGTGGGGGAGAGTTTGTGGCCGATTCTCGAGTCAGAGAACTTGGGGGTAAAAAAAACACAGTCAGCACACTTTAACACTGTAAATCAGCGAGTGTTTTTTTTTCTGTCTTGTTAGTCTCCCCTCTTGTTGTGTAACACCTCTCTGTCCCTTTATTAGTACTGTATGTTGAATTGTTGGATGTTTTTGTTAAACTGCAGATCATGGTCTTTCTTGGAGGATTTGCTGTTGCTTGCTTGGTGGGTGGAGGATGCTGATCCTTTTTGCTGAAGTAGGTGGGGGAGGGGGGAGGGGGGGGGCTTTGGGGTTCTTACATTTTCACTGTCACTCACTCATTAGGGTATTCTTCTGTTATTGTGGATGTCTGTGAAGAATTCCATGTTGTATATTGTATATATTTTCTGATATTAAATGGAACTACTGAACTATTGAATATCTTGGGATAGGAATGCCAATAATATGCACCATTCCTTTCTGGAAACAAACCCACTGGATTGGACATCAGATTAAATCTCTGATATTAACCCCTACCTGTGATCCAATCTTACCTTTGTCCCATCTCCATATGTTTTGTTGTTGAATCGTGATCCCACGAACTCAGAGTAAACAGTGATCTGTGGAATATTGGTATTGTTGGAACTTACTTCCCCAGCTGCCCATGTCCATGTGGTGACTCTGCTAGTGTTTATACAGCATAATACACACCTAGTCTACGGATTGTGGCATCCCATGAAGTCAACAAACTGAGCAGACACCAGGGATTAGAATATGAGAATTCAGGAACTGGAATGCTTGTGTCCGTACTGGCGAGACAAATGATCAAGTCAGCCAGAAAGGCCCGGTGGTGTCTTTATAAGCCGAAACAACTACTTCATTGAGTTGTTCACCATTGCTTCTGCTCAGTGGATGAGCATCCAACAGGTCTGCTCTCACTGGTGACCATTCCTTTTGAGTTTTTCCACCCAAGAGCCCAAATTAGCATAAGAATCCCCAAGTTTAGTAACAGCATTAACATGGAACTTGGACAGGGAAAGTTTTGAAGGTTATTGGCCAAATGCTGGCAAGTTGGGCTGAAAAGCCTCTTTCCATGCTGTATGACTCTCAGTCACGGAAAACAGCTTGTGGTATCCGTGGGAGTCACGTGGAATTGCCATGTTCCTTTAGTCTGAGTTGCTGGTGGGATATTCTCTTCAACTCTTGTCTGACTTTTGTGGCATGACCTGGTGCCTGTGGTGGCACTTCACTTGGATTCAGCAGGGATGCATCAAAAGCCAAGGAGGCAATGCATGGCGTTGGGAAGGCTGGCAGACCAATCCTGGAGCCACAGTGTGGGGAACAGGAGGAAGACTGGGTTCTTGAGGAGTCCTCTCGGACCTGGCAGTAGCAATGCTGGTTTCCATCCTGTGTAATAGATACAGTGGTTTAAATTTACTCCGTGCAATCCAACTAAAACAGCCAACCTTGTGTTGGATATCGACAGGTTGCCTAGATATGGATTTTAAAGGATCAGGGTAAGGAGTATAAATTGGTGTTGTTTGTGTAATGGGTCAGATTACTGCAATTCTGAGTACTATGTACTTCAGTTGGACCAACGGAAAATCAAGTCATGAAAGGCATCACATAGCCTGTCCTGGTAACTGCAATCTGAGCACCAATTAAAAACTGCTTGCAATGGGGGGGATTTGTCTAATCATTAATACTTTGCCAGACACTATTGGTTGTCACGCACCTTTCAGTAAGAGCAAACTTTTCCATTTTGTGTAAATGAGAAAGTGATACCATATAATGACAGAGTTCTAACTCAACAACTCATTATTAAAGTAGTTCTAATTTACCAACACAAACGACTGTTGCCAAGATTAAGGAAGGCATTTTTGTTGGACCATAAATGAAACAGGTCATCAATGACAGGCAATTTGAAGGACTTCTAGTGGGACCGAAGGAAGTTGTTGAAAATTTCCTTGGCAATTGCAGAGCACCAAACTATGCATAGCTGGTTGACACCATGCTTCAAGCACACAAAACCATGAAGTGCAATATGTCACTAAAGATTCATATTCTGCATTCCCATTTAGACTTCTTCCCTGCAAATCTTGGCACTCCCAGTGACAAGCATAGTGAAAGGTTTCACCTGGACATTGTGGTCATGGAGAAACAATATCAGGGCAACTGGAATCCATCAATGCCGGCTGATTATTCTTGGGCACTTAAGGGAAAAGCTTCAGATAATGAGTACAAATGAAAATCATCAACAAAACATTTTTAGCTTAGTTGAACTATTGCAAATGTCAACACCATTATGCAAATAAATACATTATAGTCAATAAAAGTTAATTTCTTGTTTCTCCAAATTCCTACGTACAAGTAGTCTGAAATTATATTTGTATTCAACTTTAAGTGGTCTACCATACACATAGAATCTATCTAAGGAAGGAACATGTTCAAGAAAATTTGCTGTCCAGTCCAATTAAAGATGTGAGCTCTACTCTTTGTTTTAGCCTTGACTCTGCATATTTTCCAAAGTTGTGTAATGTGAATGCCCTCATTCCTCACCTTACACTGTGCTTTGAGCAATAGCTCCAATCATTTCTTCTGTGGCATGACAACAAAAGATGTGGAGCTGAGTGTAAGGTTACATCCAAACTTCCCCGGAAACGAGTACCTTCAATTAGTCTCCTAAAGCTGGACTCCATTCAAGATTGCTCCAGCATTCCACTGTAATCTGTGCTGATGTTTGTCAAGCCTCCTGTCATGCCCAATGCCGGAGGTAACAGGAGTGTAGCCTGCAGAGTGTTTAGCTATTAGTCCCGAGAATATCTATTGTTGCCAGTGAAAAGTATTCAGAGTTCTATAGACTATAGACTTCATTTACCAGAGTAGCATGGAGGGGTGTTGATATCTCTGGAGACTTGGAGAAACATGGCTAATACAAAGGGTAATACAAAACACATTACGTTTATCTCCTTGTTTGTTAAAATTCATGGTCCCATTTCTTTGTTTCAGTAAATTACTTGTAAGACAAGCTTTTCCCTGTATCATGGTACATGTGACAATAATAAACCAATATCAATACCTTCTGGTATTTGTCTAAGATGCTCAGTTATTCAAGGAGGCGGCATCCTGCTCTCTGCGTAACCAGGTAGTGGCACCACCGCACAAGTGAGAGCTGTTCTGTGCAAAATCTGATCCAGTGAAAGCAGGTTTTCTCAACTCTTTCACTTCCTTTCAATTCATTCATCCATCAATATACACATCACACAATGTCAAGCACAAAATGCATTTTCAACTCCATTCACTGGCTTTGTACTCCACCGTGTACCTCAGGGATGCACCTTGTTCGATGATTTAATTAGCGTGATTCTCTACCATAATCTGACCACTTCATATAGTACACCCTACATGACTAACTTCTTCCAAATAGATTTCATGTCATTCTTTGCTAGCCTAGTTTTGTAATGGTCCAGATCAGTTATTCCTTTTAACACATGTGTTAACTCTGCAATCCATATACCCAACTGGTGGGAGTATTCAAGGACATTTTCAACCTCTCACTGCTAAGGGTGGAAGTTCCTTCTTGCTTCAAAAGGCAACAATTATACGTACCTAAGAAGAATAATGTGAGCTGCCTTAATGACTCTCTCACAGTAGCACTCATCTACAGTGATGAAATGCTTTGAGAGGTTGGTCTTGACTAGACTGAACTCCTGCCTCAGCAAGGACCTGGACCCACTGCAATTTGCCAATTGCCACAATAGGTCAATGGCAGACGTAATCTCAATGGCTCTTCACACAGCCTTAGACCACCTGGACAACACAAACACCTGTGTCAGGATGCTGTTCATCGACTATAGGTCAGCATTTAATACCATCATTCCCACAATCCTGATTGAGATGTTACAGGACCTGGGCCTCTGTACCTCCCTCTGCAATTGGATCCTTGACTTCATAACTGGAAGACCACAATCTGTGCGGATTGGTGATAACATCTCCTCCTCACTGACGATCAACACTGGCGCACCTCAGGGGTGTGTGCTTAGCCCACTGCTCTACTCTCTCTATACACATGACTGTGCGGCTAGGCATAGCTCAAATACCATCTATAAATTTGCTGATAATACAACCTTTATTGGTAGAATCTCACGTGGTGACAAGACGGCATACAGGAGTGAGTGGAGTGGTGCCGCAGCAACAACTTGGCACTCAATGTCAGTAGAATGAAAGAGCTGATTGTGGGCTTCAGGATGGGTAAGACAAAGGAACACACACCAATCCTCACAGAGGGATCAGAAGTGGAGAGAGTGAGCAGTTTCAAGTTCCTGGGTGCCAAGATCTCTGAGAACCTAACCTGGTCCCAAAATATCAATGCAGTTATAAAGAAGGTAAGGCAACGACTATACTTCATTAGGAGTTTAAAGAGATTTGGTATGTCAACAAAAACACTCAAAAGCTTCTGTAGATGTACTGTGGAGAGCATTCTGACAGGCTGCATCACTGTCTGGTATGGGGGGAGGGGGCTACTGCACAGGACCGAGAGAAGCTGCAGAGGGTTGTAAAGTTAGTCAGCTCCATCTTGGGTACTAGACTACAAAGTACCCAAGACATCTTCAAGGAGTTGTGTCTCAGAAAGGTAGCGTCCATTATTAAGGACCTCCAGCACCCAGGGCATGCCCTTTTCTCACTGTTACCATCAGGTGGGAGGTACAGAAGCCTGAAGGCACACGCTCAGTGATTCAGGAACAGCTTCTTCCCCTCCGTCATCTGATTTCTGAATGGACATTGAACCCGTGAACACTACCTCACCTTTTTAGCGTATATTATTTCTGATTTTGCATGACTTTTAATCTATTGAATATACATATACTGTATTCAATTTACTTATTTATTCTGCTATGTTATTTTTGTATTGCCTTGACCTGCTGCTGCTAAGTTGCCAAATATCACGACACATGCCGGTGCTAATAAACCGGATTCGGATTCTGATTCTGATGTTGGATTCTTAGGAGTTCACAGACATTCCACACAACATCTTAAAAACTTTGTCAAACTCCCACAGATGTCTGGTCAAGAGTATGTAAACTGGCTACATCACAGCCTGGTATGGAAACACCAATGCCCTTGAATGGAAAATCTTCCAAAAAGTAGTGGATATCTACAGCCCAGTCCATCTTGGGTAAAGCCCTCCCAACCAATAAGCACATCTATGTGGAGCGCTGCCACAGGAAAGCAGCATCCATTACAAGTGACCCTCACCACCCAATGCATGCTCTTTTCTCACTGCTGCTATCAGGAAGCAAGTACAAGAGCCTCAGGGCTCGCATCACCAGGTCCAGGAATAGTTATTACCTCTCAACCATCAGGCTCTTGAAGAAGGGAGGAAAACTTCACTCAACCCATCATTGAAATGTTCTCACAACCAATGAACTCACTTTCAAGGGCTTTTGATCTCATGGTCTTGATATTTATTGCTTATTTATTTATTATTATAATTTCTTCTTTTTGTATTTGCACATTTTGTTGTCTTTTGCGTACTGGTTGAACACCGAAGTTGGGTGGATTTTCATTGACTCTGTTATGGTTGTTATTCTATAGATTTATTGAGTATGCCCACAAGAAAATGAATCTCAGTGTTGTATATGGTGACATATATGTACTTTGATAACAAATTTACTTTGAATTTTGAACTACAAAAGATACATTTCATGGTAGAAATGTTACTTTCTTTTGATATGAGGAGGTATTCGTAGGGATGAGAACATTCACCAGCTTTTTTTGGCAAGCTTTTCAAACCTCTTGTCAAATTGAAAAAGATGAGATTATGAAGAGATGGACTGAGTATATTCAGGAATTGTTTGAAGACGATCGAGGCCAAAAACCAGAAATTAAGAAAAACATTGAAGGTCCGAGTATTTTAAAATCTGAAGTTCGTAATGCAATAAATAAGATGAAGAAAGGAAAGGCAGCAGGTCCTGATGAATTAGTAATAGAACAAATTATCGCCCTTGTAGAATATGGAATTGAAAAACCGATGGGCCGAGTGTCCTAATTCTATGTTTTATAGTCTTATAGTCTTATAAGTAAATTATTGATACTTTCTGAAATTCAATGTTTGAAAAGAGTCTGTAAGTTCACATCAAAACAGCTACCATGCTCTCCACTGTTATGATTTCCCTGCAGGCTCTCAGAAGGCCGGTTTAGGCCAGGAGCCTAAAGGTCAGGTTTTTAAATTTGAAACTTTGGACTTTTTCCTTCCACTTACCCTAGTAATCCTAAAAACTCCAAATTCAGCAGGAAGATCATCATGAATCACCAGTCAAAGTGAACTCAGAATCTGTGGTTAATAATCATTGTTCCAAACACAATCAATTTCATTTTCAGAAATGTTCAGTAGGTGGTGAATAATTCCCTCACTCCTAATTGAGAGAACTGGGTGTCTTTGGTGAAAAGTACACTCTGCTACTGGGCTTTCAAAACATTTTACTGGGATCTGGTTACCACCGTGAGGCGGTGGTACTCTGATGTCATTCACCGTAGAATATTCTGTTTCTATTTCTTCCAGTATTTTGTTACATATTAGTGCTTCATAGAATTGTGGGTTACCCGTGGAGGTGTGTACAGAAAGATCCTGCAATTTCTCAGTGTTTCTAGTTGAAAGGTGACATGGTAGCATAGTGGTGAGCACAACACTTTACAGTACAGGCGACCGGGGTTCAATTCCCACCACTGCCTGTAAGGAGTTTGTATGTTCTCTCCGTGACCGTGTGAGTTTCCCCTGGGTGCTCCGGTTTCCTCCCACAGTCCAAAGGCATGCACATTAGTAGATTAAATGGTCATTGTAAATTGTCTATGCATTAGGCTGGGATTAAATTGGGGGGTTGCTGGGCTGGGTGGCCTTGAAGGGCCAGAAGGGCCTATTACATGCTGTATCTCAATCAGTCAATCAATAATTAATCTTTCTTAATCTGGCCTTGAATGTGCTAAAGTAGGCCAACCTCCCTCTCACTTTGCAAAGTCAGTGATTCCAATGTCCTCCACCTCCCACCCCACTACCTAGAGTAATCCATCATAACAGTATAACATTCAGTTCATCCAAACTCTTTCCTTGTTATTCGTTTGCCCATGGTTGACACATCCTTTTATGGAAAAAAAATATTTTATTTCTGTAGTATCAATTAATTAACAGGATATAAGCAAAACTGAAAGAAGATTATACAAAACCTGTGTAAGTGACACAGAATTCCACAAGTAAGTTAACTAAAGCCTTTCCCAATGATATTGTGGGAATGGTTCATGAGGGCAGCTCACCGCCACCTTCTGTAGGGCACTTAGGGTCAAGTAATCCCAAACACTGAGTGAAAAGGAAGAGTGTGCATTAGTTCCACTGAACACAAGATAAGACATGCATTAGGGTTAACATCACCGAGAGATCTAACATATCTCGGCTTCATGGAACATGCCAAAGCAGGTCTTGATATTTTTTTTTGCAAACAAATGATTTGTCTGGATGAACTTCTCCAACCTGATCTACAGTACAATATCACATTGGTCACAAGGTAAGCTCTGCATTCAGGTCAGGATAACTGCTGCCCTGGTTTTTGACCTGACCTCAGCTAGCATGAGTGCACAAGGACTGCTTCATGTGTCCAACACAATCTCTGCAGCCACCCCCTGGGCTGCAGCCAATGGGAATCCTGCTCTACCGCAAACACAGGTACAGGCGGGAGGATATTAGGCTGCAAGCCTAATTAATTAATGTCTTATGTGATTTTGTGTGCACAATTTATAAACCTGCTCTGCAACTTGTTTTAATATTGTCTTTTGCTCATAAGTGGTACCACGCTGTGCTAAGGTGGTTAACAGCCACTAATGTGAAGGATTTGTGGTGGGAGGATTTTGGGCTGCTAGTTACAGGGTGCCGGGGTGGAGGTATGTCTCTGTCAAAGGAGGTGTAAAGTGTTACTTTCCTCTGCTAGCCTGCAGATCACCCTTGCGCAAGGTATAGCACCTGTTCAGCATCTCCCTACCCGATCATGGGAGCAGCCGGTGAATATCACAAGTCCTGGCTATGCGACCACTGATGCCAGGCAGACAATCTCTGAAGAGTATTGATAACGGCTGGGGTCACCCATCATGTGAAGACACTGTCCAGAAGAAGGCAATGACAAACCACTGCTGTAGAAAAATTTATCAAGAAAAATTATGGTCATAGAAAGACCGTGATCGCTGACGTCGTACGACACAGCACATAATGGTGATGAGTTACTGCAATGGCAGTTGTTCACAGACAGTCTGATGAAAGAGGGCTTGTCCAGCTCCTCCTCCGTTCATTTTCCTCCCATTCCTGCCCCTGCTCCCTTGGCTCCATTATATAGCCAGACACAAAAGGGCTGCCCTCATGATAGTCAAGTTGTGTAATGCACAAATGACGACACATATCCAGGCACCCCCTCTGCAAAGTATTCTGGAGGGGTTTGGGTTGCAGAGATATTGGTTCTGCAGGCAATATTGGTAGTGATTATACTGGGGGTAGCACAGTGGTGTAGTGGTTAGCGCAGTGCTTTACAGCTCCGGCTGGAAGATTGGGGTTCGATTCCTCCTTCCGTCTGTGAGGAACTTCTACGTTCTCCCTGTGACTGTGTGAGTTTCTCCCAAGTGCTCCAGTTTCCTCCCACATTCCAAAGACAGACGGTCAGGATTAGAGAGTTGTGGGCATGTTATGTTGCACAGTGATACAGTCAGAGTTAGACAGTTGTGGGCATGTTGTGTTGCACAGTGATACTTGCTGGCTGCCCAGCACAATCCTTGCTGATTTTATTTGTGATGCATCTTTTGATGTGCAGTACATGTCGCAAATAAAGCTAATTTTGAAAACGTTTACTCTTTGATACTGATGGTATTGAGAACCTTGAGGGTTTGTGTTGGGAGTATACCGAAGAGGTAGAACAGTGGCACAATGAGGTGAACTGCTGTCTCACAATACCGGACACCTGGGTTCTATCCTGACCCAGGGTGCTGTCTATGTGGAATTTGTTCAGTCTGCTGGTGACTGTGTGGGATTTCTCCCTGTGCTCCGGCCTCCTTCCATACCCAAAAGATTTGCAAGTTGCTCGGTTAATTGGTTGCTGTAAATGGCCTAGTGCATGGGTGAGTGGTAGATTCTGGATAACTCTGGGAGAACACCCACACACCCAAACACTAATCCTTCCTACCTACACAGTCTCCATATCCCTCCATCTTCCTTACATCCATGTGCTATCCAAATGTCTCATAAAAGGCTCCAATGTATTTGCCGCTACCATCAAACCAGGCAGTGCATTCCAGACGTCCACCACTTTGAGTAAAAAACTTACCCTTACATCACCCTCTCATATTAAACATTTCTACCCTGGGGAACAGATATTCTCTGTCTATTCTATCTATGCCTCTCATAATCTTGTAAACCTCTGTCAGATCTCCCCTCAGCCTCTGACGCTCCAGAGAAAACAGCCCAGGTTTATCCAGCCTCTGGTGGTCGTACACACCCTCTAAACCTGGCATCACCTGGGTAACCACCTTCTGCAGCCTCTCCAAAGCATCAACGTCCTTCCTGTAGAGGGGCGACCAGAATAGTATGCAATACTCCAGTTGTGGCCTAACTAAAGTTCTAATCACAAACAAGGTGCAAGGGTCTCAGCCCATAACGTCGACTGTACTGTTCTCCGTAGAAACTGCCTGGCCTGCTGAGTTCCTCCAGCATTTTGCGTGTGTTAACCAAAGTTCTATAAAGTTGCAACATAGCTTCTTGACTTTTGAACTCAGTGCCTCGACTAATAAAAGCAAGCATTCCATAAGCCTTAACCACCTTATCGACCTGTGTAACCACTTTCAAGGAACTAGTATCAGATAAGCAGAATCCACGAGAAAAAGATAAATTATACATGTTGCGAGTGAGAACATAGTTAGAACAAAAGCAAACAAAGTCCATTGTGGTGCACCGTGATCAAAATGACCATGGCATTGCGATACTGAGGTAGTGATTAAAGTTGTGAATTTTGTGCAACTGTTCTTGAACCTGGTGGTGTGGGACGTCAGCCTCCTGCAAGTTTGTGGCTAGGGGTAACTTAGGTCTCCAGTGAACTTTCTGGCCCTTTTTACATACTTGTCTTTGTAAATATCCTGAATAGTGGGAAGTTCGCATCTACAGATGTGCTGGTCTGTCCACAGCACTCTCTGCAGAGTCCTGCGATTGAGAGAAATACAGTTCCCATACCAGGCAGTGATGTAGCCAGTCAGGATGCTCTCAGTTGTGCCCCTGTAGGAGGTTCTTAGGATTTGGGTAACCATATCAAACTCCTTCAACCACTGGAGGTGAAAGACATGCTACTGTGCTTTTTTCACCACGTGAGATCCTTAATGACGTTTATGCCGCGGATCCGCCCCTCCCCCCCATCATGCTCATGGGTAAATATAAACTTCTGCAGTTGTCCCTTTACCCTTCTTCAGGCAAATTGCATTGCTTGTTCCTCCAACCATGCTGTTTTCCAAGGGGAAGCCCTATGACTGCACTTGTATTTAGGAACACCTGGTTTATGTCGAAGTCTTGATACCTGCACAAAATCTTTCAGCATTTGCCACATTGTTCTCTGCAGAATGTAGCAATATTAAGGAAGCCTAAAAATTCTTGAGTTGTTGTGGAATTCTGGTAATACCCAGTGGAAATCTACCAACAACCACACAATCCTCCTACTGCCCTCCTTGGCAACCGATTGCTATGATATGGTAACGTGGGGCATAACCCTGGACTCTGTGCACGATAGAAACTCTTACCCTGCAGCCTGTACGATGATGGAACTGGTGAAATTTCAAGGGAACACGGTGTTCCACCAATCCTGAATGACGTGACATTAAAGTAGAGAGAAACAGATGATTAGTGTAAAAGAGGTGTGGAGGAAATAGAATCGATTTTCCCCTAATTCTTCTCTCCATCTAATCTTTACATTAATTCCAAATCAGGCGTAAAGTTGAATCTAATCTAATCTAATCACAGCATTTCAATGTTAGATTCTTTAGAAGTTTCAAAAATACATACGTTGGTTTGGATATGGAAGTTTCTTCAGCCCAATTTACTTTTGATCTGCTTAATTTTAAATGGCTCCATGTTCTTGATTTCCACACTAGAGGAAATGCATTCACTCTATCACATCCTTTTAGCACCTCTGGCACAGGCTTAGTCCATACACCACAGTAAGAATGACAAGTGTAATTTTGAAGTTGATAGACAGTGATCTTTTTTTCAGATATCTCAGTGACATGTGAACCACACAGAGGAACTTGGTCTAACACCTGATTGCTAAATCTGATGATGTTCTCTGTACACTGCGTGCATTTTTCAAAATTTGCTTCGGGTCATTTCTGAGAATGAACACACATCAGGAGGCTGCTGGTAATGAACGTGATATCAAATGGAATGCAATGCTTCAAGTGTGGCTTTGTGTCACCTGTCCAGAATTTCCCCGAATCCTACCTTAGTCCCCCATTTTCCCCACACAGTGATTGACTTCCTCCAGCAACTCTGCAGTGCTGGAGCTGAGAATGTCGCTGCCATAAGGGTTTAAGCAAGATATGCTTCCGCCCCCCCCCCCCGCCCCCGCTCCAACCTTTACATGCTTTCTGAGGCTGTGAAAAATTTTAACTGTTCTCTTATGACATGGTTCCAACAGCTTCGAGATTTTATCTTTTGCTTCTCATATTTTATCTGATGACTTAGAAGGAAGTTTGCATACTTTATTCTCGGGCAGCACATGCTGTAAATTGTGACAGGTAAACATATTTTCTTAAAAATCACCCATTTGTGTTATTTTGCACAAATAAGGTTTCCCTAAGGTCGCAGTTTTGCTGCACGCCTTGTTTTGCCTGCCAACCATTGCATTAATATATTCCTCTCAGAGGCTTCCCCTTACTTTTTATCCACATCAACATGAGGCGGCACAGTAGCATAGTGGTTAGCACAACGCTTGACAGTGCAGGAGACCGGGGTTCAATTCCTTCCGCTGCTTATTAGGAGTTTGTACGTTCTCTCCGTGACCATGTGGGTTTTCTCTGAGTGCGCCAGATGATAAGTTAATTGGTCATCGTAAATTGGCTAGGATTAAATCAGGGGACTGCTGGGCAGTGCGGAAAGGCCTATTCTGCAGTGTATCTCAATAAATAAATAAAGTAAGACCATACGATATAGGAGCAGAATAGGCCATTTGGCCCATTGAGCCTGCTCCGTTATTTCATCATGGCTGATCCATTTCCCTCTCAGCCTTCTCCTGCCTTTACCCGTATCCCTTCATGCCCTGTAATCAAAAATACACTCAGTGACTTGGCCTCCACAGCCACCTGTGGCATCTAATTCCACAGATTCACCATTCTCTGGCTAAAGAAATTCCTCCTCATCTCTGTACTAAAAGGATGCCCCACTATTCTGAGGCTGTGTCCTCTGGTCTTAGACTATCCCACCATTGGAAACATCCTCTCCATACCAAACTCTATCAAGGCCTTTGAACATTTGAAAGGTTTCAATGAAATCCTTCCTCGTTCTTCTGAATTCCCATGAGTACAAGCCTCATATGATAGGTCTTTCAATCCTGGAATCATTTTTGTGAACCTCCTTTGAACCCTCTCCAAGGTCGGCACATCCTGTCTTGGATAAGGGACCCAATACTGCTCACAATATACCATTGGGCTTCTGCCTGTAACCTTGCATAGAACATGGATTTCATACTTTGTCGTCTGCTAAAATTTTTGTGTACAATGTTATCATTCTATAGCTTTATTAAGCTGTCATAGCTCCGTTGCGCAGAGAGGAACATCGACCCTTTAAGGCACACTCCCCATGGTGCACAGACAGTGGCAATGTACTATCCCCACTGTGGAAGAGGTCAAGGTGAAACACCACTGATCTGGAGAACTGTTAGGTGCCAGTGACTGAGATTTATGGTGGGACGAACAGCACGGGTATCATGCAGAAATACTACGGTAAATATCATTAAGTACGTCAGGGTGACATAAACAACTCCATAAATGCTGCTCTTCAACGCTGATGCACACTCACACCAATTCATCCTACGCTCTATTTCCCTACCTCTTATACCCTACAATGGACAGTGGCTCCTAACATCACCCGAGCATATCGATCAAATAAGAATATATTAACAGTATAGACTTATGTTCTTGATATTCTCTGTGCAATAGGAGTACCGTCTGTGTGTGAGAGCGGGTGTTTCATGCAACATTTTTCTCAGTGGTTAAATTCTACAAGAAGCATTCTGTTATTATTGGAGTACAGACTCAGTGCATTGACAGTGCGTGACCAGTTTCCAGCCAGCACTACAGGAAGTGCCCAGCTGTGAGCTCAGAAGATCACTGAGGAGCCTTGAGGTGCACTTGTTTTTAAGGTGGCATAGTAGCGTAGCAGTTAACATAATGCTATTACCATGCCAGTGACCGGGGTTCAGTTCCACCGCTGTCTGAAAGGAGTTTGTACCTTCTCTCTGTGACCATGTGGGCTTACACCAGGTGCTCCAGTTTCCACCCACAGTCCAAAGACGTACGGATTAGTAGGTTAATTGGTGACATGGGTGTGATTGGGCACTGAGGGCTGGAAGAGCCTGTTACTGTGCTGTATCTCTAAATAAAATAAATAAGATTAAGTGCTTTGCACCGCAATTGGCATCAGTAACGGTGCTTTTCACCAGAAGAATAACAAAAGATTTTATCACCTGAGTGTCATGACTCAGGACAAATTTCTCATATTCTCTGACAACTGACAATAAGGAGAGAGTTCAACTTCTCTTGGATTCATTGTTCAAAACTGGCTTTGCCAGGACAGATCTAAAATAATTCATTTTAAGTCCTTTTGGGGTCGAGCTGCAGGTTGGTTGTGGGTTCTGCTGGGAAAACTGATGGTTCTGTCTGTAAGGGGTTTATACGTTCTTCCAGTGACTGCAGGTTCCTTCCCACATTCCAAAAAACATATGGGTTAGCAGGTTAACAGGGGTGTAATTAGACAGCACGGCTCATTGGACCAGAAGTCTCAATCTCCTGCCTTCTCCCTTTGTCCCTTCATGCCCTGACCAATCAAGAATCTATTAACCTCTGCCTTAAATATACATACAGACAGCATCCACAGCTGCCTGAGGCAGAGAATTCCACAGATTCACCACTCTCTGGCTAAATAAATTCCTCCTCATCTCTGTACTAAAAGGACGCCCCTCTATTCTGAGGCTGTGTCCTCTGGTCTTAGACTCTCCCACCACAGGAAACATCCTCTCCACCTCCACTCTGTCAAGGCCATTTACCATTCAATGGCTTTCAGTAAGGTCACCCCTCATTCTTCTGAATTCCAGTGAATACAGGCCCAGAGTCATCAAGCACTCTTCATATGACAAGCCATTCAATCTTGTAATCATTTTCGTGAACTTCATTTGAAACGCCCTCCAGTTTGAGCACATCCTTTATAAGATAATGGACCCAAAACTACTCACAATAGTCCGTGAGGCCTCACCGGTGCTTTATAAGTCTCAACATTATTTTCTTGCTTTAATATTCTATATTCTAGTCCTCCTAACATAGCATTTGCCTTCCTCACCACTGACTCAACCTGCAAATGAACCTTTAGGGAATCCTGCTCAAGCACTCTCAAGACCCATTGTGCCTCAGTTTTTCGCATTTTCTTTCCATTTAGAAAATAGTCAACCCTTTCATTTCTTCTACCAAAGTGCGTGACCATACACTTCCCAACACTGTATTTCATCTGCCGCTTCTTCACCCATTCTTCTAATCTGTCTTTCTGTAGCCTCTCTACTACCTCAAGACTACCTGCCCCTCTATCTATCTTTATATTGTCTGGAAACTTTGCAACAACGCATCGTCCAAATCATTGACATATACCATAAAAAGAATTGGTCCCAACGTAGACCCCTGTGGAACACCATTAGTTACCGGCAGTCAACCTGTAAAGACTCCCTTTATTCCCACTCTTTGCCTCCTGCCATTAAGCCACTGCTAGTATCCATGCTAGTATCTTTCCTGTAGCACTATGGGCTCTTAGCTTGTTAAGCAGTCTCATGTGTGGCACCCTGTCAAAGGCTTCTGAAACTCCAATAGACAACATCAAATGATTCTATCCTGCTTGTTATTTTTTCAAAGAATTCCAACAGATTTGTCAGGCAAGATTTTCCCTTGAGGAAACCATGCTGACTATGGCCTGCTTTATCATGTGCCTCCATGTACCCCAAAACCATGTGCTTAACAATTGACTGCAACATCTTCCCTATCACTGAGGTCAGACTGACTGGCCTATAATTTCCTTTCTCTCCCTTCTTGAAGAGTGGAGTGACACTTCCAGTTTCCCAGTCTTCTAGAACCATTCCAGAATCTAGTGATTCTTGAAAGATCATTACTAATACCTCCACAATCTCTTCAGCCACCTCTTTCAGAGCCCTAGAGTGTCCACCATCTGATCCAAGTGACTTATCTACCTCAGACTTTACAGTTTCTCAAGAAACTTCTCTCTAGTTATGGTAACTTCACATACTTTATACTTCCTGACATCTGCAACTTCCACCATACTACTGGTGTATTTCACAGTGAAGACTGATACAGAATATTTATTCAATTCATCTGCCATTTCTTTGCCCCCCATTAGCACATCTCCAGCAGTGTTTTCCAGCAGTCCAACATCCATTCTCACCTCTCTTTTACACTTTATTTACCTGAAGAAACTTTTGGTATTCTCTTTAATATTATTGGCTAACTCACTTTTGTATTCCATCTTCACCTTCTTAAATACTTTTTTAATTGCCTTCTGTAGGTTTTTAAAAGCTTCCAGATCTAACTTCCCACTAACTTTTACTTTATTCTATGCCCTCTTTTTGGCTTTTATGTTAGCTTTGACTTCTCTTGTTAGACACGGTTGTGTCATCTTGCCTTTAGGATACTTCTTCCTCTTTGGGATGTATATATCCTGTGCCTTCTGAATTGCTTCCAGAAATTCCAGCCATTGCTGCTCTGCCATCATCCCTGCCCGTGTTCCTTAACAATCAGTTCTAGCCAGCTCCCCTTTCATGCCTCTGTAATTCCCTTTACTCCACTGTAATACTGATACATCTGACTAGCTTCTTCATCTCTATTTCAGAGTGAATTTGATTATATTATGAACACTTCTCCCCTAAGGGTTCTTTCACCTTCAGCTTTCTAATCAATTCTGGGTCATTGCACAACACTAGTCCGGAACACTGATTCCCTAGTGGGCTCAACCATGAGCTAATCTAAGGAGCCATCTCATAGGCATTCTAGAAATTCCACCTTCTGGAATCCAGCATCAACCTGATTTTCCCAATCTACCTGCATATTGAAATCCCCCATGACTATCGTAACATTGCCTTTTGGCACACATTTTCTATCTCCTGTTTTAATTTTTAGGCCACATCCATACTACTGTTTGGAGGTCTGTATATAACTCCCATCAGGGTCTTATTATCCTTGCAGTTCCTTAGCTCTCCCCACAATGATTTAACACCTTCTGACCCTATGTCACCTCTTTCTAATGATTTGATTTAATTTTTTACCAGCCTCCCTTTCTGCCTATCTGCCTGTCCATTCAATACAATGTGTATCCTTAGACGTTAAGCTCCCAGCTATAATCTTCTCTCTGACACAATTCTGTGATGCCCACAACATCACATCTACTAATCTGTACTCTGCTACAAGTTCCTCTATTTTCTTCCATATACTGCGAGCATTCAAATATAACACCTTCAGTCCTGTATTCACTCTTTTTGATTTTGGCCACTTTTTACGTTGCAACTCTTCCTGTTGACTGCAATCTGCCACTCCTTGCTAGGAGTCTCACTAGACATTGCCTCTGTTTGTAAACCAACTACCACATCTTCAGCACCATCACTCTGGTTCCCATCCTCCTGCCAAATTAGTTTAAAGCCACTCGAACAACTCTAGCCAATTTACCCGCAAGGATATTGGATCCCTTCAGGTTCAGGTGTAACCTATCCCTTTTGTACAGATCGTGCCTTTCTCAGAAGAGATCCCAATGATCCATTAATCAGAATCCTTGCCCCCCCCGCACCAGCTCCTCAGCCATGCATCCAGCAGCCAACTCATTCTATTCTTACCCTCACTGGCACAGGGGCACAGGCAGCAATCCAGAGATTACTACCCTGGAGGTTCTGTTTCTCAGCTTTCTACCTAGCTCCCTAAAATCTCTCTTCAGAGATTCTTTGTCTTGTCTACCTGTGTCATTGATGCCAATATACACCAAGACTTCTGGCTGCTCACCCTTGCCCTTGAGAATGCCATGGACCCGATCCGAGACGTCCCTGATCCTGGCACCAGGGTGGCAACATACCATTCGGATGTCTCTGTCACGCCCACGGATCCTTGTCTCTGTTCTGCTGACTAGGGAATTTCTATCAACTCTGCCGTCCTCTTCATCTCTCTGGTCTTCTGAGCCACATCACCAAACCCAGTGCCCGAGACCTGGTAACTGTGGCTCCCCCTTGGTAGGTAGTTCCCCTCAATAGTGTTTAAAGTTGTATTTTTGTTATTAAGGGAACGTCCATAAGTGTACTCTGCACTGGCTGTGCATTCCCCCTCCTTCTCCTGACAGTCACCCACTTACCTGTCTCCTGCAATCTAGGGGTGACTGCCTCCCTGTAGCTCCTGTCTATCAACTCTTCTGAATTGCAGGTCATCGAGCTGCAGCTCCAATTCCTTAATATGTCCTCTCAGGAGCTGCAACTCGATGGACCTGGTGCAGATGTGTTTTTTTGGGAGACTTGAGGTCTCCCAGACTTCCCAGATTGATGCTTGGTCATTACTCTGAACCAATAACTGTTTCCCTGTCTACAAAGTCTGATTGAACTGTGATATATTTCCTGCATTTTTATTTCATCTCAGTGTTTCTATCATTCACAGTTTTTTTTCCTTCTTGAAGTTACTCCATTGTTATATTTCACTTCCAAATTTGGCTCCGTATTGGTAGATTTTAATTATTGAGATTACATTAAGCTTGTCAAATATCATTTACTTTAATATAGTTGTGTTGGTACAGGAGGTACCTAATAAAGTGGCTACTGAGTGTATGTTGTGAAATTTGTTGTTTTGTGGCAGCAGTGGAGTGCAATACATAAAAAATACCATAGTACATTAAGAAATACATATACAGTCAATTCCAGTTATGTAGGCTATCGATTAATCAGGGAAACTGCTTATTTGGGATAATTCTTAAAGAACAAAAACTTATCGAGAAAGTAGCTGGGATTTCCTTCATTTATTTGGGACACCATGTCACTTGGGACAGGAAACCATTGCTGAGCAGTTTCTAACTAGTGTCAATTGCATGCTCAGGTTTTTAAATACCACCAGTTGCATGTGTTTGTGTTCTAAATGCAGTAATATTTGTCACTGATAGCTGGTGAGAAATAAGCAGTAAGACAATTCTGAACTGTTTTGCTTACTGCAGTTTCAAGCATTCAGTCTTGAAGATGCCAGAAATGCCGTGGGTAAAGATTAAATGATTTCACTATTTCAACAAGTTAGGGACTATGAAGAATTTGAAGGTATCAACAACCATACTGAATCTTTAAATGAAAGTGACGATTTAGAGGATGCAATTGTTGAAATCTATTTTGAAGGCCCATTATTTACACTCGGTGACTGTGCTGATTTTGTTTGTTTACAGTCAATCAAAAGAACACAGCAGAGTACACTGGATGATTTTCAGTGTATGCTGGAACTAATACACAGTTTTATAGTACTTTAGAGGTGTTGGTAGTGTTAAAATTTGTTCTGTGTTTCATTTAAATACATAGGTTATTATTCAGTTAAATGGTGTTTTTTTTATACCTTTTAGGCTATTTTAATGAAACATCAGCTAATTGGACAGCCACTTAATTGGACCAAAATGTTTATATATACAGCACCGTGAAGAAGTATTCAGCCTCCAGAACTATCTTCACGTTTTACTGTCTCCTAAGTTTAAAATATATTGAAGCAGGATTTTTTGAGCTAATCTACAAAACACTCTGTATCAGTCAAATCAAAAGAAGAATTCCAAAACCTGTCAACAATTTACGAAAAAGTTACTAATATTTGAGTAAGTATTCACCCCCTTTGTATTTACTACGCTGATTTTCCTCAGTGGCAATATATTACCTTAACAACTCACCCAATGTGTAGATGTAGAAAACTAGATTACCTGTTTTCAATGAATTCATAAGAATAAATACCCCCTCTCTCTGTAAGGTTCAACATTGTGGGAGATTTTCAACAGACCAAGCCAAACTGAAGCCAGAAGTGCATTCAAGGCGAGTTGGTGAAGTGACAATAGAGAAGCACAAATCTGCAGAAGGATATAAGACTATCTCAGACAATGAACATACTCGGCGCTCAGTGCATTCCATCGAGAAAACGTGGGAAGGGTATGAAACCACAGCCACACTGCCGAGGTCAGGGTGCCCCTCTAAATGTGGTCGTCTAAGAAGAATGGAACTTGTACGGTGAAGTGTGGTGGCAGCGGTATCATGCTAAAGGGATGCTTTTCACCAACAGCGACTGGAAATCTAGTCAGCATTGATGGGATGTTGAATGCTGCTACATTCAGAGAGATCCTGGATAAAAACCTGCCAGCCTCTCCTGGAAAGCTTAAACTGGGGTGTAAGTTCATCTTTCAGTAGGACAGTGACCCAAAGCACACTGCCATAACAACCTTGGAGTGGCTTCAAATGAAGAAAACTGATGTTCTTGAGTGGCCCAGAAAAAGCCCTGACCTTAACCCAATTCAACATCTCCGGCAAGACCTCAAGATTGCTGTCCACCACCGCTCCCCAGCTTAAGCAATTTTGAAAGGAAGAATGGAAAAATCTTGCTCCATCACTTTGTGCAGAGCTAATAGAGACTTATCCGAGAAGACTGCAGGCTGTAATACCTGTGAGAGGTGGTTCAACTATGTGCTGAGCAAAGGGGGATGAATACTTTTGAACTGCTGACATCTCCGTTGTTGAATTTTTGTTTGTCATGCTTTACAATTCTCCCGTTTTTTGGATTCTACTGTGAAAAAAGGAGCATGTGATTCACAAGTAAAAATTCTCAGAGCAAAGTAGTGAGGTAGTGTTCATGGGATCGTGGACTGTTCAGAAATCTGATGGCAGAGGGGAAGAAGCTGTTCCTGGAACGCTGAGTGTGTTCCTTCAGCATCCTGTACCTCTTCCCTGATGGTAGGAATGAGAAGAGGGTATGTCCTGCCTGGGTAATGGGGCTCCTTAGTGATGGATGCAGACTTCTATCGTGCATTGCCTTCTGTGGGTTCCAACCAATTCCAGTTTGAACAGTTCCAATTATATCGCAGCTCGCAGCGGCCACTCCGGTGGTGATGTCATTTATTTGTCAAGTAGGATGCCGTGCACAATCCTGATTTGATGGAGACGGACGTGAGAGCACGGAGGAACATCTGGTGAAACTTCTGAGATGCCTGCTTCGCTGCTGCTGCTACTGTGTGGTCCAGAATCTCCGGAGGGGAAGGCCCCGAGTTCTCGGCTTTGCTTCTGCTCAGCGGCCGGGGCAGGGTTAAAGAGCTCAGTAGAGGATGGTGCTCGGAGAGGCTGCGTCAGAGGGCTGGTCAGAGGCTCGAAGTTTTCGGACAGACTCAGAGTTGGCTGTGGTCGGGTGCTTCCAGTGGTGTTGCATCAGCAAGTTAGCGGCGCTTGCAGGTTCAAGGCAGGGAGAGTTTCTTCCTTCTACCATCTGCGTGAGATGATGAGGCTTCGGGACTTTGAGACTTTTTTTTACCATGCCCATGGTCTGCTCTTTATCAAATTATGGTATTGCTTTCCACTGTTGTAACTATATATTACAATTATGTGGTTTTGTCAGTTTTAGTCTTGGTTCGTCCTGTGTTTCTAGTGATATCATACTGGAGGAACATTGTATCATTTTTTAATGCATGCATTTCTAGTTGACAATAAACGAGGACTGAGTGTCCTCATAATCTAATCTATTAATGTAATACCTGTGTAATTTAATGAGGCTAATTCCCCTAATAACCTGCATGCTTTTTTGGATGTGGAAGGAAAACGGAACACCAATGGGAAACCCATATGGTGACAGGGAGAGTGCGCAATCAGCAACACGCATACACGTTTCACACTCACACTCACACCCTAAGCACAGGACTCAACACAAGATCTCTGATACGGTGAGGCAGCAACTCGACTAGCTGCACCACTTTGCCATCTATAACTTTAGTTTGAACTAGAAGGTTTGGAACTTTTCCCTTCTCAGTAAGATCTCATGAGATCTTATAAGAAGATGTTTGTCAATCCCAATACTATGAAAACAAAAAGGTCACTTTACTCTTTATCCTAGTATGGGCGAACAAGAGAGAAGCTCTTTACTACTTCAGTGACAGGGGATTATTAACAACATCCAAGTCCATGCAACAGCAAAGAATGGAGTAGTTTTGGAAGGCCAGAAGTATTGTCAGGCTCCACATAAAGGCCAAAAAGCTGGTCATTATCTTTTTGGGATGTGGTTTGCCAGGCTATAAAACTGTTACTTGAGAACAGGCTAATTCTGTACAGTACACTGGTGGGTGTGAGCTCTTCTCCAATAATCTAACACCACTGCTGGGCGGAGTCTTGTTTATAAACGGTCCCCCTCCATTCATTTCCGAGAGATAAGGGGTTTTGTCTATGGTAACATAACTCCAGTAAAACGACAATGGTTCTCGCTGTCTCCACAGCAGAAATAAAGCTCTGCTGGGCAGATGGATTAGGTTCTAGAGGTGTGTGATACTGGCTGTAAAAGCTCTTGTCAAAGACCGTGTGTTTCACGCCATGGGTTCATTCGGTACTGCAAATGTTTGTTATGTTTTCATCCAAGCTGCTGTTTATGTATTGGAATACACTGTTTGTCCAGGCAGCACCAATCAATACAACAATGCAGCTGCTGGTACTAAACAGGGGTCTGCAAGAGAAGAGGCTGTTTGTTAATTTATCAACGTTCAAAGTTCAAAGTAAATTTATAATCAAAGTACATATATATTACCGTATACAACCCTGACATTCATTGTCCTGTGGGCATACTCAAACTCATAATAGAATAATAGCCAGTAAAAGAATCGATGGAAAACCGCACCAACTTGGACATTCAACCAGTGTGCAAACTATGCAAATACAAAAAGAAAGAAATAATGAAAATAATAAACAAGCAATAAATATGGAGAACATGAGATGAAGAGCCCTTGAAAGTGAGTCCATAGGTTGTAGGAATATCTCAATGATGGAGCAAGTGAAGTTGAGTGTAGTTATCCCCTTTGATTAAAGAGTCTGATGGTTGAGGGGTAATAACTGTTCCTGAACCTGGTTGTGTAGGTCCTGAGGCTCCTGTACTTGCTTCCTGATGGTAGCAGCAAGAAGAGAGCATGCCCCTGGTGGTGGGGGTCCCTCATCTTGCTTTCCTGTGACAGTGTTTCATGTAGATGTGTTCAGTGCTGGGGAGGGCTTTACCCATGATGGACTCGGCTGTGCTCTTTACATTGGTGTTTCCGTACCAGGCTGTGATGCAGCTTGTCAATATACTCTTCACTACGTATCTACAGAAGTTCATCAAAGTTTTAGACGCCATGCTGAATCTTCGCAAACTCCTGAGGAAGTAGAGGTGCAGCTGTGCTTTCTTCATAATTACTGGGCCCAAGGCAGGTCCTCTGAAATAATAGCACTGAGAAATTTAAAGTTGCTGACCCTCTCCACCTCTGATCCTCAAATGAGGACTGGCTTCTGGACTTCTGGGTTCCTTCCCCGGTCAACATTCAGCTCTTTTGTTTTGCTGATTTGAGTAAGAGGTTGTTGTTATGGCACCACTCAGCCAGATTTTCAATCTCCCTCCTATAAGCTGATTCATCACCTCCTCTGATTTGGCCTACGACAGCAGTGTCATCAGCAAACTTGAATATATCAAACGTTGTCTGAAGGTTTCTGGTCATTCTTTTTGATTTTATACTTCCTCATTGCACCCTCTATTTGCCTCTTATGGTACTAACATGTGGTCAGGTGCAACAAAGAGCTTCTCCCAACATATCACCTTCCTCCCTCTGGAATTTTTCCAAAATTATTTTCTGTATTAGGGACAGTGATCAAGGTTTCCTCAGCTATTGCATCCAAATAAACATGGCTGCCGGGGCAGTGTCACCATACCTCTATTTCAAATTGTACAACATATGAGATGCTGAAGGAACTCAGCAGCTCAGGCAGCATCTCTGGACTGTTGGAGTTTTGGGCTGAGGAGGATTAGTGGCGCCTAACGGCGACTCCTTTGCCTGCATCTTTGGAAACAGTCCTATTTCCATCTTTAATATCTCTATTTTTCCCTTGCAGGGTTCTTTTGAAGACCCTGACTTGGAGTTACACACCGACTACGGTTCTTCGCAGGAATGGGACCCGCTCTCGGGGTTTCATGAATGGTCGTTGTTCAGCACGCCAAGGGCTCAGCTTAGAGCTTCGCTTCCTTTCGGAGGGTGAGATTTCATGGCTTTGGAGACGGGTGGATTGAAGGTCAGTGTCATGGCAGGAGATCGGTGCATTATCGGGGGAGTTGGAAGATTTGTAGCTGTGTGCTCAGAGACCCGAGATCTTTGGGCACAGAGCTTGGAAAAAGCAATGCATTAGACTTTTAACATGGTAAACCAGTGAGTTGTTTGTTATGTCTCCCCTCTCGCAGTGAAACAGAGACATCTCTTTCTCCCTTATTAGGGAGAGAGCGAGCCTGTGGAATGTCGAATACCAGGTGAATAAATAATCTCTGGATTAACTGCAAGTCAGCGTCTTTGCTGTAGCTTTGCTCACGCTTGAGTGCTCGGTGGTGGGCGCCGATGCTTTTTTTTCCGGTGGGGAGAGGGGGGATTGTTGCTTGCTGCTGCTTACGGGTGGGAGGGAGAGGGGAGCTGGGGGGGGGTCTTTGGGATTCTAACGTTGAACTGTTGTTCATTCTTTGGGGCACTCCTCTGTTTTTGTGGATGTTTGCAAAGAAAAAGCATTTCAGGATGTATATTGTATACATTTCTCTGACATTAAATGTACCCTTGAAACGTTTGAGAACCTTCATCTGGACCACGAAGGGTCTTGGCCTGAAACGTCGACTGGATTCTTCCAGCATCCAGTGAACTGGCTGCAGCAGGCTGTAGACTCAGCGAGCCGCACCATGCAAGTAGCCTCCCCACCATTGAGGACATCTTCAACAGGCAGCGTCCACCATTAAAGACTGTTGAGGATGCTCAGTCAAAATTTTAGGAACAGCTTCTTCCCCTCCACCATCAGATTGCTAATCAGGTAGCTGGGTGGAGATACATCTCTACGTAGGACGTAAGGCACTCCTTCCCTCTGCTAGCCTGCTGGTCACCCTTGGGCAAGGTGTAGCACCTGCACAACCCTGCCCCTCCCTGATCAGGGTCACGTGGAGCCATGGGAGCAGGTGGTGGATGGTTGTATGAGCAGCCAGTGCATATTACAAGTCCTGGTTATGTTACCCCTGATGCCAGGCAGACAATCTCTGAAGAGTATTGATAATGGCTGGGGTCACCCGTCTTGTAAAGACACTGCCCAGAAGAAGGCAATGGCAAACCACTTATGCAGAAAAATTTGCCAAGAACAGTCATTATCATGGACAGAGCAACAGCATGTAGGTGTCTATCCCACAGGCAATGAACCCTTGCTCAGTAGACAGATTAAGGACCATGACTGCCCACGTCATATGACATGGCACATTATGATGAACTTACAGTAATTTTTTATGCATTCCGTTGCTGCAAAACAACAAATTTCACAACATGTGTCTATCATAATAAACCTGATTCTGAATCTGTGATTTAGATCTGCAGTTTTCCATTTAGCACTGCTTGCAGTTACTCAGTGTCAGCCCTGACTCTAATGGTAGACCTCTGGGCAGAAGGTTGTGGAATCAGGTCTACACCAGAGGTCTGAACACATAAAGTAGGACCTTTAGGGCTTCCCAACCTGGGATCCATGGACACGTTGTTTAATGGTATTGGCACACGGCATACAAAGATTGATGATTAAGCGATGCAGTTAAGGAGTGTTGAATGAGTCATTACTGAGTTACGACATTGCAGCTCTTTGTTCCTGAGGGCCCTCTGGTGCAGGTTTCCATTGGGAGCCCTTGGGCCTGGCACAGAATACCCACATTGCCCTTTCCAGCACAAGACAATGGATTGCATTCACAGGATGGCTTTGGCGCTTCCCCCATCCTATCCCCCAGCTTCTCTGGACTTCCAAGTATAGAAGCAGTGTGCTCAAGGCCATTGAATGTTTATCAATCTTCAAAGCTCAAAGTAAATTTATTATCAAAGAATATATATGTCACCATATACAACCCTGAGATTCATTTTCCTGTGGGTATTCTCAATAAATCCATAATAGAACAATAACCATTATAGAATCAATAAAAGACCACACCAACTTGGGCATTCAACCAGTGTGCAAAAGACAATAAAACTGTGCAAATAAAAAGGAAAGAAAGAATAACAATAAATAAATAAGTGAAACACTCTGGTTTCCTCGGCAGCGTAAGTCTAGGGAAGACAATCTTCTGCCCCACCAAATGTGTGAGGTTAAGGTGCAACCCCCGGTTAGTGTGGATGCTGCATAATTCGCTACCCTGTTACAAATTAGTGCCATGAAATAACAGACAGCACACTGCATACGATTAAAGGGATTATATTTATGAATCTAACTAAAGGGTGAGTAAAGAATAACAAAAAGGTAGTGCCCACTCTAATTAAATAGTCAAATGTGCACAAGTTGGAGCTCATCTTGAACTTCCCCGTCACTCACGTGCTGGGCCCTCGGTCAACGTGAAAGCACACACCACGTTCCCAACATCGCTCGTAATCCATCTCGAACGAACGGATCTCCCACTGGACCATATGCCATGACCGGTTCTCCCCAGCGACTTCTCTCTTCATCTCCTCTCGAACAACAGCCCCTCCACGGATGCTGCCCGACCTGCTGAGTTTCTCCAGCGTGTTGTGAGTGTTGCTTTAGCCCCTGACCAACCTTATTGTTCCTCACCTGGACAAACCTCCTGCTAATTGGATGGCACACATTCCACATCATCTCTCATCTTCAACAATAAGTCAAACAGGCTGAAAGTAGAACAGCAGCTCTTACAGAGCTGCTAAATGAAATACCTACAGCATAACAATACAGGTGTGGACCAGGGCATTACACTACCAATACTGTAAATATTGAGAACATAAGATGGAGAGTCTGTTCACTGTTTCTGAATAATAACTGATGTGAGCCTTGAGGCTCCTGCACCTTCTTCCTGATGGCAGCAGCACGAGGCGAGCATGGCCTGGGTGGTGGGGATCACTGATGATGGATGCTGCTCTCCTGCAACAACACTTTGTGTGAATGTGCTTAATGGTTGGGAGGGTTTTACCCGAGATAGACTGGGTCGTATCCACCACTTTTTGTAGGAATTTCGGTTCGAGGGCATTTCGAAACCAGGCTGCGATGCAGCCACTCTCCACTACACATCTATAGAAGATTTTCAGTGTTTTAGATGTCATGCTGAATATTTGCAAGCTCTTAATGTAGTAGTGGCACTGCTGTGCTTTCTCCATAATTGTACTTGCATGCTGGGCTCAGGTCAGGTCCTCTGAAATAATAGCACCAAGAACTTTAAACTTGCTGTTTCAAATTAATATTCTTTTACCATTCACACAAATTTTGGCACAGTAGGCAGTAAAAATACATCGACAAATATAATGTTAAAAAATTAAAAGTAGTATTATTTCTATATATATTTTAAACTGAAAAGCAAATCCACAATCTACAGTCCTTCAATTCCATTTAAATTAACTTCAGCAAATAACAAAAGCACAGCTTCTGATCTTTCTAATGTTTAACCCAATGCAGATGCTGGGGCGGGTTTCCCGGTCCGATATAACAGGTAACGTAATCACAAATCCCTTGATGTTTGTCTTCCACATTTATGTGCTGATTGTCTAGTTTTGGAAAAAATGTAATTGCAGTTTGGTACGGGCACCCCAGTATTTTATTAATAATTGTACAGCTTCAGATAAACTCATCAATTGTTGCACAATAAGGCTGGTTTTGTACACATATTTCCGTTTTGGGACAGACTCTGGTGTTTTTGTTCTGTTCATTTGTGGCGTACGCTCTAGTTTTGGTATGAACTGTCTAGATTTGATACACTTGGACCCATTTGCAACACACTGTGCAATCGGAATCAGGTTTAGTATAGAAACATAGAAACCTTACATCACAATACAGGCCCTTCGGCCCATAAAGCTGTGCCGAACATGTCCTTACCTTAGAACTACCTAGGCTTATCCATAGCCCTCTATTTTTCTAAGCTCCATGTATCCACCCAGGAGTCTCTTAAAAGACCCTATCGTTTCCACCTCCACCACCGCTGCTGGTAGCCCATTCCATGCACTCATCACTCTCTGCATAATAAACTTACCCCTGATATCTCCTCTGTACCTACTTCCAAGCACCTTAAAACTGTGCCCTCTTGTGCTAGCCATTTCAGCCCTGGGAAAAAGCCTCTGACTATAACGCAAGCAATGCCTCTCATTATCTTGTACGCCTCTCTCAGGTCACCTCTCATCCTCCATCACTCCAAGGGGAAAAGGTCGAGTTCGCTCAACCTATTCTCATAAGGCATTCTCTCCAATCCAGGCAACATACTTGTAAATCTCATCTGCACCCTTTCTATGGTTTCCACGTCCTTCCTGTAGTGAGGTGAACAGAACTGAGCACAGTACTCCAAGTGGGGTCTGACCAGGGCCCTATATAGCTGTAACATTACCTCTTGGCTCTTAAACTCAATCCCACGACTGATGAAGGCCAAAGCACCGTATGCCTTCTTATCCACAGAGTCAACCTGAGCAGCAGCTTTGAGTGTCCTATGGACTCGGACCCCAAGATCCCTCTGATCCTCCACACTGCCAAGTGTCTTACCATTAATACTATATTCTGCCATCGTATTTGACCTACCAAAATGAACCACTTCACACTTATCTAGGTTGAACTCCAACTGCCACTTCTCAGCCCAGTTTTGCATCCTATCAGTGTCCCACTGTAACTTCTGACAGCCCTCCACACTATCCACAACAACCCCAATCTTTGTGTCATCATCCAACCTTTGTGTCATCTGTGTGGCTTTGGATTTATGCTTGAAGTCATTGTCTTGCTGGAAAACCAATCTTCTCCCAAGTTGTAGTTCTCTTGCAGACTGCATCAAGTTTTCTTCCAGGATTTCCCTGTATTTTGCTGCGTTCATTTTACCCTCTACCTTCACAAGCTTTCCAGGGCCTGCTGCAGTGAAGCATCCACACAGCATGATGCAGCCACCACCATGCTTCACGGTAGGGATGGTGGGTTTTTGAAGATGTGCGGTATTTGGCTTACACCAAACATGGCGTTTAGTCTGATGGTCAAAAAACTCAATTTTGGTTTCATCAGACCGTAGAACTTTTTTCCAGCTGACTTCAGAATCTCCCACATGCCTTCTGGCAAACTCTAGTCAAGATTTCATGTAAGTTTCTTCAATAGTAGTTTCTCTTTGCTACTCTCCCTAAAGCTGCAACTAGTGAAGCACCTGGGCAACAGCTGTTGTATGCACTGTCTCTCCCATCTCAGCCACTGAAGCTTGTAACTCCTCCAGAGTTGTCATGGGTCTCTTGATGGCCTCCCGCACTAGTCTCCTTGCATGGTCACTCAGTTTTTGAGGACGGCTTTTTCAAGGCAGATTTACAGCTATGCCATATTCCTTCCATTTTCTGATGATTGACTTAACTGTACTTCAAGGGATATTCGGTGACTTGGAAATTTTCTCATTTCCATCTCCTGACTTGTATTTTCAGTAACCTTTTTGCGCAGTTGCTTGGAGTGTTCCTTTTTCTTTATGGTGTAGTTTTTCCAGGATATTGACTCAGCAGCAGTTGGACCTTCCAGATGTATTTTTACTACATTCATTTGAAACACCTTGACTGCACACAGGTCTCCAAAAACAAATAATCATTTCATGAATTATGTGACTCCTTAAACCAACTGGCTGCACCAGTGATGATTCGATGTGTCATATTAAAGGTGGGGGGCAGGGGTGGTGGTGAATACTTACGCAATCAATTATTTTGTGTTTTATATTTGTAATTAATTTTGATCACTATTTTCACTTTGACATGAAAGAATCTTTTTCTGTTCAACAGTGTCAAAAAGAAAACAAATTAAATCCACTGTGATTCAATGTTGAAAAACAATAAAACATGAAATCTCCTTAGGGGGGTGAATAAAGAGAAAAATAATATGGTGAGGATGTGTTCTTTATTCAATGTCCATTCAGAAATTGATGGCAGAGGGGAAGAATCTGTTCCTGAATTCCTGAATCATAGAGTGTGTGCCTTCAGGTTCCTGTACCTCCTCCCTGGCGGTAGCAATGAAAAGAGGGTGTGATTTTGCATCACATTTTGGTTTTGATACAGATTGTCCAATATTGACAATAACTATCCTGTTATGATTTCAGTATAGATTTTTCAATATTGGTAGTATATTAAAAGTGGCCACTTTTTACGCTGATTTCCCAATTTTGGTGCAGGCCTTCCAGCTTTGGAAGGGAAATCACTTTTTAGCACAGAAAGGGATGTGAATTTTAGAATCAAAAACAGAATATTCTGGAAAAAAAATCAGCAGGTCAGGCAGCACCTGTGGAAGGGGAAAGAGTCCGCAGCAATGAATGGGTACTGACCCTAAACACAGCCAACTTTTCCAGCGTCTTCTGATTTATTCAGGCTTCAGCATCTGCATCTTGTTGTGATAACAGATTTCTTAGAATGTAAGACAGACCCTAAAGAAGTTTCAAAATAGAAATCTATTACTGCTTTCAGTTTAGAGACCCAGCGTGGAGTTGGCCCTTCCGGCCTTACGAGCTGCACCACCCAACAACCCCCCCGACAACCCCAATTTAATCCTAAACTAATCACGGGACAATTTACAAAGACCAGTTAGCCTGCTTGGTATGGACTGTGTGAGGTAACCAGAGCGCACATAGAAAGCCCACATATTTCACAGGGAGGACGTACAGAGGGTAACTGGATTGAAGTCTGAGCTGTAACAGCGTCACACTAACCACTATGTTACCATGGCACCCACAGTGATGTTTACCTATTTCTAATAGGCTCTTGTTGTTGTCAATAACTAACCCTCTTTTTACATGTTGCATAGAAACAAGATGACATGGTGAAACTAGACCGAGCCCAGTCCATTATTATGGTTTTGTAGTTACAAAGTGTTCCAATCCGTAAAATGAGCAACAGATTGAATGCACTCGGTGAGGTGTGGCACTTATAAGGATAGTTGGTGGGGACATGCCATCAAGTAATTTCAGTGGGGATAAAATTAGAGGCACCTCTAGTGGACCACAACCTTGTCATGGGGTTTGGAAGCTGGTGTGCCTCGATGACCCGGAGAGATATGTTGCCCGGAGTCAGGGCTTTAAGCTTTGGTCCTTGGTAGGGTCATCCATGCCAAAAAGGTCAAAGGGTAGAGGGCAGACTAATGGTGGCCCATGAGTCCTCCAGATTCAAGGTTCAGCTCAGGGCTAGCAACCCTGACTGGTCAAAGAAAAAATATTGTTACGGAAACAGCAATGAAGAATCCTTCTGTAAGGTCAAGAGCGGACAGGGACAGAGGATCTTCATTGCTGCCCTAAACACCAGTTCTGAGTTCTGAATTCTTCCCCTCTGCCCATGGATTTCTGAATGGACGTTGAATCCATGAACAGTAAATCAGCAACACACACAAAAATTGCTGGTGAACGCAGCAGGCCAGGCAGCATCTATAGGAAGACGTACAGTCCATGTTTCGGGCTGAGACCCTTCGTCAGGACTAACTGAAAGAAGAGATAGTAAGAGATTTGTAGGTGGGAGGGGGAAGGGGAGATCCGAAATCATAGGAGAAGACAGGAGGGGGAAGGATGGGGGAGCATTACGGAAATTAGGGAAGCCAATATGTTTATGCCATCAGGTTGGAGGCTACCCAGACGGAATATAAAGCGTCGTTCTTCCAACCTGATGACATGAACATTGACTTCTCCAACTTCCGTTAATGCCCCACCTCCCCTTCGTGCCGCATTCCTTATTTATTTATTTCTCTCTCTCTTTTTTCTCCCTCTTTTTCTCTCTCTGTCCCTCTCACTATAACTCCTTGCCTATCCTCTAGGCTCCCCTTCCCCTTTCTTTCTCTTTACGCCTCCCGTCCCATGATCCTCTCCCTTCTCCAGCCTCGCATCCCTTTTCCCAATCAACTTTCCAGCTCTTAGCTCCATCATTTCGGATCTCCCCCTCCCACTTCCAAATCTCTTACTATCTCTTCTTTCAGTTAGTCCTGATGAGGGGTCTCGGCCCGAAACATCGACTGTACCTCTTTCTAGAGATGCTGCCTGGTCTGCTGTGCTCACCAGCACTTTTTGTGTGTGTTGCTTGAATTTCCAGCATCTGCAGATTTCTTCGTGTTTGTGTTTTTAACACTAAATCAGTTTTGCTCTCTTTTTATTTGAACCACTTATTTTTTAAATATGTTTCTTATTGTAAGTGATTTATAGTGACTTTTGTGTACTGAAATAAATCTCAGGGGAATAGATGGTGACATATATGTACTTTGACAAATTTACTTTGAACTTCGAACTTTGTACTGCTGCCACAGATCAACAAACTTCACGGCATATATCTGTGATAATAAACCTGATTCTTATTCCGATTCTGAGCTCCTTGAGGTTGCCTTGCTATATTTCTACCATACCTCTCAGACAGCTCCATCATGGGCACCAGCCTCCCTGGCATCCAGGACATCTTCAAGTGGCGATGCCTCCAAAAGGAGGCATCGATCAGTAAGGACCCCCATCACCCAGGACATGCCCTCTTCTCACTGCTGCCATCAGGGAGGAGGTACAGAAGCCTAAAGGCACACACTCAATGATTCAAGAACAGCCCCTTCCCCCCTGCCAACTGATTTCTGAATGGAATCAGCCCATGAACACCACCTCACTACTTTTTAGCATTTCTTACTTAATTTAACTCTTTTTTTTATATATATATACTTAATGTAATTCATTGTTTTTTATTATTATGTATTGCATTGTGCTGCTGTCACAAAATCAACAAATTTCCGTATCGTTTATTATCACCACCATGTGAAATTTGTTAATTTAGCACCAGCAGTTCAACGCAATACACAACATAGAAGGAAAATAGACAAGTCAATAAGTAATTCAATTACAGCATACGTATATTGAATAGATTAAAAATTGTGCAAACACTGAAATAACATATATTTAAAAAGTGAGGTAGTGTTCACGGGTTCAATGTCCACAACAGGCCAATGATATTAAACCTGATTCGATTCTGATTTTGAAACAACGTTTAAATCTTGGTTCAAAATGTTGGGTTTTGGACTCAGTCGGTCCAGTGTGCTGTTGTGCACAGCAGCTTGGTGATGATGAATCTTGTTATGGTAGAAGGTCTTTTACTCCCTGTCGGTTGCCTGGGAAACATACAACAATCAAAATGAAATCAATGTTCCTGAAAATGTGAGTAAGGTTTTATTGTAACTGATTGGAAGTTCTGTGTCAGAAAGCGGTTGTAGTGAGGAGAATGTACAGTGACATATAGAGGTTTTTTTCTATCACTAGTTAGAATCCAAAGTTGTTTACAAGCTCTGTACACACACCTTGCTGTTGCCGAGCTATCATTTTTCAGACAGACTGCACCTGTTCAGCTTCACAATGCAATCAACACTGAAAAGCCACTGATCACATTGTTAACTCAATAAGATGAGAAAGAGCGGGTGAGAGGGAGAGAGAGAATTGGGGAATAGGAGAAGGTTGGAGGGGTGAAGGCAAAGAGGAGAGAGAGTGAAGGAAGAGCGAAGATGGGGAAAGGAAGTAGAGGGAACTGGGGACAGAAGTAGGGGATAAGTGAGGAGGGGGGACAGAATGGGATAGAGAGGATTTAATTAAAAATATTGTTCTGGTTTGATTGCTGCTCAAACTCTGGCCATTGACATAGGACAGCACCCTTATCTCTCTCTAACATTCTCTCTTGTTTTCACCTTTATTGCCCTTGGAATAAAACAGCACTTGAGCTGTTGAGAACCAACTGGGACAAGGCAGCCTACCTGACTGTAAGCCTGCAAATAGAATTCCATGACTAGACCCTTGAAAGTGTGTACCACTTCCCATTTCTCATGGAAACTAGTTTCTCATGCTAGACTGTTGGACACATTTCTCATGACTAGACCCATTTCTCATGACTAGACTGTTATTTCTCATGACTAGGCCCTTGAAAATGTGTATCACTTCCCGTTTCTCATCAAGCAACTCTCTGTGAAGACAGATGTGTTACAGTATGCACCCATCTACGCCAGCTTCCGGGGTTTAGACGCTCTGGAATATGGACAGCTAATGTGGCCCATTTAAATACTCAGACCCACCCCACTAACTGGCGGCCATGTTCCAATGCCAGGATTTTAATATTTAAGGAGCACTTGAACAGAGGCTCGGTGCTCAATCGTCAGCTTTACTTTGGGTTCTCGTCAATTGTCTAGTTTAGAATCCTGTCCTCATTTCAGTCTCGTGCTATGTCTTGGTTCTACTGTCAGATGCTCTAGTACTTGGGTCCTAACCATCCCTGCCTAGGTTGCTCATCACAAGATGTAATCCATTGGCACCTTCAATGTTTTAGCACAATCTTGGGACATCTGAGAATAACCTTGTTTAAAGATCAAGAGCCTCAGGCCTGTCCTGCAGGTCCTGGTCTATCAGACAGAATGGCTGCCTCACTCCTGCTAGCTTCAAAAATGTAGACTACCTGAATGAAGCACCTCAAAGAGCTGGAGATGCCTCACTAATACTAAAAATACCTCCAAATTCATTGGCAGGATAAGCAAGTCAACATTAGTGTCATCTGCCAGCCAGCCTCCTTATCGCTGAGCTGGTCCATCGCCTGACTAGGCTCCTGAAATAGATCTGCTTCTCCAAGTTCTCCAATGAAACACTTCAATGCCTTAAAAATTTACAGTAATGGCTTCATCTGCATACTCTGGCTTGTGACAGATCAAAGTAGGAACGGAGCACCTGGGAAAGTGTAGACACCTGCCATTTCTTTGGGAACACAAGGACAAACAAAGACAGAGGAAAGAGCAAACACCTTTCCTAATTTCCCACTGGCCCATTCCATCGAGCATCTCCCATTGCACCTGAGGTTGGGCTATGGCTCCCACAAGGAACATTTTAGTGAGCTCAGATTCCAGAGGACGAGAGTGGAAGCAACTCAGTTGCAATGTTGAGGGTCTGTGTAAGGTGAGGTGTGTGATTGGAATCCCAATTATCCAATCTGTCACAGAGTGGTTTTCCTGTCTGCCACATTTTAATAATCCCTTCAATCATCTGGAAAATAAGAAAAAAACTCACCAACAGGTGTAGCACTTTGAAAATGCATGTCAGTACAAGTTAGAACAAAAATACAAAAGCAGTCACACTCTGTCATGTCCCCTCTTTCGTGTTCTCTTTCACCTTTGTTGTTTACCTGCAGCCTAGTCCAGGTGGTGAGCATTATTAAGCACTGAGCCAGATTGTCTTCCTTTGGCTCATGGTTCTGATGTAGGGTAATACAACTGGCGGAAATGTACATAATTAACAGCCACCGACTTTGAGTCAAGGTTCACATTAAGAGGCTAGTCTGAAGTGATGATGAAATTATGTAAAAAAATTTTACCACGCTTTGTGTTCAGTGTTTAGAGTACAATAAATGAGTTGTTATGGTTTTTCTTAAACATAAAACACCTACACTATTTTTATTTGTGAAAACATACATTGGTGACCCCAATGCTCTAGGAGGATTCCAGTGTTATTCAACATGTTGGCCATGCAGTCACTTGAAACTGTGGCCATTGCACTATCCCATGATGGAAATGTGGCTGCCATTCTGGGCTGTTGGTGTGTTTTATAAAAGTGAGGTTTTCAACTCCCAATACCAACTACCTTGCTGGCAAACACACTGTCTCTGGTAAATAAAATTGGAGATCTCAGAGCAAGGGTGCTTTATCAGAGGGACACTAGGACCGCTTGTGTCCTTTGTTTCATGGAATCCTGGTTAACCCCTTTCATACCGGATGCAGCAATGCAGATTGACAGGTTCACTCTACACTACCTGGATAGTCATAGTCATACTTTATTGATCCCGAGAGAAATTGGTTTTTGTTACAGTTGCACGATAAATAATAAATAGTAATAAAACCATAAATAGTTAAATAGTAATATGCAAATTATGCTAGTAAATTATGAAATAAGTCCAGGACCAGCCTATTGGCTCAGGGTGTCTGACCCTCCAAGGGGTTGTAAAGTTTGATGGCCACAGGCAGGAATGACTTCCTATGACACTCTGTGCTGCATCTCGGTGGAATGAGTCTCTGGCTGAATGTACTCCTGTGCCCACCCAGTACATTATGTAGTGGATGGGAGACATTGTCCAAGATGGCATGCAACTTAGACAGCATCCTCTTTTCAGACACCACCGTCAGGGAGTCCAGTTCCATCCCCACAGCATCACTGGCCTTACGAATGAGTTTGTTGATTCTGTTGGTGTCTGCTACCCTCAGCCTGCTGCCCCAGCACACAACAGCAAACATGATAGCACTGGCTACCACAGACTCGTAGAACATCCTCAGCATCATCCGACAGATGTTAAAGGACCTCAGTCTCCTCAGGAAATAGAGACAGCTCTGACCCTTCTTGTAGACAGCCTCAGTGTTCTTTGACTGGTCCAGTTTATTGTCAATTCGTATCCCCAGGTATTTGTAATCCTCCACCATGTCCACACTGACCCCCTGGATGGGAACAGGGGTCACTGGTACCTTAGCTCTCCTCAGGTCTACCACCAGCTCCTTGGTCTTTTTCACATTAAGCTACAGATAATTCTGCTCACACTATGTGACAAAGTTTCCTACCATAGCCCTGTACTCAGCCTCATCTCCCTTGCTGATGCATCCAACTATGGCAGAGTCATCAGAAAACTTCTGAAGATGACAAGACTCTATGCAGTAGTTGAAGTCCGAGGTGTAAATGGTGAAGAGAAAGGGAGACAAGACAGTCCCCTGTGGAGCCCCAGTGCTGCTGATCACTCTGTCGGACACACAGTTTTGCAAGCACACGTACTGTGGTCTGCCAGTCAGGTAGTCAAGAATCCATGATACCAGGGAAGCATCCACTTGCATTGCTCGATATGACTATCAAGTCTCTCACAAGCAGAAGTGGAGGTGTATGCCTCATGATCAACTCCTCCTGGTGCACAAATACATCAGTGTTGTCCCAATTCTGCTCACCAGACCTGGAATATCTCACAATGAAGTGTCATCCATTTTCCTTGCTGTGGGAGATTTATGTGATCATTTTGGGAGCGGTGTGCATTCCACCTCAGGCCAGTGTCAAGCAGGCTGTAGGTGATCTGAGCAATGTGATCATCATACACAAAAGAGCGCACCCTGACACCTTCCCCATCATATTGGGGGATTTTAACCAGGCTAACTGGAAAAGTCACTCAATAATTATCATCAACAAATCACTTGCAGTATCAGAGAAAACAACACACTGGACACAGTTACACCACCATCAAGAATGCCTACCATGCTATTCCACACCCTCACTGCAGGAAGTCTGTTCACCTGGCTGTACTTCTACTCCCTGAGTATAGGCAGAGACTGAAGACTGCAGCACCAGCAGTGAGGACCAAGAAGATACGGGCAAGGGAAGCACAGGAGTGCTACAGGACTCCTTTGAAGCGGTGGACTGGATTGTATTCAGGGAGTCATTTTCGAGTCTAGATGAGTATGTTGTAGTTATTACTGACTCAATTAAAATCTGTGTGGATGAGCGTGTGCCTACAAAGACTTACTATACATTCCCAAACCAAAAGCCGTGGATGAACCAGGAGGTACATCGTCTGCTGCGGGCTAGGTCTGTGGCATTCAAGTCTAGCGACCCAGGTTTGTACAAGAACACCAGGTATGATTTGCAGAGGGCTATTCCAAGAGTGTAGAAACAATTCGGAGTGAGGTTGGAGGCAAAATCAGATGCAGGTCAACCCTGGCAGGGTTTATAGGCTATTACTTCCTACGAAATGAAATCCAACGTCATGAATGGCAGCAATACTTCACTACCAGATGAGCTCAATGCCTTCAATGCCCACTTTGAAAGGGAGAACATAACTACAGCTGTGAAGGTCCCTGCTGCACCTGGTGACCCTGTGAACTCTGCCTCAGAGGCTGTCCTTCAAGAGGGTGCAGCCTTGCAAGGCGATAGGCCCTGATGGAGTCCCTGATAAGGCTCTGAGACCTTGTGCCAACCATTTGGCGGGTATATTTAAAAACATTTTCAATCTCTCACTGCTGTGCTTGGAAGTCCCACCTGCTTCAAAAGGGTAACAATTATACCAGTGCCCAAGAAGAGTAGTGTGAGCTGCCCTAATGATTGTCATCCTGTAGCACCCATGTCTACAGTGATGAAATGCTTTGAGAGGTTGGTCATGGCTAGAATGAACTCCTGCCTCAGCAAGGACCTGGACCCATTGCAATTTGCCTATTGTCACAATAGGTCTATGGCAGATGCAATCTCAATGACTCATCATGCAACCTTAGATTACCTGGACAATACAAATACCTATGTCAGTTCATTGACTATAGCTCAGCATTCAACACCATCATTCCTACAGTCCTGATCAAAATGCTACAGGACCTAGGCCTCTGTACCTCCCTCTGCAACTAGATCCTCGACTTCCTGATAGGATGACCACAATCTGCTTGAAATGATTATAAGATCTCCTCACTGATGATCAACACCGGTGCACCTCAGGGGTGTGTGCTTAGACCTCTGCTCTACTCTCTATATGCACATGACTGTGTGGCTAGACATAGCTCAAATGCCATCTATAAATGTATTAATGATACAACCATTGTAGGCAGAATCTCAAATGGGAAAAAGAGGGCATACAGGATCGACCTATACCAGCTGGTTGAGTGGTGTCGCAGCAGCAACCTTGCACCAAACGTCAGTAAGACCAAAGAGATGACTGTGGACGACCATGGGCTAACCTTCATAGAAGTTGAGAGAGTGATCATTTTCAAGTTCCAAGGTGTCAATATCTCTGAGGAACTAACCTGGTCCTGACACATTGATGCAGCTATAAAGAAGGCTATATTCCATCAGGAGTTTGAGGAGATTTGGTTTGTCACCTGAAGCACTTGAAAACTTCACCAGATGTATCAACGGTGGGGGTGGGGTGGTGGTTACTGCACAGGATTGAAAGAAACTACAGAAAGTCGTAAAATTAGTCAGCTCCATCTTGGGTACTAGCCTCCGTAGGATCCAAGACATCTTCAAGGAGCAGTGCCTCAGAAAGGAACCCTACCACTCAGGACATGCCCACTTCTCATTGTTACAATAGACAATAGACAATAGGTGCAGGAGTAGGCAATTTGGCCCTTCGAGCCAGCACCGCCATTCACTGTGATCATAGCTGATCATCCACAATCAGTACCCTGTTCCTGCCTTCTCCCCATATCCCTTCATTCCGCTATCTTTAAGAGCTCTACCTAACTCTTTCTTGAAAGAATCCAGAGAATTGGCCTCCACTCCCTTCTGAGGCAGAGCATTCCACAGAACCACAACCCTCTGTGTGAAAAAGTTTTTCCTCAACTCCACTCTAAATGGTCTACCCCTTATTCTTAAACTGTGGCCTATGGTTCTGGACTCTCCCAATATCGAGAACATGTTTCCTGCCTCTAGCGTGTCCAATCCCTTAATAATCTTATATGTTTCAATCAGATCCCCTCTCATCCTTCTAAATTCCAGTGTATACAAGCCCAGTAGCTCCAATCTTTCAACATATGACATTCCCACCATACTTGGAATTAACCCAGTGAACCTACGCTGCACTCCCTCCAGAGCAAGAATGTCCTTCCTCAAATTTGGAGACCAAAACTGCACACAATACTCCAGGTGTGGTCTCAGGGCTTTGTACAACCACAGAAGGACCTCTTTGCTCCTATACTCAACTCCCCTTGTTATGAAGGCCAACATGCCATTAGCTTTCTTCACTGCCTGCTGTACCTGTATGCTTACTTTCAGTGACTGATGAACAAGGACACCTAGATCTCGTTGTACTTCCCCTTTTCCTAACTTGACACCATTCAGATAGTAATCTGCCTTCCTGTTCTTGCCACCAAAGTGGATAACCTCATATTTAATCCATATTAAACTGCATCTGCCATGCATCTGCCCACTCACCCAACCTGTCCAAGTCACCCTGTATTCTCATAACATCCTCCTCACATTTCACACTGTCACCCAGTTACCATCAGGGAGGAGGTACAGAAGCCTGAAGGCACACACTCAGTGATTCAGGAACAGCTTCCTCCCCTGCCATCCGATTCCTAAATGGACATTGAACCCTTGGACACTATCTCACTTTTTGATTTCTGTTTTTACACTACTATTCTTAATTTAACTACTTAATATACACATATATATATCTACTGTATTTTATTTATTTATCTTTCTATGTTATCATGTATTATATTGTACTGCTGCCACTAAATTAATAAATTTTACAACATGTACCGGTGATATTAAACCTAGTTCTGAATTCTGAGTTTTGGGAGCAAAATGCTGTTGCTTGGTTTGTACAAGCTTAGGTCCAATTTGCGCTGTGAGAAATCACTGCAGACGACACCAAGTATTTCTATGTGGTATCGTCGCTCAGCAGCTCCACAGCTGTGAGCGTGGTGAGTCTACCAGAACACCTGCCTGAACACGATAAATACCGACCACTGAAATCTCACCTTTTACAGACTTCTGGATTATTGGAGTCTGAGGGGTGCCAAACAGTCACTCTCCTTGCTCATTCTTGGTAATGCTAGGCCCTCAGAGATATAGACCATGTGCTGACTCTCCTCGGATATCACCATCCTTGTTTGATTCTTTAAAAATTCTTCCTGCAACAAACGCCTGATCAAGTTTGCATAGCCTTCGCTAATGCAACCTGAAGAACTATAGGGAGCTTGCTAAAATGGCTGATAGTCTACCCTCAGCCAGGCAGCGATGCATCATTCCTTCTTTTCCCTGCCTCGAAGCCCGGTCAGCCAGGCCACAAACATGTGGACGCCTGCAGCTGCAAAACAGACAATGCTAGATCTGTGTTTTTACCACACTCACTTTGGTACAAATGCTAGGAAGTGCCAACCGCCTTGCAGCTTTGACAGATCCAATGCATCGGGGCATCAGAGGTAGTGAACACCCTGGGTTCCAGCTGCCAAGGTGATCTACTATACATTAAGGACACCCTTTCAGGGCGACACTTCCGGTGTGATGAGGCTGCTCAAGTGAGTGTGCTGCCAGCATCACCTATTGATGAGAAGGCAAAGAGCGATGAAACCTCACTGGAGGCCGTCAACAGCAACAGGATCCAGACTTACGGGCATGACAGGTGACACTTTGCTTCAGTGAGCAACGTTACACGTGGGGCTTTGTCCTGGCTAAAGTGTCTAGACCTCTGCTCGGTGCAGATTTCCTGTATGCCCAAAGACAGTTGATTGATATTAAGAAACACCAGTTTGTGGATATCAAGGACTTCCAGTCATTACTCTTCTCTCCCAGTATGTTCCCCACAATGACTCTGTCAAGAGCGTGCACCACCACATGTGAGTTTACTTGAGCGTGGGGTGAATTCCCAAACCTCACCAGGCCCACGCTCTCCACTACAGTCACAAAATGGGGGGGGGGGGGGGGTTGAATACCACATTTCCACAAATGGTCTGCTAGTCCATGCTCGCACGTGTAGATCGGGCCCAGAAAAGCTGGTGACCGCGAAGGCTGAGTCTGCCAACGTGGACAGACTTTGTGTTGTCCACCGGTCGAATAGGCCCTGGGCTTCACCCCTCCATATGGTCCTGAAGTCTGATGGTGGTTGCTGCCCATTTGGTGATTACTGATGTCTTAACTGGGCCACCACCCCCAATCATTACCCGGTTCCACGCATCCAAGACTTTTCGGCACGTTTAGCCGGAAAATTAATATTTTTCAAAGGTGATTTAGTTTGAGGCTACCGTCAGTTGCCTGTGTGCTCAGAGAACATTCCCAAAATGGCTTTGATAACCCTATCTGGCCTCTTTAAGTTTTTGCAAATGACGTTTGGACTAAAAAATGCGGCACAGACTTTCCAACAGCTGATGGACTCTGTATTAAAAGACTTAGATTTTCATTTTGTTTACCTGGATGACATACTTACCGTCAGTTCATCCAAATCGGAACACATATTTCATCTCTGCACACCTTTTGAGCACTTAAACCAAGCCAGGTTGATTATTAACCCTGCAAAATGACAGTCTGGGTTGTCAACCATTGGCTTTTTCGGCCATTGCATCTCTGCAGAAGGGAAACCCCTCCCATCAAGAGGCAGCTATTTTGGATTTCCCACTGTCCTGCACTGCTAAAAAATTACAGGAGCTTCTAGGCATGGTGAGTTGCTATCACCGCTTCATTCCACGAGCTGCTGAACTTGTGCTCTCCTGGTACAGTGCGTTTAAAGGCCATACTCCTTAATCACGTGTTTGACTTGTCAGCAGACATGACCAGACATTCGATGGTACCAGACAAGCTCTTTCCAATGCAACCCTACAGGCGCATCTGCTCCCTGACCTAAAATAGCCATTGCTACTTTGGACCAAGCTGTGGATGCTGTGCATGAACAGTTGATTGAAGGCATGTGGCAACCACTCTGTTTCTTCAGCTGGCAGTTTCGTTTCCCTGAAAGGAGGTACAGTATATTTGACTGTGAGCTTGTCCTGGTCTACCTGGCCGTTCTTCGAGAGGGCCACCATTTCAAAGGTTCAAAGGTACAATTTAATGTCAGAGAAATGTATATAATGTACATCCTGAAGTGATTTTTCTTCGCAAAACATTCACAGCATTCATTAATCACAAATCCCTCGTGAACGCAATGTTCAAAATATCAGAGCCTTGGTCTGCACGGCAGCAACACCAGCTAGCCTACATACCACAGTTTTAACATGCAGAAAAATAAAGCTGTGGCTGATTGCCTCTCACGGCCAACCACTGAGGTCACACACATAGGGACCACAAACTGGAGGCGGACTGTTTTTGACTCCACACGTGGCCTCTCACATCCGGACTGGAAGTCCTCATGGAAAGTGGTTACACTGAAGTTTGTGTGGCATGGCCTTATAAAGGATGTGTGTGATTGGACTGCAGTTTGTATGGAGTGCCAGCAGGCAAAAATTAACGGTCATGTTGAGGCACCATCAGAACCTTTTGAGTTCCCTGAGCGACGGTTTGACCATGTCAATGTGGGCCTTGTTGGTCCTCTTCCCCCTTCCCACAGTTTCACGCCCCTCCTTACCATGGTGGACCATACCACCAGGTGGCCAGAGGTTGTTCCTCCAGCATCAACGATGGCCGCAGACGTGGCTCGACCATTCATCAGCACCTGGGTGACTCGGCTTGGCACCCCATCTGATATTTCCTCTGACCGCAGTTCCCAATTCATTTCAGACCTCTGGAACGCAATGGTCAGAACCTCGCCATTAGGCTACATCACACCACAGAGTATCACCTGTAGTCCAATGGCATATGTGGGCCGTTTCACCACTCCTTAAAGACTGTGCCGAGGGCCTCCCTGACTGACGAGTGTTGGTATGATTGTCTCGCATGGGTCCTGCTGGGGCTCAGAACAGCTCCAAAAGAGAACTGGCAATCATCTGTGGATTTTATTCCTGACAGCACGACCGCCTGATAAGCCTCCAAACAGCGTTCCACCCTCCTCAGTAAATTCAATTCCTTTTCACCTGTTCCTACCTCCCATTACAATGTACCGTACTCTTGGGTTCCTGTTTACCCACCTCGTTAGTGTTTGTCCACCATGATGCACACCAACATTTCTATCGGCCCCCTGGTGATGACCCATTCCATGTTCAGGAACGGGGAGAAAATACCTTTTATCATAGATAAGAGCAGAAAACCAGAATGTAGTCAGTAGATCGCTTTAAACTAGCCCACTAAGATTTGGAGTATTCCACTCCCATGCCTCTGGCGTCACAACATGACCATAAGTTTGTTATCGCAGCTCTGAACGAGTCAGAGACACTTCGGGTTTCTCCACCCATGGAACACGTGCCCAAGCCAGGCAGCTGGGCTGAGCTCCAGCCAGGCTCACAATGTGAATTATGGGGGTGGGGGGGGGTCCTGTGTAGGGCAATGTAACTGAGAGAAATGTACATAATTCACACCACCAACAGTGAATTGGGGCTTCACTCTTAGAGGCTGGTCTGATGTGATGATGATTTTTAGTGCACTTTTGTGTTTGGGTTTTGG
Source organism: Mobula birostris (assembly GCF_030028105.1). NCBI lineage: Eukaryota > Metazoa > Chordata > Chondrichthyes > Myliobatiformes > Myliobatidae > Mobula > Mobula birostris. Next base: position 125,967,843 of record NC_092372.1, on the reverse strand, counting down.
AGTTCAATAAAATATGTTATAGGTTTCATTAAATTAAAGCACCTCACTTTGTTTTATTTGCGAAACCCTACAAAGTTAGCAGGAAGGTAGATGAAGGCAAGGCAGTGGATATTGTCTACATGGACTTTAGCAAGGTATTTGATCAAGGTCCCACATGGGAGGCTGATCAGTCGCTCGGCGTTCAGGATGAGGTATTAAGTTAGCTTAGACATTGGCCTTGTGGGAGAAGCCAGGGAGTTGTAGTAGATGGTTACCTCTCTGACTGGAGGCCTGTGACTAGTGGTGTGCTGCATGGATCAGTGCTGGGTGCGTTGTTGTTTGGATAATAATGTGGTAAACTGGATCAGCAAATTTGCGAATGACACCAAGATTGAGGGCGTAGTGGACAGTGAGGAAGACTACCATAGCTTCAGAGGGATCTGCAACAGCTGGAAAAATGGGTTGAAAAATGGCAGATGGAATTTAATGCAGACAAGTGTGAAGTTTTGCACTTCAGTGAGACCAACTAAGGTAGGTTTTACACAGTGAATGGTCAGCTCAGGCCACTCGTCTGAGTGCTACTGGTACCATGTAACCCAGTACTACCTGTCGCATGGTCGAGTGGTCGGCGACTAAACCGGCTCCCCCACCAGGCTTGCCTGATGAGGAGGGTGGCTAGACACCCTGCAGGATGAAAAACAAGACCTGTCAAAGGGCGAATGAACCTTTTCGTAGGGTCAACAGCCATCCAGCAAACACGTGTCGTGAAGCGCGGAAAGGGTATCCCTTGCATCGAAGCTTGGTCTGGCCATTCACTGCAACAGAACTTCCCCCAGCCGTCTTGGACCCCATCATGCCACTGGATCTTATATTACCCTGGTCAGGCTGAGCCGTTGGTCCCCGATATCCCAGACACTTGTGTTAAATGTTTAGAAGAAAATGGTACTCTGTTTCACTGAGTATGAGACTGTCCAAAATTTAAAAAAATACTGGAAAACAGTTGTTCAGACTATATCTGAGATTGTTGGAGTAAAGGTGCATCACCAAGCAAAAATGTGTGTACTAGGTATATATCCAAAGAACTTTACTATTAGTTCAAAACAGTCCATTTTAATTGACTTTGGACTCCTGCAGGCCAGGAGAATGGTAGCTTTATCTTGGAGAAAAACGGATATACCTTTGATACATGTATGGGTGAAGGAGATGGCATCTTGCATTGAATTGGGGAGACTGACTTACATAACCAGAGGAAGGACAGGAAAATTTCAAAAATGTGTGGAAGCCTTTAATGGAGTTTCTAGGACATCAAGGTACACAGTCATTTTGAAATAGCTGCGTGTTGTTGAGTGCTTCTATGTTTTTTTTCTGATGTGTTTTTATTTTATTTCTTTGTTAAATATGTGAGGTATGTGAAATGTTATATTTCTTTTCCTTTGATGATTGTGAAAAACATGAGGACATGTTTCACTATTTATAAGCGTTTGTAGTTTAATTATTATTGTTTATTTGTATCTGTGAAATATATGTAAAATTCAATAAAAATACTGTTTAAAAAAAACTGTTCTGGCACTCCGTTTCCCATCTCCCTGCAACTCTAGCTTAAATCCCACCGTCCAGCAATAACAAACATTCCTGCTGGGGTATTAGTTCCCCTCCAGTTCAGGTACAAACTGTCCCTTCTGTACGGGTCCCACCTTCCCTGGAAGAGATCCCAATGATCTGAAAATCTGATGCCCTCTCTCCTACACCAACTCCTTAGCCATGTATTAAACTGTGTAATCTTCCTAGTTCTGGCCTCACTAGCACGTTGCCCAGGTAGCAATCCTGAGATCACAGCCCGGGGGAATGCACTGGCTGGGAATGTGATGGAGATGGAGACACAGATTCTCACAGCATTGATTTATATAGATGAGTGCTTGAATGATGGAAAGTGCATTTAGTAGAGATGAGTGATGGTTAACGTGGACATTAAGTGACTCTTTGATTCTACGTACCTTGCCCTAAGGGATGGACTCCTGCTGGGGTATATTTCCCAGACCCTGAACATTTGGTTTCCAGCAAAGGGAGTGAGGGGACCAACCCCTGCAATATTGACAAGCATTGTCATGATCATTAACCCTGCCATAGATTCCATGGTCAGCCAAATTTCATGGATGTGTTCGAGTATCTGCAAGCTGGAAATACCTTTAAAACTGGGAGTCTTTCTGTTTGAGTAGAATAAATACTTACTTGGGCCCTTAGCTCCAAAGTGGAGCAAAGGCCATCGGTGGCCTCCCGTTTCCATCATCTTCTGCTTGATAATATGGTTGGGTCAATGCTTCTGCAATCCATTGCATCCACTGTATGTGGTGTTGTGTCTTTGCAACCTATCTTAGTTCATAATTAGATAGTGCATATCTCATGACTAGATGCTTCATGCTCTGAATGTGTCTTTATTTCTCATTCTCGTTTCCATGCTTCCTCACATCACCCGTTGATCCGTCCCAGACTGATGACATCATCACCATACTTGACAGGTGTCAAACTACATTAACTGACCTTACCTTTTCAATATATGACATCCCTCCTTTCCTGAGAAATGAACTTCACTGTTTTAGAACCCATTCAACTCACATATTTAACCATCTCAATTCAACACATATTCTCTGATATACATGTTCTGATACACATTTTCTGTTTCAACCTAATGGTAACTCTGGAACTGAAAACTCCATTTTCAACTAACAGCAGTTATCAATGTTTCAAAACCCACAATTTAAAGCTGTACTTCAATACAAAATCTTCAAACTTCAGAGGTTGTTTTCTAAACCTTTGAGGTCTCTCCTCTGGTTTCTCTTTGCTTTCATGGTTTTTGCTCACTGTGAACCTAAGCTTGTCCATAACTGTCCATCATATTGTCTTCCTGTCCCAGTACCTCATTGTCAAATCCTTGTATCTCCTCCTATTTGTCAAAAGTCTCTCTTGTGTTGAACTTTTTTACATGTGTGGTGTTCCTTGCTTACTGCACTTCAGTTGGAGATTCAACTACCACTTGATTTCCTTTTTTCCTCACCACCCAGTGTGGTATGTTGAAAGTTGTGGTGACCGTGTCCTCTTTTTCTTGCTGCATAACCACAGTGTCCCCAATTTTTACAGCAGACTCTGGTGCTCCCCTGCATACAGCTTGTACTTTCCTTTTTGCTCTGCATAGCAATCTCGTACTTCCAGTTCTGCTGTGTGTACCTCCCTGATGCCTGGTAAATTCCCCCTCATTCTGCGGTGGTAAAGAAGTGCGGCAGGGCGTTTCCCTGTGATGACATGTTCCACACATCTGTACACAGTCACATACTTACTCAGTTCACATTTCCAGTCAAGTCCTTCTGCTCGAGCAATCCTAATCCTTTTAATCAGTGATGTATTTTGCTGTTCCACTTCACCTGAGCCCACTTTGGAGTTGTTTAATTCCATCACTCTCACAATATTCCTTGGACTGCTCAGATCTGGATTGAGGTTCATTACCTGACTTGATAGGCACAGGCAGTCCATATTTACTGACAATGTTCTCTAGGCTGTCAATAATGCTGTCTGTCGTTTTAGAGGTCAAAATGTCATATTCACAAAATTGGCTGTAGTTTTGAACTGCTACTGGAATGGAACGGTTTGTTGGTATTGGTTCAAGTAAATCAACAGCTACCTCCTGCGAAGGACTATCTGGTAACAGTGTCAGTTTTAGTGGTTCTGGAAGGTCGGGTCTAGGTACAGTTTGACAGTCGTGACAAGTTTTGCAGTATTTTTCAGCTGCTTTACCCATACCAGACCACCAAAACGTGGCTCTGAGATGCTTTTTGTACCAATTATTCCCAAGAGTCCTTCATGAGCTAGGGCGAGTGCCCGTGTGTGCAAGGACTTGGGTAACACAATCTGTGTCTCTCTGACGATGAGATGACTCACTACACACAGCTCATTTGCAAAGGGTGCCTGTGCCTTACGGTTCTTGAAGTGTCTATTCATGATGGCTTTACGCACCTCCTCTAGCTCTGGATCTCTCGACCTCTCGCGTTGTCAGGGCTTTAGGCGTAGCACTCACATCTGTGAACCTGACATATTCCTCTGAATCATGCTTGTGTCTCTCTTTCTGAGCAGTCGCCCCCACTAGCCTTGACAGTGGGTCTGCAATGTTCTGTTTTCCTGGCATGAGTATGATTCTGTAGTCATATGGTTGCAATCTCAGGACCCACTGCTCTATGTGTGCACCTGGTTTAGGTCCTGGGCTGTAAATCATCTCCAAAGGTTTGTGATCTGTGATCAGGTCAAATTTTCTCCCATACAAATAAGGAAGAAGTCTTTCACAGGCCCATACTAGTGCTAATGCTTCTCACTCTGTTTGTTAGTATTTCTGTTCCCAGTCTCTGAGACTATGGCTCACATAGCAGACAGGTACCATTTCTTCATTTTGCTTTTGCATGAATACTACTGTTACATTTAATCAAAATAGGCCAATGTACCTGCTCTTACTAGCTCCTCTTGTAGGGCTTTGAATGCTTGTTTCTGTTCTTCTCCGAACTGGAACTGTGTGTCCTTCCTGGTCAATCATCTCAGTGGTTCTGACAAAGAAACAAATTGTGGTATGAATCTGCTGTTGTAGCCAAGAAGACCTGGGAAACTTCTAATTTCTGTGGCGTTTTGTGGCTCACGAGCCTCCGTTACTGCTCACACTCGCTCCTCGGTTGGTCCGATGCTTTTCTGTGACAAGAGAATTCCCACGAAAACTAATGTGTCCATACTGAGCTGACATTTCTCCGGGTCCAGTGTCAGTCCACACTCTGAGTCTCGTTAAGACAGCATGCAATCTCTCACCGTGCAGCTTTTGGTTAGGTGCATGTACAATCACATCATCTGAGGTGTTCTCAACTCCTTCAATTCCAGCTAAAGCAATTGCTGTCGCATGCTGGAACTGCTCCCTGCAAATATCAGTCTCTTGTACCTATACACCCCACTATGCGCAGCAAATGTGGCTATCTCTCTAGATTCTGGAGTTAGTTCTAGCTGCTGATAGCTCCATTTCAAGTCTAGTTTGCTAACCACCACAGCTCCATTCATACCCTGCAATATCTCATCTGGAATGAATTATCTCTCCCTCACAATTGCTTCATTTGCCCTTCTCGTGTCGAGGCACATTTTGATGTCCTGGTTGGGTTTTGGTTGAATTACTATTAGGTTAACCCAAGGAGTTTCTCAACAATGTCTATTCTTATTAGCTGTTCAATCTTTTTCTCAACAGCCTCCTTTAAGTTGTAAGGTATGCATCTGAGTGGCTGGGCCACAGGCTTTACCTTTGGATCAATGATGTTCTTTGTGTTCAGCTTTTCGACCCCTTCAAACACTTTTCGGTACGGCAGTCTCAGTGACTCCTTAACGCCTGTCACTACTGACACATTTTCTCCAATCTTTAATACACCCAATTTTGTAGCAGTTTCTCCAGCTAGGAGCAGCTCCCCATTGCCTTTTATCACGATGAACTCTGCCAGGTTTGTTCTGCTGGCAATACTTATTTCACATTCAAACACCACCGTTCATATATTCCTTAGCAGAAGTGATGTGCCGGATGAATATGGGGACAGCTTTCTCTTCTGCTTAGGAATATATGAATGGCACTCCTCCGACTTGAGTTTTTCCCCACACATTTTCACCCAGTACAGTATATTACTTCTGGCTCCTGAATTTACCAGCATGCTCAGATTTATACTCCCTACACAAAAAGTAATATTTTCAGATGACTGTCTCATTAACAACAAATGCAAATTCCTTCTGTTCATCCTCAACATTGTTCACTTCATGTCCAGCACATATTTGCAAAGTGGTCCTTTCCAGTGCATTTTCTGCACGTCTGTCCATGAGCTGGGCACTTTGGGTCTCTGCCCAGGTGACCTGTGTTTCCACACCTGTAGCTTTTCCTTTCATTTGTTTCAGTAGACTTTCTTTCCCCTCTGTCTTTTTGCCATGTGTTGTGTCTTCACGGTCTCTGGCTGGCTCCCTCAGAGTGACATAGCTGACATTGTTCCTCTACTTTTTTCAGTGTGCGGACAGGCGTTAGCCCCTGCATATTCTCCAGTAATCTTCCCCGCACATAGACTGAGTTACATTATCCCACCTTGGCTTCCCTGATTTGATTACCTGTGTCCATTCGAAAGTCACAGACTTTTGCTGCCTGCCAAAGGCGAGTAGAGAACTGTTAAACCGTCTCACCTTGTTTTTGGGCAAGCTGATGAAAATGCTGCCGGGAAAACGTAGCACCGACCTGGGGAACGAAGTAAGATTTCAGCTCATCCACCGCTGCCGTGTAGTCTGCGACTTGTCCTGTGTTTGGTAGTGTTGAGAATATATCCTGCACATCTGGTCCTGCAAGGTACAAAACTAGTGCTCTCCTTCTTTGTTTTGTATTCTCTGTTGCATTATTTTCCACTAACAGTCCTTTACCATCGGCATAAGGTTCAAATGAGTTGAGCCACCATGTCCGTCTCAGACCTGGTGTAGCTGGCTCCGTAAAACATTGGAAGTGCTGGATCCGGTATTTCTCCATACTCATCAACTAACGTTAAACTTGCTTTCAAAGTCAGTATCCTCGTTGCCGCTGTTGTGTATTTGCAACCTATCTTAGTATTTAATGAGATGGTGCAGATATCATGACTTGACACTTCATGCTCTGAATGGGTCTTTATTTCTCATTTTCCCTCACATCACGTGTTGTTCTGTCCCAGATTGATGACATCATCACTGTATCTGATGAGTGTCAAACTACATTAACTGACCTGACCATTTCAATACATGACACATGGAATTGGCCTACACAACTTCACTGGAGCCCTGTTGCCCAACCTTACACATTTCTACCTATCACAATGGACCTTAAGATGCAAATAGGGTATTGCATACCCTTTAATGGATAGACTTGCATTTTGTCATTGAAATATTACATATTACAGTTTGGGTGAAGCATTCGACCAGAGGATTGGAGGATAGCCAATGTTGTGCCACTGTTTATGAAAGGCTCAAAACATAGACCAGAAAATTATAGGCCAGTGAGTCTGACATCATTTGTGGGAAAATTATTGGAAGGTATTCTGAACTATATCGCAGCCACCACCCTGCGACCAGACATTGTCCTAGTGTCTGAGTCTACTAAGCAAGTGGTGCTGCTGGAGCTGACAGTCCCATGGGAAGATAGCTTGGAGGAGGCCTTTGAAAGGAAGCTCTCCAAGTACGCAGGACAGGTCAGCAACTGTCAGCAGCCTGGATGGAGAGCGATGTGTCTCCCAGTGGAGGTTGGTTGTAGGGGATTCGTAGCCCGTTCTTTAGTTAGAGCCTTCAGCATTTTGGGCATTGAGGGAGAGAGGAAGAGGAGAGCCATCCACAGTACCACTGATGTGGCAGAGAGGGCCTCAAGATGGCTGTGGCTCAAAAGAGGGGAGCCATGGAGTCATAAGTAGCTAGCCATCTGGACACATCGGGTCCTGGTGACCCCGGCTGGGTCACCTGGAGGAGGTTGTATGATGTTGAAAGACCCAAAACACCCAATGATTCCGGGAACATCACTGAAGATGAGTCCAGAAGCATCAATAGATGTATGTACACAGCTCACACCCTGAGTTAATCAGTGACAACCAGGAAAGACTGGGTGACAACCGCGAAAAGAGTGGTGACGACTGGAGAGTCAGTGACAGCCCGGAGAGACGGTAACTGGGGCAGAACGGGCTGGCAACCCAATCTGTGTCCTCTGAGAGGAGGACCCCCACAAAAGCTACAAAGAATCTAAGGAAAAGATACCCCCAGGGGTGCCCGAGAGGGGGGGGAGGATGAGCACCCCAGTCGGATGGACACAACAACATCAGACCCAGGCAATGAACAAACGACGATGAGGAAGCAGTGTGCATGTGGCAAAATCTGCAAGAACGATCGCGGCTTGAAGATCCACCAAGCGGGGATGAAGTGTTTGGCGGGAGCAGGAGCAGCACAACGCGCAGGTGTCCAACCTGGTGAGACAAAGGAGGGGCCAGGCCCGGAGTCACCCCAGAGTGCCCGGAACCTCCAAGTGTTGCAAACTAATCCCTCGAACATGAAGTCTAACAGGAGGCGGATCAAATGGCCTGCTGCTAACATGACTTCACTGTGGAAGCAGTTTGATGAAGATGTTAACCAAATTCCGGAGGCAACGGCGAAGGGAGGGGTTGATAGGAAGTTGCAAGCCATGACAACAATTATTGTCAGTATCACAGCTGAATGGTTTGGAGAAGAGGAGAAGGAAGGCTCCAAAACATCTTTTTCAAAGAAGCAAAGAGCATTGAGGATCCACAACATCAGGCAGGAGATGAAAGCGCTGAAGTCCCAATACAAGGAGGCAGGAGAAGAGGAGCGCATGGGCTTGGCCCGGCTGATGTGCATACTACGAAAGAAGATCAGAGTCCTCCGCCGGGCAGAGTGGCATCGGAGGCGGCGTCGTGAAAGGGCTCAAAAACGTGCTGCCTTTATCACCAATCCCTTCAAGTTCACCAAGGAGTTGCTGGGGAAGAAGCGCAGTGGAAAACTGGCCAGTTCGCAGGAAGACGTAGACCAACATCTGAAGAAGATATATAATGATCCTGAAAGACAGCCGGAGTTGGGAGAGTGTGACATCCTAATAGACCCACCTGAACCGGATGTGCAGTTCGACATGTCAGAGCTGCAACTAAAGGAAGTCAGAGAGGTCGTCTGCAAAGCAAGGGCAAGCTCGGCTCCAGGACCAAGCAACACCTCGTACAAAGTGTACAAGAACTGCCCCAAACCCCTGCTGCGTCTGTGGAAGATCCTGAGAATCTTCTGGAGAAGGGGGAAGATCCCAGAACAGTGGAGAGTGGCTGAAAGGGTGTGGATCCTGAAGGAGGAAAATGCCACCCAGATAGATCATTTTCGCATCATCTCCCTGCTGTGTGTCGAGGCGAAGATCTTCTTCAGTGCAGTTTCCAACCGGTTGTGCACCTGCCTAGCAAAGAACATCTATATTGATACATCAGTCCAGAAGGGTGGCATTTCAGGGATGCCAGGCTGTCTGGAGCATACCGGTGTGGTGACACAGCTCATCAGGGAGGCCAGAGAGAACAAGGGCAACCTGTCAGTGTTGTGGCTCGATCTGGCGAATGCATATGGCTCCATTCTGCACAAGCTGGTGCAGCTCACACTGACCAAATATCATGTCCCCAGCAGAATCAGAGACCTTATCGCTGATTATTACAGCAACTTCAGGATGAGGGTCTCTTCAGGAGCAATTACATCAACCTGGCACAAGGTGGAGGTCGGCATCAACACAGGGTGCACTATCTCAGTGACACTGTTCTCCCTAGCCATGAACATGCTCACTAAGTCTGCTGAACCAGAGTGAAGAGGACCCAGAATGAATTCCGCTCAATGGCAACCACCTATCAGGGCATTCATGGATGACCTCACAGTCACCACAGAATCAGTCCCAGGCTGCCGGAGGATTCTGCAAGGGCTCGAAAAGCTGGTGGAGTGGGCCCGGATGTGTTTCAAACCTGCCAAATCAAGATCGATGGTGCTGAGGAAAGGGAAGGTGGAGAACAAGTTCCGGTTCAGCACCGCAGGCACAGCCATCCCAACCATCACAGAAAAGCCAGTCAAGAGCTTAGGCAAAGTTTTTGACAGCTCTTTAAGGGACACAACATCCATTCAGGCAACGTGCATGGAATTGGATGGCTGGCTGAAATCTGTGGACAAGTCTGGCCTACCTGGGAAGTTTAAAGCCTGGGTGTATCAGTATGACATTCTTCCCAGAATCCTGTGGCCCCTCCTTGTCTATGCAGTTCCAATCTCGACAGTCGAAACCTTAGAGAGGAGGGTTAGCAACCACCTCAGGAGATGGCTGGGGCTGCCAAAGAGCCTGAGCAGCATCGCACTCTATGGACACCACAACAAACTGCAACTGCCCTTCAAATCTTTGGAGGAAGAATTCAAGGTAACAAGAGCCAGAGAAGTGCTACAGTATAGGGACTCAAGTGACCCGAAGGTGGCTAGAGCAGGGATCCAAGTAAGTACTGGCAGGAAGTGGAGGGCAGAGGAAGCTGTTCAGGAGGCAGAGGCAAGGCTGCGTCACAGGAGGCCGAGCTGGGCTAGGATCCTTTCCAACTCCCCAAATGGACACCAGAGGGAAGGAAAGGCGTCGTCTAGTTCAGGAGGAGGTGAGAGCAGTAGTGGAGGAGACGAGAGCCTGCAAGGCAGTAGGAATGAAGCAACAGGGAGCTTGGACAAGTTGGGAGAATGCGGTTGAGAGGAAAGTGACCTGGGCTGATCTTTGGAAAGCCGAACCACACCGCATCCAATTTCTCATCCAGGCAGTGTACGATGTGCTTCCAAGCCCATCAAACCTGCACACATGGGGCAAGGCAGAGTCATCTGCGTGCACACTGTGCTCCAAGCGAGGAACCCTGGAGCACATCCTCAGCGGCTGCACAAGGGCACTTGGTGAGGGACAGAATCGATGGAGGCATGATCAGGTCCTGAAGACCATCGCTGAAGCCGTCAGCGCAGGATTTGAGTGGGCGAAGCAGTCCCGACCCTCCAAGAAGACCATTGCCTTTGTCAGAGCTGGGGAGCAGCCAATACCCGCCAAAAGAACATCTGCAGGCATTCTGACCTCTGCAAGGGAGTGGCAGCTGTTGGTGGACCTCGAAGGGCAGCTGAAGTTCCCCAACCATATCGCAGCCACCACCCTGCGACCAGACATTGTCCTAGTGTCTGAGTCTACTAAGCAAGTGGTGCTGCTGGAGCTGACAGTCCCCTGGGAAGATAGCTTGGAAGAGGCCTTTGAAAGGAAGCTTTCCATGTACGCAGGACAGGTCAGCAACTGTCAGCAGCCTGGATGGAGAGCGAGGTATCTCCCAGTGGAGGTTGGTTGTAGGGGATTCGTAGCCCGTTCTTTAGTTAGAGCCTTCAGCATTTTGGGCATCGAGGGAGAGGGGAAGAGGAGAACCATCCGCAGTACCACCGATGCGGCAGAGAGGGCTTCAAGATGGCTGTGGCTCAAAAGAGGGGAGCCATGGAGTCATAAGTAGCTAGCCATCTGGACACAAGCTGGGGTCTGATCAGCCCCGGCTGGGTCACCTGGAGGAGGCTGTATGATGTTGAAAGACCCAAAACACCTGATGATTCCAGGAACATCACTGAAGATGTGTCCAGAAGCATCAATAGATGTATGTACACAGGGACCAGATATATAAGTATTTGCATAGACATGGACTGACTAGGTATAGTTAGCATGGCTTTGTGCGTGCTAGGTCATTTCTAATGAATCTTACAGACTTACCATAGAAACCATAGAAACTACAGCACAGAAACAAGCCTTTTGGCTCTCCTTGGCTGTGCCGAACTATTTTCTGCCTAGTCCCACTGACCTGCACACGGACCATATCCCTCCATACACCTCCCATCCATGTATCTGTCCAATTTATTCTTAAATGTTAAAAAAGAACCCGCATTTACCACCTCGTCTGGCAGCTCATTCCATACTCCCACCACTCTCTGTGTGAAGAAGCCCCCCCAATGTTCCCTTTAAACTTTTCCCCCCTCACCCTTAACCCATGTCCTCTGGTTTTTTTCTCCCCTTGCCTCAGCGGAAAAAGCCTGCTTGCATTCACTCTATCTATACTCATCATAATTTTATATACCTCTATCAAATCACCCCTCATTCTTCTACGCTCCAGGGAATAAAGTCCTAACCTATTCAACCTTTCTCTGTAACTGAGTTTCTCAAGTCCTGGTAACATCCTTGTAAACCTTCTCTGCACTCTTTCAACCTTATTTATATCCTTCCTGTAACTTGGTGACCAAAACTGATCACAATACTCCAGATTCGGCCTCACCAATGCCTTATACAACCTCATCATAACATTCCAGCTCTTATACTCAATACTTGGATTAATAAAGGCCAATGTACCAAAAACTCTCTTTACGACCCTATCTACTTGTGACGCCACTTTTAGGGAATTTTGTATCTGTATTCCCAGATCCCTCTGTTCCACTGCACTCCTCAGTGCCTTACCATTAACCCTGTATGTTCTACCTTGGTTTGTCCTTCCAACGTGCAATACCTCACACTTGTCTGTATTAAACTCCATTTGCCATTTTTCAGCCCATTTTTCCAGCTGGTCCAAGTCCCTCTGCAGGCTCTGAAAACCTTCCTCACTGTCTACTACACCTCCAATCTTTGTATCATCAGCAAATTTGCTGATCCAATTTACCACATTATTATCCAGATCATTGATATAGATGACAAATAACAATGGACCCAGCACTGATCCCTGTGGCACACCACTAGTCACAGGCCTCCACTCAGAGAAGCAATTTTCTACCACCACTCTCTGGCTTCTTCCATCGAGCCAATGTCTAATCCAAATTACCACCTCTCCATGTATACCTAGCGACTGAATTTTCCTAACTAACCTCCCATGCGGGACCTTGTCAAAGGCCTTACTGAAATCCATGTAGACAATATCCACTGCCTTCCCTTCATCCACTTTCCTGGTAACCTCCTCGAAAAACTCCAATAGATTGGTCAAACATGACCTACCACGCACAAAGCCATGTTGACTCTCCCTAATAAGCCCCTGTCTATCCAAATGCTTGTAGATTCTGTCTCTTAGTACTCCCTCCAATAACTTACCTACTACCTACATTAAACTCACCTTCTTTGAGGAAGTTGTAGGGTAGCATAGTTGGGGGAGATGTACATAATTCATAACCACCGACAGTGAATTGGGGTTTCACATTAAGAGGCTGTCCTGACATGATGATGTTATTACATCAAGTTTTTGAACCTGCTTTTGCGTGTAGGTTTTGCAGTTCAATGAAATGTGTCATGGGTTTCATTAAACATAAAATGACTCACTCTGTTTTATTTGTGAGAACCAACACTGGCAATCCTGATGTGATCCAGGACGATTCCAGAGTTAATGAACATGTCGGCCAATGCTGTTGCTTTGAAACTGCCGGAGTTTGGGGAGCAAATTGCAGTCGCTTGGTTCGTACAGGTTGAGGGCCAATTCGCTCTACGAGAAATCTCTACTGCCGGCACCAAATTGTACTATGTGTTAGCATCACTCAGCAATTCCACAGCTGCGAGAGTGGTGAGTCTGGTTGAATTCTGATCGCTGAAAACTCACCTTTTTATAGACTTTTGGACTATCAGAGTCTGAGCGCGCCAAACAGTTGCTCTCCCTACCCGGCCTCCGGGATAGTAAGCTGTCAGAGTTAATGGACCACGTGCTGTCTCTCCTGCGATATCACCACCTTTGTTCTATTTTTAAAGAACTCTTCATGCAGCTAATGCCTGATCAAGTTTGCATCGCTCTTGCTAATGTACCCATGAATGACCAGAGGGAGCTTGCTAAAATGGCTGATGGTCTACGGTCAGCCGGGCAGAGATGAATAATTCCAACTCTTTTCCCTGCCTCAATGAGCCTGGTCAGCAAGGCCCCAAAACAGAGGACGCCGGGCCTGTATTTTACCATGCTCGCTTTGGTAGGAACGCTAGGAAGTGCTGACTGCCTTGAAGCTTCAACAGTGCCAACACATCGGGACATCGGAGGTGTGTGATCACCATGAGTTCCAGCTGACAGGGTCGTCTACTGTTCATTACGGGCGCCCTTTCAGGGCAACGCTTCTTATGCGACACAGGTGCTCAAGTGAGTGTGCTGCCAGCAACGCCCAATGATGAGAAAGCAAAGAGCAATTCAGCCTCGCCAATGACAACAGGATCCAAACCCTCAGGGCACAATGGGTGAATCTCTGCTTCAGTGGGTGACACATGGGCTTCATCCTGTCTAAAGTGGGTAGACTTCTGCTTGCTGCAAATTTCCTTTGTGCCCAAGGACTGTTAGTCGACCTTAAGAACTGCAGCTTGTGGATGTCAAGGACTTTGGGTGGTTACCCTGACCCCCTAGTAAGTTCCCCACAATGACTCTGTCAAGCACATACACCACAGCATGTGAGTTTACTCGAATGCTGAGTGAACTCCCAAACCTCACCAAGCCCACATTCTCCACCACAGACACAAAACACGGGGTCAAGCAACACATTCCCACACCTGGCCTGCCAGTCCATGCCCGCATGTGTAGACATGACCCAGAAAAGCTGGCAAACGCGAAGGTTGAATTTGCCAACATGGAAAGACTTGGCATGGTACACCAGTCGAGTAGCCCATGGGCTTCACCCCTCCATATGGTCCGGAGGTCCGATGGTGGTTGTCGCCCATGTGGTGATTACTGACGCCTTAATGATGTCATCACCCCCGATCGTTAGCCAGTCCCACACGTCCAAGACTCTTCAGCACATTTAGCTGGAAAGGTAATTTTTTTCCAAAGTTGATCTAGTTGGGGGCTACCATCAGGTGCCTGTGTGCTCGGAGGATATTCCCAAAACAGCTGTGATAACCCCGTTTTGGATTTTTGAGTTTCTGCGCATGCGGTTTGGACTGAAAAATGCAGCACAGACTTTCCAACGGCTGATGGACTCTGTATCAAAAGACTTAGATTTTCTTTTTGTTTACCTGGATGATACACTTGTCACCAGTGCATACAAGTCCAAACATGTATCTCATCTCTGCACACTTTTTGAGTGCTTCAGCCAACCCAGGTTGATTATTAACTCTGCAAAATGACAGTCTGGGTTGTCAACCATTGACATTCTTAGCCTTTGCATCTCTGCAGAAGGGAAACCCCACCCATCAAGAGGCAACTATTTTGGATTTCCCACGGTCCTGCACTACTAAAAAATTACAGGAGCTTCTAGGCATGGTGAGTTGCTATCACCACTGCATTCCATGAGCTGCTGAATGTATGCTCCCCTGTATAGTGCCCTTAAAGGCAGTATTCTTTAATCACGTGCTTGACTGGCCAGGGCACTCGATGATACTGAACACGCTCTTTCCAATGATGCCCTACTGGCGCACCCACTCCCCGACACTCCCAGAGCCATTACTACTGAAGCTTCAGATGGTGCTGTGGGTGCTGCACATGAACAGTTGGTTGGAGGTGTGTGTCAGCCACTCGCCTTTGTCAGCCGGCGGATCAGTCTCCTGGAAAGGAAGTATAACATATCTGACAGTGAGCTTCTTGCTCTCTATCTGGCTGTCTGCCATTCTTGTTTTCTTCTGGAGGGTCGCCATTTCACAGCGCTCATCGACCACAAACCTCTCATGCATGCGATGGCCAAAATATTGGTCAACATGGCAGCAACGCCACCTGGCCTACATACCCACGTTCACAATGGAGATGCAATATATTATGTGAAAAAATAATGCTGTGCCTAATTGTCTCTGGTGACCGGCCATTGAGGCCATACACATAGAGGTTGACTATGCTGGCATGGCAACTGTCCAAGCTACTGATCCACAGGTCCAGGCTTACCGAACAGCCATAGACCTGCAGTTGGCTGACATTAAGTTCTGGAAAGCTGGGGTTTCTCTCCTGCGTGATATCTCAACTGGTCACCCTCACCCCACCATGCTTGCAAACTAGAAGCAGACTATTTTTGACTTCATACATGGCCTCCCAAATCCTGGCCAGAAGGCCTCACCAAAATTGGTTGCACTGCAGTTTGTGTGGCACGACCTCAGAAAGGATGTGTGTGATTGGACTGCAGCTTGTGTGGCGTGCCAGTGGGCAAAAATTAACTGTAATGCCCATTGGCATATGTTGAGGTCTTTGAGCAATGGTTTGACCATGTCAATGCGGACTTTGTTGGTCCTCTTCCCCCTTCCCACAGTTTCACGCCCCTCCTTACCATGGTGGACCATACCACCAGGTGGCCAGAGGTTGTTTCTCCAGCATCGACGATGGCCAGAAATGTGGCTCGAACATTCATCAGCACTTGAGTGACTCGGTTTGGCACCCTATCTGCTATTTCCTCTGACCGCGGTTCCCAATTCATTTCAGACCTCTGGGCTGCAATGGTCAGAACCTCGCCATTAGGCTACATCACACCACAGAGTATCACCTGTAGTCCAATGGCCTATGTGGGCCGTTTCACCGCTCCTTAAAGACTATGCTGAGGACCTCCCTGACTGACGAGTGTTGGCATGATTGTCACCCATGGGTCCTGCTGGGGCTTAGAACAGCTCCAAACGAGGACTTGCAGTCGTCCGTGGCTGAGTTGGTGTATGGGCAGCCCTTATGAGAACCAGGTGATTTTATTCCTGATGCTACGACTGCCTGGTCAGCCTTTCAACAGTGTTTCATCCTCCTCAGTAAATTTAATTCGTTTACACATATTTCTACCTTCCATCATGGCGTACAACTCTCTCGCGTTCCCATTGACCTATATTTGACCTTGTTTATTTTCTTCTGCGATGGTGCACACCAACATCTCCTTAGACTCCATTACGATGTTCTGTTCCATGGTTTGGAAGGTAAACCTGTATTTCAGTAGATTGCCTTGAACTGGACCACCAAGATTTGGAGGATTCTGCTACCGTGCCCCTGGAGTCACGACATGACCATGACCGCGTCAATATACCCCTGGATAAGCCAGAGGCCTCTGCTGGTCCTAAACCCACGGAACGTAGCACCCGAGCCGGACAACTCATCAGAGCTCCGGACAGGCGCACCATGCCAATTTTGGTGAATTCTGGGTGTGGGGGGGGGGGGCTGCTATGTAGGGCAACGTAATTGATGGAAACTTGCATAATTCACAACCACTGACATTGAGTCCGCGTTCACTTTAAAAGTCTGGTCTGACGTGATGTAATTACCTGGAGTTTTTAACAAGACTTTATATTCAATGTTTGGAGTACAATTAACGAGTTGTTACGGTTTTGCATAAGCATAAAAAGCCCCGCCATTTTCATTTGTGAAAACCTACACTGAGCCCTGGAGTTTAGAATTCTGATCCTTCAGCTCAAATCCCTCATGTCCTTGACTCTCACAGTCACTGAACCCTCACCTAAGCTGAGACCTCTTCTCTCTTCCAGCGTTAGCCTCATCCATTGCTTTTGTATTGTGGTCATAACTCCAGCTTCCTCATAAATAGGAAAGCAGCCATTCAGCGGATCAGCCGGGAAAATTTTTCCAGCCAAAATCCGACTCTCGGACCAAAATGCCCCCAGTGCTTCAGGTGGTGCCATTTAAATGTGGTGAAGGTTTCAGACTCCTCCAGTCTTGGGGCAATATTTTTCTAACCCATACCACTCCTTGGGTAAACACAAGAGGTTCTGCAGATGCTGGAAATCCAGAACAACACATACAAAATACTGGAGAAACTCAGCAGGTCAAGCAGCATCTATGGAAATGAATAAACAGCTGATATTTCAGGTTGAGATCCTTGTTCAAGACTGGAAAGGAAGGAGGAAGACCTGAGAATAAAAGATCGGGGAGAATGGAAGGGGGATAGCTAGAAGGTGATAGGTGAAGCCAGGCAGGTGGGAAAGTTATAGGGCTGGAGAAGAAGGAATCTGACTGGAGAGGGGAGTGGACCATAGGAGAAAGGGAAGAAGGGCAGGTGCCAGGTGGAGGTGATAGACAGGCGAAGAGGCAAGTTAAGAGAGAAGTGTGGGTTATTGAAGAATTACCAGAATGGGAGGGAAAGAAAAATTACTGGAAGGAGATATCGATGTTCATGTTTGGAGACAACCCAGACAGAATATAAGGTGTTGTACCTCCACCCCGAGGGTGGCCTCATCACGGCACAAGAGGAGGCCATGGACCAACATGTCAAAACAGGAACGGGGATAGAAATTAATTGGTTGCCCTCCAGGTAATTCCACTTTTGGCAGTTGGTGTGGAGGTGCCCAACAAAGTGGTCCCCAAATTACGGGAAGCCTCACCGCTGTAGAGGAGACCGCATCGGAAGCACCAAATATAATAGACAAACCCAACAGATTTGTGGGTGAAGTGCTGCCTCAGCTGGAAGGAGGTGAATAGGCATTTCTGTTGCTTTCAGGGATATGTGTCAGGTGGGAAACTGGTGGGAAGGGATAACTGGACAAGGGAATCACTGAGGGTACGAGCCTGCAGAAATAAGATGTGTAGGGTGGTAGGATCCCATTGAATATGGTGGAAGCAGTGGAGAACGAGGTGTTGGATGTGGAGGCTCATGGGGTGGTAAGTAAGGAGAAAAGAAACTCTATCACTGATAATGTGGTGGGGAGATGAGGTGACATGGATTTTTGGGAAATGCAGGAGATTTGGGTGAGGGCAACGTCAATAATGAAGGAAGGGGAAACCCTGTTCTTTAAAGAAAGAGGACCTCTCGGATGCCCTGGGCAGAAAGCCTCATCCTGGAAACAGATGTGGCAGAGATGAAGGAACCGAGAAAAGGGAAATAGCATTTTTACAGGAGACAGTGTGGGAAGAGGTATAGTCAGGATAGCCACGGGAATTGATAGGTTTATAAAATGTACTGGTAGGCAGCTTGACAGTTTGTCTCCAGAGAATGGGACGGAGGTTGAGAAAGGGGAATGAGATGTCAGAAATGGACCAGGTGAATTTAAGGGCAGGGTGGAAGTTTGAGACAAAGTTGATGAAATTGATGAGCTCAGCATGGGTACATGAAGCAGCACCAATTCAGTCCTTAATGTAGCACAGGAAGAGTTAGGGAGCTCTACCAGGGAAGGCTTGGAAAATGGATTGTTCTACATAGCCAACAAGAAGACAGGTATAGTGGGGCCCATCAGATGCCCATGACCACCCCTTGAGTTTGGAGAAAGTGGGAGGAACTGGAAGAGAATTAGTTGAAGGTGAGGACCAGTTCTGCTAGACGTTGATAGAGAGGAACAGTTCTGCTAGATGTTGAGGGTGAGGACCCTCAAGGGTGAAGATGAAGATTCTGCAGATGCTGATTCATGTTGATCAACACACAAAAAATGTTGGAAGAACCTCGCATGCCAGGCAGCATCTATGAAGGGGAATAAACAGTCAACGTTTCAGAACGAGACCCTTTCATCAGAGCCAGATGAAGGGTCTCATCTCAAAATGTTGACCGTTTATGCCCCTCCATAGGTGCTGCCTGACTCGCTGAATTCCTCCAGCATTTTGTACGTGTCACTCTTTTGGGATTAACAAATTCAATTTTTTTTGAGATCTCGTCTGATCTTTGCAGAATTCAACCACAAAACTTCCAACAACCTTGAAGTCCTTGCAACCTCACTGGGAGGTGTGCAGAGGAGAGGTCATCAGGATGTTGCCTGGACTAAAGATCTTTATTCTTGGGGAGGGATTGGATATGCAGAGTGAAGGAGGATGTCGGGGTTGACTGATATAAGTATATAAAATTATAATAGAGATAGATAGTATGGGGAGTCAAAACCCGCATTAGGGAAACCCACATTTTTTAAACACTGCTCAGGGAGAAGGGTCTGCACTGCGCAGGTGCATGACATAGCATGCCAAGGTTTAAAAACAGACCACCATATACAGCAGGCAGCATTGTGAGCGGGCAGCGGAGTGAGAGGGAGCAGAGTGGGACGACTTTGGCTCAACAGGCTTCAGTGAGAACAGGCAGAGTCCAGGGTAGGTTCCGGTAAGTGTTTTGTCCAGATTGTTTAGAGTAGAAAGAATGCCAGACAGGATGTTGGAATGCTCCTCTTGCAGGATGTGGGAAGTCAGGGAGTCCTCTGGTGTCCCTGACAACGACACCTGCAAGAAGTGCATCCAGCTGCAGCTCCTAACAAACCGCGTTAGGGAACTGGAGCAGGAGCTGGGTGACCTGCGGATCATTCGGGAGAATGAGGAGATTATAGATCGTAGCTACAGGGAGGTAGTTACACCAAAGGAGCAGAGCACAGGAAATTGGGTCACTTTCAGGCGAGGGAAGAGGAAAGGACAGGCAGAGCAGGGTTCCCCTGTGGCCATTCCCCTCAACACAAGTATACCGCTTTGGATACTGTTGGGTGGGATGACTTATCTGGGACAAGCTGCAGTAGCCGGATCTCTGGCACTGAGTCTGGTTCTGCAGTGCAGAAGGGAGGGTGGAAAAAGAGGAGAGCAGTTGTGATAGGGGACTCGATAGTTGGAGGTACAGATAGGAGGTTCTGTGGTCGTGACAGAGAATCCAGGATGGTTTGTTGCCTCCCGGGTGCCAGGGTCAAGGATGTCTCTGATCGATTGCATGACATTCTGAAGTGGGAGGGTGATCAGCCAGATGTTGTGGTGCACATCGGTACCAATGACATAGCAAGGAAGAGTGAGGAGGTCCTGGAGAGTGAGTATAGAGAGCTTGGTAGGAAGTTGAAAAGCAGGACCTCGAGGGTGGTAATCTCAGGATTGCTACCTGTGCTACGTGCCAGTGAGGGTAGGAATAGGATGCTCTGGAGGATGAACAAGTGGCTGGGGAACTGGTGTAGGGGGCAGGGTTTCAGATTTCAGGATCATTGGGACCTTTCCTGGGGCAGGTGGGACCTGTACAAGAGAGACGGGTTACACTTGAACTGCAGGGGGACCAATATCCTTTCAGGGAGGTTTGTTAGTGCTGTTCGGGAGGCTTTAAACTAGATTTTCAGGGGGATGGGAACCAGGGTGCCAGAGCTGACAGGGAGGCTGGGGTGAAAATAAATTATGTTAAAAGTTCAAGCAAATCCGCTAATAGAAAGGTTGTGAGTGGTGGTAAAAATCTCCTGAGGTGTATATATTTCAACGCCAGGAGTATTGCAGGAAAGGCAGATGAGTTGAGGGCATGGATTGACACGTGGAATTATGGCGTTATAGCAATTAGTGAAACTTGGTTACAGGAGGGGCAGGACTGGCAGCTTAATATTCCAGGGTTCTGATGTTTCAGATGTGATCGAGGCAGAGGAATGAAAGGTGGGGGTGGTAGCATTGCTTGTCAGGGAAAATGTTACAGCAGTGCTCAGGCAGGACAGATTAGAGGGCTTGTCTACTGAGTCCTTATGGGTGGAGCTGAGAAATAGGAAAGGTATGGCCACATTAGTGGGGTTGTATTATAGACCACCCAATAGTCAGCGGGAATTGGAGGAGCAAATCTGCAGAGAGATAGCAGGCAATTGCAGGAAACATAAAGTTGTGGTGGTAGGGGATTTTAATTTTCCACATATTGATTGGGACTCCCATACTGTTAGGGGACTAGATGGTTTAGAGTTTGTAAAATGTGTTCAGAAAAGTTTTCTAAATCAATATATAGAGGTACCAACTAGAGGGGATGCAATATTAGATCTCCTATTAGGAAACGAGTTAGGACAAGTGACTGAAGTGTGTGTAGGGGAGCATTTTGGTTCCAGTGATCATAACACCATTAGTTTCAACTTGATCATGGACAAGGATAGATCCGGTCCTAGGGTTAAAGTTCTAAACTGGAAAAAGGCCAAATTTGAAGAAATGAGAAAGGATCTAAAAAGCGTGGATTTGGACAGTTTGTTCTCTGGCAAGGATGTGATCGGTAAGTGGGAAGCCTTCAAAGGAGAAATTTTGAGAGGGCAGAGCTTGTATGTTCCTGTCCGGATAAAAGGCAAAGTGAATAGGAATAAGGAACCTTGGTTCTCAAGGGATATTGCAACTCTGATAAAGAAGAAGAGAGAGTTGTATGACATGTATAGAAAACAGGGAGTAAATAAGGTGTACCTTGGTATATGTCCTATCACCTTTTTATCCTTTGGAATGATCCAGAGTTCATCCAGTTCCAGCTCCAACTCCTTAACACGGTTAGTTAGAAACTGCAGCTGGATGCACTTCTCACAGTTGTAGTCGCCAGGTCACTGGAGGTCTCCCTGCCTTCCCATTCAACTATCCTGCCTGGCATCTCTACTATCCTAGCTGACCAGATATAAAGAAGCAAAGGAAAAAAATGTAAGCATTCTTTCCTTTGCTTTGAGTGAAACCTCATAGAGCTACAGCCTTGAGATCACCACTCTATGTCCACTCTGGCTGCTGCGACAATGGCCACTGCGCTTGCCCCGCCTTTCTTTAATTAGCTCTCACTAATCAATCCCAAATGGCAATTGATTGCTGGTCAAAGGTCTATTACGCTACCATGACCCGCTCCTGCCTTTCATCCTCAGGATAAAAATCTGCCTCCACAACCTCTGCACTAACTGTTCTGGCAATCTGGTTCCTATCCCCCTGCAACTGTGCAGCATTAACAAACCTTCCCAATGAGATATTAGTCCCCCTCCAGTTCAGGTGCAAACCGTCCCTTCTGTACAGGTCCCACCTTCCCTGGAAGAGAGCCCAATAATCCAAAAATCTTGTGCCTTCCTGAACCAACTCCTCAGCTGCATGTTGAACTATATAACTTTCCTAGGTCTGGCCTCACTGGCATGTGGCATGGCTAGCAATCTTGAGATCACAACCTGGAGGTCCAGCCCTTAAACTCAGCATCTAACTCCTTGAACTCACTGTACAGAACCTCGTCACACATACCACCCATTTCATTGGTACCAACGTGGACCATGACCTCTGGCTGTACACCTTCCCACTTAAGAATGCTGAGGACTTGATCAGAGATGTCCCAGACCCAGGCACCTGGAAGGCGACATACTATATAGGAATCTCACTCTCACACACACAGCCTCCTGTCTGTTCCTTTAACTAACAAATCCCCTGTCACCACAGTGTGCCTCTTCTCTCCGCACCCTTTCCCTTCAAAGGCAGACTAAGTACCAGACACCCGATCACTGTGACATTACTCGGTTAGGTCAAACCCCTCCCCCCACCCCAAACAGTGTCCAAAGTAATATACCTGCTGTTGAGGGGGATGACTACAGAGGTACTCTACACTACTGCACTAGTTTGAGTATGCAAGTTGCTACCACAAAAAGTAACAGACAACTAGCATAAGGAAGAATTAGAAAGATATGTTGATAATATTGAGCGAATAGAAATTGGAGCGGTCTCTTCCAGGGTGTTAACATCAGTGTGGATCTGTTATGCTGCTACTTACGCAAGTACTACCATAATATCTTTAAAATGCTAAGGGCTCAGCGAAGGTAAATTGTTTCTGTTCTCAGATCCTGACAAGACTACATTGGTCGTCTTGTTTAAGAAAGGTTATTACTACGGATCAGAGAAAGGCTGCTCAATCTTTACATGGAAAGATAGTACAGGGAGAGCTTATATCTGCTGTCACTTAATCAATTGAAGCTCAAAAGATCCTGCATGGTTTAACAGCTGGATGTGGAGAGGTGGTTTCCTGATGTGGAGGAATTTAGAATGAAGGGTTACTGTTTAAAAATATTTTAAAGATGAGAGGTAGAAGCTCCTTGAGGAGCAAGGGGATAGCAAAGGGTTACAGTGGGTATCGGGTATGTGTGGTTGAGATCAGTCTTATCAGCTATAATCGTTTTTAGTGGAGGAGTAGGATAAGAGACTGAGTGTCCTCTTCCTGCTTGTTTGTATGTACATATGTAATATCTCTCTGTAGTTGTCCCAGGAAAATGAACCTAGGCACTTCATAACAGTTGCCCTTGCAACTGAATAGGCAAGTAGATGTCCACTCAGCCTGCATCTTTCATTTGCATCAGAGAACTGGGATACAACAATGAAAAAGATAGAAGGCAGTCATTGGAAGAGATATAAGGCGGACAACAAAACAAGTTTTGCAGTGGACTTGGAGCGAAGGGGGAGAAAGAGGATTTGGAAGAGAATTCCAGAGCTTATTTCAAGTGTAAAGGAAAACAGGTGTCACTGGTGGAGTGATTAATTATCATGGTGATCAAAAGGCAGAGGAAAGAAATTCTGAACGATTTTTGGACTGGCAGGTATTAGTGATGAGTGGGGCCTTTGACACAACACATTTGAAAATGTGAATTAGGATTTTAAAGCAGAGATTTGTCTGGATGATGGTTGAAGGTGGGCTGTGGCAGGCATGAAATGAGGCATTTTTATGGAGGAGCTTGGAGGACAGGCTTTGTGCTGAATGTGGTCAGAAACTCCTGGTCCAATAGATTGAAACATCTGCTAGTTAGATTGGAAAAAGTGGGTAGAGATCTTCCTCCCTGAATCTGCTATGAACCATTCTTTTGGTAATAGCTTACAAATGGTCAGATTTCAGTAGGATTTCATCTAATTATATTTGTTACAAATCTGGCACAATAACTGGTGTTCCCCCCATTATTTTCAACACCATTAGTTTCAACTTGATCATGGATAAAGATAGATCTGGTCTTCGGGTTGAGGTTCTAAACTGGAAAAAGGCCAAATTTGAAGAAATGAGAAAGGATCTAAAAAGCGTGGATTGGGACAGGTTGTTCTCTGGCAAGGATGTGATTGGTAAGCGGGAGGCCTTCAAAGGAGAAATTTTGAGAGGGCAGAGTTTGTATGTTCCTGTCAGGATTAAAGGCAAAGTGAATAAGAATAAGGAACCTTGGTTCTCATGGGATATTAGAACTGTGATAAAGAAGAAGAGAGAGTTGTATGACATGTAGAGGAAACAGGGAACAAATAAAGTGCTTGAGGAGTATAAAAAGTGCAAAAAATACTTAAGAAAGAAGTCAGGAGGGCTAAAAGAAGACATGAGGTTGCTTTGGCAAACAAGGTGAAGGATAATCCAAAGAGCTTCTACAGGTATATTAAGAACAAAATAGTAAGGGATAAAATTAGTCCTCTTGAAGATCAGAGTGGTTGGCTATGTATGGAACCAAAAGAAATGGGGGATATCTTAAATAGTTTTTTTTGCGTCTGTATTTACTAAGGAAACAGGCATGGAGTCTATGGAAATAAGGCAAACAAGTAGTGAGGTCATGGAACCTATACAGATTGAAAAGGAGGTACTTGCTATCTTGAGGCAAATCAGTGTAGATAAATCCCCAAGACCTGACAAGGTATTCCCTCGGACCTTGGAGGAGACTAGTTTTGAAATTGCAGGAGCCCTGGCAGATATATTTAAAATGTCGGTATCTACGGATGAGGTGCTGGAGGATTGGAGGATAGCTCATGTTCTTCCATTGTTTAAAAAAGGCTCTAAAAGTAATCCAGGAAATTATAGGCCGGTACGTTTGATGTCGGTAGTAGGTAAATTATTGGAAGGAGTACTAAGAGATAGGCTCTACAAATATTTGGATAGACAGGAACTTGTTAGGGAGAGTCAACATAGCTTTGTGCGTGGTAGGTCATGTTTAACCAATCTATTAGAGTTTTTCGAGAGGTTACCAGGAAAGTGGATGAAGGGAAGGCAGCGGATATTGTCTACATGGACTTCAGTAATGTCTTTGACAAGGTCCCGCATGGGAGGTTAGTTAGGAAAATTCAGTCACTAGGTATACATGGAGAGGTGGTAAATTGGATTAGACATTGGCTCAATTGAAGAAGCCAGAGAGTGGTAGTGGAGGATTGCTTCTCTGAGTGGAGGCCTGTGACTAGTGGTGTGCCACAGGAATCAGTGCTGGGTCCATTGTTATTTGTCATCTATATCAATGATCTGGATGATAATGTGGTAAATTGGATCAGCAAATTTGCTGATGATACAAAGATTGGAGGTGTATTGGACAGTGAGGAAGGTTTTCAAAGCTTGCAGAGGGATTTGGACCAGCTGGAAAAATGGGCTGAAAAATGGCAGATGGAGCTTAATACAGACAAGTGTGAGGTATTGCACTTTGGAAGGACAAACCAAGGTAGAACATACAGGGTAAATGGTAAGGCACTGAGGAGTGCAGTAGAACAGAGGGATCTGGGAATACAGATACAAAATTCCCTAAAAGTGGCGTCACAGGTAGATAGGGTCGTAAAGAGAGCTTCTGGTACATTGGCCTTTATTAATCAAAGTACTGAGTATAAGAGC
The DNA here is from genome assembly GCF_030028105.1 of Mobula birostris. NCBI lineage: Eukaryota > Metazoa > Chordata > Chondrichthyes > Myliobatiformes > Myliobatidae > Mobula > Mobula birostris. Next base: position 125,942,121 of record NC_092372.1, on the reverse strand, counting down.
CGGAATGTTATGATGAGGTTGTATAAGGCATTGGTGAGGCCAAATCTGGAGTATTGTGTTCAGTTTTGGTCACCAAATTACAGGAAGGTATATAAATAAGGTTGAAAGAGTGCAGAGAAGGTTTACAAGGATGTTGCCGAGACTTGAGAAACTCAGTTACAGAGAAAGGTTGAATAGGTTAGGACTTTATTCCCTGGAGCGTAGAAGAATGAGGGGGGATTTGACAGAGGTATATAAAATTATGATGGGTATAGATAGAGTGAATGCAAGCAGGCTTTTTCCACTGAGGCTAGGGGAGAAAAAAAAAGAGGATGTGGGTGAAGGGTGAGGGGGGAAAAGTTTAAAGGGAACATTAGGGGGGGCTTCTTCACACAGAGAGTGGTGGGAGTGTGGAATGAGCTGCCAGACGAGGTGGTAAATGCAGGTTCTTTTTTAACATTTAAGAATAAATTGGACAGATACATGGATGGGAGGTGTATGGAGGGATATGGTCTGTGTGCAGGTCAGTGGGACTAGGCAGAAAATGGTTCGGCACAGCCAAGAAGGGCCAAAAGGCTTGTTTCTGTGCTGTAGTGTTTCTATGATTCTATGATATCAAAATCAAGTGATCATAAGTTTTTAGATGAGTGTAAAGAGTTTCAAACAAGATCGGAGGGGTACTTGTACACAGAGAGTGGCTAATATCGGGTATGTGCCCCCAGAGGAGGTGGTGGAATCAGATACAATTACTCATTTAAGAGAGAGAGTTAACTTGACAAGGTTAAATGGGTATGGTCCTAATGCAGGTGAATGGGATTAGTGTAGATGGGCAAATAGGTCAGCATGGATGTGATGGGCTGAATGGCCCACTTCTTCAAAAGTTCGAAGTTCAAAGTAAATTTATTATCAATACAAATATATGTCACCATGTACAACCCTGAGATTCATTTTTTGCAGCATCCTCAAATTCATAATAGAATAATAACCAAAATAAAATCAATGAAAGACCGCACCAAACTGGCTGTTCAACCTGTTTGCCAAAGATAACAAACTGCAAATACAAAAGGAAAGAAATAATACTGATGAATAATAAACCAAAGAATATCTAGAACACAAGATGACGAGGCCTTGAAAGTGAGCCCATAGATTGTGGGAACAGTACAGCGAGGGGGTGAGTGAAGTTATCCCCTTTGGTGGTTGAGGGGTCTGACTCGACTGCACATTTACAGGGAAAAGAGAAAATATTTACGATGCAGCTTTCCAGGAGCTGTTGTTGCAGGCAATTCAGCTTGGTGGTATCAGTGAGCTGACTGAACAATCACTCATGCCAATTGTATTCAATCCCTTGACTGGGCTGGGGCATTGCGTGAGTTAGTGATTAGGAAGGTCTGATGTGGAACAAGAAAAACAAGAACATGCATTTTTAGGTTCAACCTGAATAGAGTGGTACAACAGGCAGCACGGGTGCCTTTCAGCTCCAGTGATCCACGTTCGGTCCTTGTCGCCAATTTTCAGTCTCGGTGGAGTTTGTACATTCCCCTTACTTCTGTTTACCCTGAGCATTTCACTTTCCTCCCACAGCCCAAAGAAGTGATGATCTGTTAATTGGCTTTTGTAAGTGACTCTTAGTGTAGAAAGGCGCCAGGTGAATTAGGGTGGAGTTGTTGGGCACATGAGAGAGAATGGATTGAAAATAACTGGAGGTTTGCCCTGAGCTCATGTTGACTGAACGCTTCTCCTACATTGTAAAGAAATGTGAGATAAGATGACAAAGGCAGATAGGAACAGGACTCAGTTTTATTTCCACTCAATTTACCCCACTGCTCACTGCAGTGTCATCCCCAACAAGCTGATTCCCACCCTCATACATTCTGAACCCCTGGTCAGAACTTTTATCGATGTGCGATAGACAGCGTACTGACAGTGTGGTACTCTAGCTGCAGCAAGGCAGATCACAAAGCCCTCCAATAGGTGATTAGGACAGCTCAGCACTTCATTAGGACTCAACTATTGGACCTGCAGATGATCTACAACTCTAAATTGTATGGCATGCTTAGAACATCACATTAAAGACCCATCCCATCCTGGACACTGTTTAATCTCCTGCCATCTGGTAGAAGATACAGAAACATCTTAGCCAAGACAGTAAGAATGAGAAACAGTTCCTTCCCAAGGGCTGTTGTGCAGCTGAACAATGCTACACACCGGCTTGCCAATGGCCTTAGGGTGTTGTGGACTATTGAAGTCACATATTGCATGATAAGTGACTTCGATAGTCCATAACTATAACTAGTCCATAACTAGTCCATGATAGTCCATGATGTCTTGTCTCCCTTTCCCTTCGCCATCTACACCTCGGACTTCAACTACTGCACAGAGTCTTGTCATCTTCGGAAGTTTTCTGATGACTCTGCCATAGTTGGATGCATCAGCAAGGGAGATGAGGCTGAGTACAGGGCTATGGTAGGAAACTTTGTCACATGGTGTGAGCAGAATTATCTGCAGCTTAATGTGAAAAAGACTAGGGAGCTGGTGGTGGACCTGAGGAGGGTTAAGGCACCGGTGACCACTGTTTCCATTCAGGGGGTCAGTGTGGACATGGTGGAAGATTACAAATACCTGGGGATACAAATTGACAATAAACTAGGCTGGTCAAAGAACACTGAGGCTGTCTACAAGAAGAGTCAGAGCTGTCTCTATTTCCTGAAGAGACTGAGGTCCTTTAACATCTGCCGGACGATACTGAGGATGTTCTACAGGTCTGTGGTGGCCAGTACTATCATGTTTGCTGTTGTGTGCTGGGGCAGCAGGCTGAGGGTAGCAGACACCAACAGAATCAACAAACTCATTCGTAAGGCCAGTGATGTTGTGGGGATGGAACTGGACTCTCTGATGGTGGTGTCTGAAAAGAGGATGCTGTCCAAGTTGCATGCCATCTTGGAAAATGTCTCCCATCCCACTACATTTGGTTGGGCACAGGAGTACATTCAGCCAGAGACTCATTCCACCGAGATGCAACACTGAGCACCATAGGAAGTCATTCTTGCCTGTGGCTATCAAAGTTTACAACTCCTCCTTTGGAGGGTCAGACACTCTGAGCCAATAGGCTGGTCCTGGACTTATTTCCATCAGGCATAATTTATTTATTATTATTTATTTATTTATGATTCTATATTGCTATATTTATACTCTATTCTTGGTTGGTGCAACTGTAATGAAACCCAATTTCCATCGGGATCAATAAAGTATGTCTATTTATCTATCTGTGTATAATGTGGGAACTTTTAAAAATTAAGCCATACCTCATGCATTGCAAATACGTGTTTTGCATGGACTGGAGTAGCTTTGCGATCTTGTTGTCTTAAGCAATGACAATGAAGTTCTGTTCTGTTGTATTCTTGGTTGCCAGGACATGGGGGAAACTATCACTTTGTTTCCCAAAGTGCCCTCTAAACACAAGAAAATCTGCAGATGCTGGAAGCCTGAAGCAACACACACAAAATGCTGGAGGAATTCAGCAGGTCAGGCAGCAACTATGGAAATCAATAAAAGGACAACGACTTCAGGCCGAGACCCTTCTTCAGGACTAATCATCTCTGCTCTAACTAACATTGAACCCTTAGCTTTGAGCTAAAGCTCAATTTAATGTTTAATTTCCTACCTGTAAATTCAAGGCAAGGGGGTAGGGGCTTGGCACAGACACAGTTATTTCTATTTGCAAAGCGATCGAGTTATTTAGGAGCCACAAACAAACATGCTCAAAACTAATTTTGCTCCAGGAGTTGTTTGTTGCGCCACATACAACTCCTGTGCTGATGCTCAGATCTACACAACTAGGTACAAACAAATTGCTAGCCTGAACAGTGACATAATTTTGTCCGAAAGTGAGTGATTTGCCAGACCGTATTCTGCCAGTTCTCCTTCTACAGCCATCTGCCTATCTGTCTGCCAGTACACATTTGTTTTCTTAATAAAGCACCCGCTTCAAGGACTCCAGCCTCTTGTGTGGTGTACTCAATGAAATGACAATGAAACGATGGGTTCTATGGTTTCTTTGTTCCGTGGCTGCCTGTAAGAAGACGAATGTCAAGTTTCTATACTTAATTTGATAATAAATGTACTTTGCAATTTGATCTTTTGAGTTACCTACCTTACAGTAATGTGAAGGTGCTGACAAAATACTTCATATCTTGGACAGACCTGCGAGGTGTGTTTCAATATGCTTTACAAAATGTAGTGAGCATTTTTTTTCTGGCCTACACCTTAATATAGACACAAAAGATTCTGCAGGTGCTGGAAATCCAGAGCAACACATACAAAATGCAGGGGGAGCTCAGCAGGTCAGGCAGAATCTGCGGAGGGGAAAACGCAGTCAACATTTCTGACCAATACCCTTCTTCAGGACCTTGACATGCTGGGAGAATGAGAAAATCAAAGCAGACTGTTCTGGACTGTTGATGTAAGAGGGACATTGCTTCATGAGGGTAGGATGATCAAAGTTCAGTGTGCATGAATTCCTTCAAATCTTCCCTCCTCTCCACCCACATTCCTTCAAGATCACAGCCTGGAGAACAATTGGCTGTAGCTCTCCTTAAACAGAGCTTGACCACAAAGAATGTTTCATGTCAATCGCAAACTTTAAGTGCAAATTGTAAATAAATAAGCTTATGGATAAGTACTTGCTCATGTCAAGGAATTGTTACAGAATCCAAACCAACGCATCGTGACAACGTTAAGTTTAGTTCTGGAAGGTGCATAATAAATGTTATAATACTGCGTTAATCTAATTAACCTTCTGCAATAGCTGTAGTTTGGGAAAACAGAAAATGCAATTTAACTCCTTGGAGGAAAATCTTCTTATGTACCTAACAGCCACATTGTCTAATGTGTGGCACCTTTGACACAGTACCACATGCGAGGCCGCTGAACCAGCTACAAGCCCAAGGTATTACAGGAAGGATTCTAGCATAGAGAAAGCAGTGACTGATTGGCAGGAGGCAAAGAGTGGGAATAAAAGGAGGCTTTTCTGTTTGGCTGTCAGTGACTAGTGGTGTTCCACAAGGGTCTGTGTTGGGACCAATTGTTTTTACATTATATGTCAATGATTTGGCTGATGGAATTGATGGCTTTGTGGCAAAGTTTGCAGACAATATTAAGAAGGGTGGAGGGGCAGGTAGTTTTGAGGAAGTAGAGTGGCTACAGAAGGACACAGATTAGGAGAATTGGCAAAGAAGTGGCAGATGACGGGAAGTGTACGGTCATGCAGTTTGGTCGTAGAATTGAAAAGGTTGACTATTTTCTAAATGGGAGAAAATACAAAAAAAACTGAGGTGCAAAGGGGCTTGGGAGTCCTTGTGCAGGATGCCCTGAAGGTTAATATGCAGGTTGAGTCTGTGATGAGGAAGGCAAATGCAATGTTAGCATTCATTTCAAGAGAACTAGAATATAAAACCAAGGATGTAATGTTGAAACTTAAAACACTGGTGAGGCCTCATTTAAAAGTATTGTGAGCAGGTTTGGACACCTTAGCTTAGAAAGGATGTGGTGAAATTGGAGACGGTTCAAAGGAGGTTCACAAAAATGATTCCAGGATTGAATGCTTCTCGTATGAAGAGTGTTTGATGATTCTGAGCCTGCATTCATTAGAATTCAGATGAATGAGGGGCGACCTCATTGAAACCTAGCGAATGGTGAAAGGCCTTGATTGAATGGATGTGGAGGGGATGTTTCCTATGATGGGAGAGTTTAAGACCAGAGGACACAGCCTCAGAATAGTGAGGCATTCCTTTAGAACAGAGAAGAGGAGGAACTTCTTTAGCCAGGGGGTGGTGAATCTGTGGAATCCTTTACCGCAGGCAGCTGTGGAAACAAAATCTTTCTGTATATTCAAGGCAGAGGTTGATAGATTCTTCATTGGTCAGGGTGTGAAGGGATACAGGGAGAAGGCAGGAAATTGGGGCTGAGGGGAAAATTGGATCAGACATGATGAAATGGCAGAGCAGACTGGATGGAGCAACTGGCCTAATTCTGCTCCTATATCTTATAGTCTTATAAACAGAGATAGCATGCAACTAGAGAGATAGTTCAGATGTTTCTGATCTTTCAGACAGCAGAGGGTGAGGAGGAAGAACACTAGCAACTGGCATTACATTTTGCTGATTTCTTCCCATCCAGACACCAATATTCTGAAATGGACACTCTCAGCTCTGTTATGGCATGAAACGGACAGAGAATGTTATTTTCAAAAGCTCCTTGAAAAAGTGCAACTCATGAGAATCCATATGACACAGGAGCAGAATTAGTCTGTCCACCACTTCATCATGGCGGATTTATTTTTCCTCTCAACCCTATTTTCCTGACTTCTTCCAGTAACCTTTGACACCTTGACTAATCAAGAACCTATCAACCTCCGTTTTAAGTATACACAATGACTTAGCCTCCACAGCTACCTATGGTGATGAATTCCACAGATTTGCCACATTCTAGCTAAAGAAATTCCTCCCATCTCTGTTCTAAAGGGACATCCTTCCATTCTGAGGTCGTGCCCTCTGGTGCTAAACTCCTCCGGTATAGGAAGCATCCTCTCCCCATTCTCTCTATCTAGATCTTTCAATATTCAATAGGTTTCACTGAGATTTTCCCTCATTCTTCTAAATTCCTATGAGCACAGGCCCAGAGCTATCAAATGTTCCTCGTATGTTAAGCCTTTCATTCCCAGGATCATTTTTGTAAATCTTCGTTGGACCCTCTCCAATGCCAACACATCTTTTCTGAGAAATAGGCCCGAAACTGCTCCCAAAAGTGCGGTCTGACCGATACTTTTTAAAACCTCAGCATTACGTCTCTGGCAATTGATTATTCAAAATGAAGAAGGATTGCTCAGGATGGCATTCACAGGGACAACACAGGAGCCTCTGGAAACAGCAGAAGGAGTGCAACTCAGGCCTTACTTGTGGCAGAGGCTACAGGTCCCATGCTGGCCTTGTCAACCAGTCATCACCCACCCAAGGATTACTTCAGAATGAGAAGCTGGTTTATAGAATACAATTTCCTGGTACACGCATCTATGAAAACTTTGATTGGAACTCAGTAGAAGGGTAAGACTATGTGGAATATCTTAAGTAGTTATTATTTAATTTGTTGCTTATGTTAAAATATTGGGAGACCACACACGAGTCCTCATTGAGGAGTCAGCGTAGAAAAGGTGAGTAGATTCAGTTTGTTGGGCATTAACGTCTGAGGACTCATTCTGGGCCCAACACATCATGAAGAAGGTACACCAGAGGCCCTACTGCATTAGGCACCTGAGGAGATTTGGTATGTCACCAAGGATGCAGCATTTCTCTGCCGGTGTATGTGGAGAGCATTATGACAGATTGTACCAGCTCTGGTAAGGAGGCTTCAATGCACAAGATTGAAAGAGAATGCTGAGAGTTGTCAACTCAGTTAGTTCTATCATGGGCACAACCGCCCCACTCTTGAGGGCATCCTCATTAAAGACCCTCGCCGTCTGGGACATTTCCTCTTCGCTTTGCTACCATCAAGGAGGAGGTACAGAAGCCTGACCACCCAGACTCAAAGTTTTAGGATCAGCTTCTTCCCATTTGCCGTCAGATTTCTGAATGGGCCATGAATCCATGAGCACCACCCAGTTATTTCTCTTGTGCACTATTTATTTATCGTAGCTTACAATAATTTTTATGTCTTACACTGTACCACTGCCACAGAACAACAAGTTTCATGACATACTCTATGTCAGTGACAATAAACCTGATTATGATTCTGAAATTAGTTCTTTGTACAGAAAGAAAACCAGATTACTTCTGAAAGAGAAGTCAACTTTTTGACATTTTAGTATCTATAGATAATAGGTGTCACTGATGTGGAAATTAAAAATGTAACTCAGACAGCATCTTATTGATTTTGCAAAGCTTATTGGCCATTGATGGATGCATGACAAATCAAGAATGAATCATTGATTTAAATAATCTGAAATGTTTTCTTAGCAACAAATACCTTGCTGGAGGAATGCACTGAGCCCAGGCAGGACTGATGAAGGGATTCAACCCAAAACTTCAACAATCCCACTCTTCCTCCAGATGCTCCCTGACCCATTGAGCTCCCCCAGCAGATTGTTTGCTTCTGTACCAGATTTCAGCACATGCAGTCTCCTGTGTCTCCTGAAGCGTGCCCTCTCTCCTTCACCCACTCTCTGTCATCACAGTTGTGAACACGTTGGAATTTTCATGGTAGTTTGAGCTCAGAAAATTCTGCAAGATGACGGGAAGGCATGTAGCCTTCTGCACTGGGCAAGGTCTTTGAAAGGTTAAATCATTACCACACTTATATTTATCAGATACAATCTGAGGCTTTCTCTGTGATGTCAGTCACAAGCCATACTGACAATTTTTGATTTTTGGATATGCATCTTTTCTCTAAATCCACGCCACCAGTAACAAACATAATGATGTCTGTCAGGAGTGGATCAAATGCTACAATTCATTTACCAAATTGTTGTTTTAAAGTTATTAGACAGTGTCCAATCCCAGCTATTAAAACCAGTGCATTACTGTCACACTTCTCAAATAGAATTTTCTTCTCTTTTGAAGAGGCATAATATGATTAGGAATAGTCAGCATGGCTTTGTCAAAGGCAGGTTGTGCCTTACGGGCCTGACTGAATTTTCTGAGGATGTGACTGAACACATTGATGAAGGCAGAGCAGTAGATGTAGTGTATATGGATTTCAGCAAGGCATTTGATAAGGTTCCCCATGCAAGACTTATGGAAAAAGTAAGGCGGCATGTGATCCAAGGGGACATTTTGCTTTGTGGATACAGAACTGGCTTGCCCACAGAAGGCAAAAGGTGGCTGTAGATGGGTTATATTCTGCATGGAGGTCGGTGACCAGTGGTGTGCCTCAGGGATCTGTTCTGGGACCCCTTCTCTTTGTGATTTTTATAAATGACTTGAATGAGGAAGTGGAGGGATGGGTTAGTAAATTTGCTGATGACACAAAAGTTGGGGGTGTTGTGGCTAGTGTGGAGGGCTGTCAGAAGTTACAGTGGGACATCGATAGGATGCAAAACTGGGCTGAGAACTGGCAAATGGAGTTCAACCCAGAAAAATTGTGCAGTAGTTCTTTTTGGTAGGTGAAATATGATGACAAAATATAGTATTAATGGTAAGACTCTTGGCAGTGTGGAGGATCAGAGGGATCTTGGGGTCAGAGTCCATAGGACACTCAAAGCTTCTGCGCAGGTTGACTGTGTGCTTAAGAAGGCATACTGTGCATTGGCCTTCATCAACTGAGGGATTGAGTTCAACATCCGAGAGGTAATGTTGCAACTATATAGGACCCTGGTCAGACCCCACTTGGAGTACTGTGCTCAGTTCTGGTCACCTCACTACAGGAAGGATGTGGAAACCATAGAAAGGGTGCAGAGAATGCTTACAAGGACGTTGCCTGGATTGGGGAGCATGCCTTACAAGAACAGCTTGAGTGAACTTGGCCTTTTCTCCTTAGAGCGGCAGAGGATGAGAGGTGACCTGACAGAGATGTATAAGATGATGAGAGGCATTGATTGTGTGGGTAGTCAGAGGCTTTTTCCCAGGGCTGAAATGGCTAACATGAGAGGGCACAGTTTTAAGCTGCTTAGAAGCAGGTACAAAGGAGATGTCAGGGGTAAGTTTTTACACAGAGAGTGGTGACTGCGTGGAATGGGCTGCCAGTGACGGTCATGGAGGCGGACACAGTAGGGTCTTTTAAGAGGCTCCTGGATAGGTACATGGAGCTTAGAAAAATAGATGGCTATGGGTAACCCTAGGTAATTTCTAAAGTAAGTACATGTTCAGCACAGCAATGTGGGCCAAAGGGCCTGTATTGTGCTGTAGGTTTTCTATGTTTCTAACTTCCCAATTTTCTCCACAAGGCACTTGTGGATATGAAGTTGAAGGGTGGGTGTGGAGAGGGTAGGATATCATTTCAGTGAGAGTCATGGGATAGCAGAGACTGAACTGCTTAACTACCTAGCCCATATGGTGTTCAGCAGACTCTTTACTTGATTGTGCAACCTGATGACAGATGGTAGTTAATCTTGCATTCAATCGGCAATGAGGATTTCTTTGTTCTCAAATTGAGGATAACATTCAGCGATCTAAATCTAGGAACTAAACGTAACTGCATGGACTGCATAACTACAGGTGATTGACATTTTCCCATTGAAGCTAATGACAAAAACCTACAGATGCAGGAAATCTGCAAAAGAAACAAAAAAATACCGGAAGCCCTCCAGCATGTTAGGCGATGTTAGTTAAAAAGAAACAGAGTTAATACTTCAGGTACAGTCAACGTTTCAGGCCAAAACCCTTCAGCAGGATGCTTCGGCCCGAAATGTCGACTGTGCTTTTTTCCACAGATGCTGCTGGCCTGCTGAGCTCCTCCAGCGTTTTTTGTGTGTCGCTTCGCAGATTTCCTCTTGTTAATGCTCCGGGTTGAAGGTCCATAGCCATTGAAACTGAGGGTGAGTTTGTAGTGGGGCATCCATATGTGCCAGGATGGCTCTGGATCCAAGTGAGTCCTCAAAGGATTCGGGATCATGCTAAACAGTCACATGTGTACGGCTGAAAGGGATCAGAAAACCAAAGGCTTATTCTGGGTGCCTAGATGTCAGTGGAGGGATATGAAAAAAGATCTTGATCCCCACACTCAGCAATCTATTGTTCCTTGTGTGTTCAGGGCCAATGATTAGATTTTAATAAAAATGCTTTCTGGTATTCCAGGCCTATTCCTCATCTTGAGGAATATCCAGGCACTCCCCCACCTCACCTGAGTCACAGTTCTGTCCTTCTGCGTTCAACTGGAATACTCAGGTGAACTGATATATGGGGTCCTTGTGCAATGGAACCAGGGACTCCCAACAGGGAAGATCTTGCAAGCTTAACATTCAGCTTTCCTTTCTCACCCCTCATCCTGCCTGTTCCAATTCTCATCCACCTGGACTCCCTTCTGCCACATCTGATAATGGCTGAGTTCATCAAAAAAGTGATTTTCTCACTCCCTGTCCTTACACAAATTCCAATTTACTCAGCTTTCGCTGTGTTTGCCGTTCTTTGCTCTAATCCTTGTTTACACATCCATTTTGGCATCACCCTTTTTTAATGCAACCTTCCTTAGCCCCACTGCCCTTTGATATCTCAGCTTAATCTAACTATGACTGTTGACCTTTAATCTCTCTTCCACTGCCAACAGTGGTTTTCAGTGACCTTTGCCCTAAGCTTTGGAACTCTCTCTCTCTGTAAACCTCTGCTTTGACTTAACACTTACCCTAAAACTTACAGTTTTGATCAAACCTCTAGTCACCTGTGCCTGAATATCATCGGATAAATCTAACTTTATTGATATTGATGCCATGAGATGGATACTATGGATGGCTTTAATTTGTTGAAAGCATTGTTTCAATGTAAGTTATGATTGTTGTCGAAAGAGTGGGTCAGAGGCAGTGTCTTTATGAAGCTGAGTGCAGACTAAGATTGGAAGCCAGCAGTTTCAGGTGTAAACTTGTTTGCTAGAGATTTCATTTGTCTGTCATTGAAATTACAGCAGGATTCTAATGCCTTCGAAATTCCATCCTCCGTTCTACAGGTCTCCTGGCATCATTTTTGCACTTTTCCTTGGCAAAAAATCAACTATGCATTAAATGAATAAGCTCAGTCAAAGGATCCTGGTGTTAGAATTTCAAAAAGAAGCAAATATTGCAACATTATTCACACCTACTTAACTATATTCTATTATAATTACTTACTAATTCATGGCAGGATGGAGGTACATCTCTACATCTCAAAGGAGGGTCAGGCACTCCTTCCCTCTGTTAGTCTGCAGGTCACCCTTAGCAAGGTGCAGCACCTGTTTAGATCCCCCTGATCGGGGTCACATGAAGCCATGGGGAGAGGTGGTGGATGGTCGATTGAGCAGCTGGAGCGTTTCACAAGTCTTGGTTATGTGATCACAGATGCCAGGCAAAGAACCTCTGAAGAGTATTGATAATGGCTGCGGTCTCCCATCTTGTAAAGTCACTGCCCAGAAGAAGACAATGGCAAAACACTTCTGTAGAAATGGTCATAGAAAGAACATAATTGTTTACGTAATACGACATGGCACATAATGAACAAACGATTAGTTTATGATCTTTGGACTGATCTTATTAATATAATTTAAATGTGATCCAAGGTTAATTTTCTTCTTTGCCCACTAAGCTGTCACTCTTGCATCGAACTCCTTTGTCATAACCACCCCAGACCACTATTTGCCCTCTCTGCAGACACACATACACGCACACACCAAACCATGCAAAATTAGCTAAATTGTTTAAATGAAGACTAAGCATTGTAAATTAAAACCCTTTTATACCTCAAAGCACTGAGCAATGGAACTTAAGAATTTATGTTCTCATGAGGATTTTGGCATGAAAGCCACAATATGTTACACCTAAAATTTCAAGAGGAAATCTGAGCATATTGCGCCTTTAGGCTGAAAGCACATAACACAATAAAATATGGGCCCAAGGCACAAGTTGAGGAAGAATTGTGTGAATGAGGTAAAAAAAGAGATTTGAAGTTCTCTACATTAACCAAGCAGTACTGAATTTAAATACTGTATGCAATGCAATTTCCAAGTGGAAACAGGAATTGGAGAACAGCCATGAAAGATGGGGTGTAGATGAAGCTTGCCACATCAAAGCAGGTAGGTAGAAATGCAGATGGGACTTCTCACTGGTTGCAGGTTAGTTGCAGCAGTTGGCTTACCTGTAATCAGGTTTGTTTTCTTCTTCTGGAAGATTCAGTCGATTCATTCAGAGAAGTTTGGAAGGTATAAACGAGCAAACAAAGTCATTGAGCTCATTTTCTGGTGGAGAGGAAAAATACAACTATTTCTAAAGCTCAGCGCTTTCCAAAAATGTTTAATGACCTATCTTTAGCCTACCTTTTCCTACTAGAATTATTCTGTCTGTGTAGCCAGCTCCTAATATTGATAGCTTCATTTCTTGATCATTCAGGAACCAACATATTGCACCTGGCCTTGGGTTTTCTGTGTCATTATCATCATCACTATTATGTGCCATGTCATATAATCATGGTCTTGACCATGATTGTTCATGGCAAATTTTTCTACAGAACTGGCTTGCCATTGCCTTCTTCTGGGCAGTGTATTTACAAGATGAGTGGTCCCAGCCATTTTCTTCAGAGATTGTCT